>NC_083105.1:2065000-2365000 GCF_949774975.1 Lagenorhynchus albirostris
CCTGATCCTTCACGAGGCCAGTGACACATGAATTTGAGCGTGGATTTGGAAAGTCTGAGCCCCACAAAAGGTCAGCTCCGTGACAGTGGGGCCCGGCCTGCTCTATCCCCTGCTGTACACCCGGCACAGCATCTTGTGCATAGAAGGTTCTGGAAATATGCACTAGAGGGGGGAGGGAGGGAGGGACAGATAGAGACAGGCAGCACTGCGCCCCCGGCTGGGCTCAGGCTGCCTGCTGCCAAGCGCGAGAAGCCCCTGCCCGGACGTCGTCTGCCTCATGAGGGTCCTTCCCAACCAGGGCTCTGTGCCCCCTGGGCCCTCACAGCTCAGAGCGTGGGCAGGCATCGCTGGGGAAGGGGAGGGGACGGGAGGAGACCGGGGTCTGGGCCATCGCAAGTCGCTGCCTCATCTGCCCTGCTTGGTGCGTCCGGAGGAGGCTCAGCCTGGCGCCCAGCACCTCTGCCACCGCACCCGGGCAGTTCAGCAAACACCCAGTGGGCGGACCGCCGCGGTGGGGCAGCAGGAGTAGCCTTAGCCCTGGGTCACCCACCACACACACACCTGGGAGCCGGGCAGGACCAGGCCCTGCGAGAGGTGTGGGCTCTGTGCCATCAGACGGGGCTGCAGGGCAGCAGCAGCAAGATGGGGGCTCTGGGCGCAGCCCCTCAATATTGGCAGCGGTGCTGCTGCGTGGGCCAGCGTCCCCATCCCGCTCGAGTGGTCCTGGTCACCCTCGCCGCCCCCGTGAGCCCTGGCATGCCCGTCTCCAGAACCACGCTCCCGAGGCCAGCACTGGGACCACCTCGTGAGGACGACCTGTGCCGGCCCCTGTTCGGTCCCGAGGTGGCTGTGACGCAAGGAGCCCGACCCGGGCTGGCGGCAGGACAATGAGATCCTTCGGTCCCTCAGCCTTCCCGCTGGAGGCTTGGGAGTGGCTGCATTCAGTGCAGCGTGATTGTACTGGCCACTGCTTTCTGTCCAGGACACAGGAGAGAAGTCGGACAGATGTGTCTTAATATGGGTTTGTTGACACGGCCGCGGGCGGCGAGGATGCTGAGAAGGGCCTTCCGGCTGAGCGCCAGGCGGGTGTCCCTCCACGGGGATGACGGGGGCTTCCTGCGAGCCTCGGAGCCCTGGCCGGGGGCCCTGCCCCGGGTGCCGCCCCAGGCGCCACTGGTGACCAAAGCTGTCAGTGGTGGCCGAGGCCTCCCAGGCTGGGCGGGGGCCACACACACTCTGTCTAAGCACCTCTTGCTCCACAGCCCTGGGGGCTGGAGCTGCAGCGTCCCCTCCTTCCAAAGATGACACGGGCTCAGAGAAGCCCCCTGACGCCCTCCAGGTCAGCAGCCTGGGGTGGAAAGACAAAGCCTGGAGCTCGGGCTTGTCCCTCAGCCCCAGGGATGACCGGCACACGCGGTCCTGGCCGCAGCGTCCACACCAGTAAATCAAGGCTGGAACGAGGGTCCCTCTAGTCACTCCAGCTTGTGCAGTTGGCATCCGGGTCCAGCGCCCTTCCCCGTGTGGGGTCCACTCACACCCCGGGTGGGAGCGGATGTACCTGGAGGGCCCCAGCACTCGGCTCCTGGACCGTCACCCAACCAGCCCTGGAGAAGAATGCACGGTGGTGGAAAGGCTGGCTCTGGGTGCTCCTCGGGAGGGGGTGACCGCAGGGGAGAGGCAGCAGGGATGGGATCCAGTCACCTCCAGTCCATCCTCCCATGTCCCCAGCGAGCCCCCAGAGGCACCGCTGCCACCCAGCCCCTCCCCCAGAACGCTGCCCACCCTCCTCGCCCCCGGAGCCCCTGAATCTTCTCCTGTCACCCGCACCCCGACCCCTAACACGCGGGGCACGGCAGGTCCCTCCCGCCTCCCGGAGCTGAGGCCGGTGTGGGGGAGGGGTGCCGCTCCAGGCTCCCTGCTCTTTCAGAACTTTCCATTTCCTTCTATCACCAGGCAAGGACAGGGCCTGCTCATCGAGCCTGGCTGCCGTGGCGCCGTGAGTCGAGTTTATGCGCCTGGCCTGTATCTCATTGCCAAGCTTCCAAGAATGTGTCCGGCTTCCGCGGCCCCATCGCCGCCCCGTCAGGCAGCCACCTTCGGTGTTCAGAGGCAGAAGCAGCTTCCGGTCATGGACAAGAGCAAGCTTTGGCCACAGGGCGGGCATGGGGTCAGCCTGCCATGCCTGGGGTCACTGCCGCCAGGAGGGTCAGCAGGATGTTTGGGAAGTTTCTGGGTTTAGACAGAACTCAAGGCGGGGGCAATCTTCCCACCACGTCAGGTGGGCGATGCCTTTCCTGCCCCCAGTGTCCCAGGAACGTGGAGGAAAGCCCACCGGGCACTGGTCTGCCCCTCCAGGGACATCTGCGGACCAGGGCACCTGCACGTCCTCGAGCCTGTGCCGAGGGCAGGTGGTGTGGGTGGAGGAGGGCAGGTGTCGGGCCTCGGGCTGCAGGGCCAGGGCTCCCAGGACACACCGGCTCAGAGCCCGGGGAGGACGACCCGGCTCCGTGCTCCCAACAGCGTCAGAGAAAAGGGGCCAGATTCCCTCCCAAGGGACGGCCCATCGCCCCTACCCTCTTCCTGGGCTTCCGAAGGCTCTGGGTTAATCCGCCCCCAATCCCCTGATGGTGTCACTCGGAGATGCCCCGGCTGTGGGGTCCACTGGCTTGGGACAAAGGTCCCCAAATCCATTTCCTCCTTTTTCTGCACGTGTAACTAGAATGAACTTCCCAGGATCCTGCAAGGAGGTGGTGGCCCGGCCAGCGGACCTCAGGGAAGCCGAGAGGCCCTTTCCAGGCCCAGCCCAGACGGCGCCTGCCCTCCCCAGCTACACGGCAGCTCCTGCTGGGCACGGGGGATCCCGGGCCAGCAAAATGGGGAAAGACCCATTTTTTTTTTGGCCGCGAGGCATGTGGGATCTTAGCTCCGCGACCAGGGATTGAACCCACACCCTCTGCATTAGAAGGTGAAGTCTTAACCGCTGGACCGCCAGGGAAGTCCCGGGAAAGGCCCATTTTGATCTTTATAGGAATAAAACAAAATTTTATCGCAGGCTTGGTCGTCAGCAAACTTTTCCTTAAAACGCCAGAAAGTCTTCCAGCTTTGCGGCTGGGCAGGCCGTCTCACAGCTGAGGCCCAAACGCGGTCCTGATGCCTCCCGGATGCTGGGTGTGGAGGTGACCCCGTGAAACTCTGCAAAGCCGGGCCTGCTCTGGACGGGGCAGAGGCCTTCACTGAGCCAGACTTCCCTCGGGCTCAGGGCCACTGCCCAGCAGGCGTGGGGAGGAGGAGTGCGGAGGCCCTCCTCCTGCAGCCTTTCTCTGCTGCACGGGGGGCTCTGCAGGGAAGCCAGCTGACAGGAGACCACCAGCCTGTCCCTGATCCGGGAGCTGGGGTGGAGCGAGGCCAGGGGAGGCACAGCAGGCAAAGATGCAGGGCCCAGCGCGGGAGGCCTGCAGCTGGCAGGTGACACAGGAACCTTGGGGTCCTGCCTCTGCCCCCCACAGTCTGTGTACGAGTCTCATCGAGAGCACGCACCCCACAAAACCCCTCATGATGCGTGGCAGGAGATTTCCAACATCAGGCACTTGGTCAGGCCCCCATCTGGGCTTCTAGGGAAGCTCTGGTGGGAGGGCCAGGTCAGGGATGGTCCAGGGCCCTGGGGAGGGCAGCATCGCGGCCCCTGTTCCCCGCAGCCCCGCTTCCCCGTGTCCAGGTCCTCCCGCCCCCTGGGCCAGGCGCCCTCTCAGGCAGACCGTGATCAAGGCCCAGGATGCAGCCCGAACGTGGATGCCGAGCCAGCGCAGTGCGCAAGGCACGCCCTTCAGTCCGTAAAGCCACGACGGCCTTTGTGGGACCTGGAATCACGCTCTGAGGAAGGATGCACTGCAAGGTCACACGTGGGCCTGAAATCCGCCCCCATGTGCCTCGGCCGCGGGCCGGGGAGAGCGCGGCGGGCAGGGCGCGCCGTCCCAGCTGGGGCAGGAGAGGCAATCGACCATAAATAAACACCCGAGAGCCACCATTTTGTTTGCTCCCTGGTGCTCACAGCGCTGGGCTGGCGTCCTGGGAAGCGAGAACAGAGGAAGCCACGCCCCCAGGTCCATGCCGGGGCTGAGAGTTACCTTCCCACGCTGTCCTGGAACATCATGACGGCCCACTCGCTTGAGAGTGGTCAGCCCTCCAACCCGTGCCCGGTACCCGCGGAGCACCCGCTGTAGCAGTGAGCCCCAGGTCAAGGCAGGGAGATGTGTCCTTAAATGGCCTGTGGGCTGCACACACAGGCTTGGGGAGGCGGAGGCACGTCTGGTGGAGGATTCCAAAAAGGCGTCATCGGAGCCTGAAATACCGCGGGCCCTCGGCAAGCCCGTCTTTCCGCACCCCTTCCCCGCCGTCTCACAAACAAGCACGGCCCTTCGGCTCAGGGGCTACAGACAAGGAGAGGTCGCCCTGACCGGGCAGCGACAGGGCCCTGACTCCCCAGCCTGGTACCCAAGGCCTGTCCTGCTCCCCGCTGTAGGACAGAGGCTGCTGCAGACACAGAGGACCCCAAGCTGCCCACCTGCTCAGTCACCCAGTTGTCCTGCTTCAGAAGAGGCAGAGCAGCCAGGGGTGGCCTGGGAGGGAAGCCACAGCCCTGGGAGCAGCGCAGAGACCAGCAGACGCCACGGCCAGCCCACCTCAAGGGTCCCCTCAGAGAGCCACCTGGACTCGGCTTGTGTGAAATGAGAGTGGATTTTGGCGACAGGGAAGGAAGCAAGGAGACAGCAGTAGAGCTCTCAGGAGTCGGAAGCGGGACGGTGGGGACAGAGGAAGGAAGGACAGAAGGGCCCCAGCACGAACAGCCGCTAGTGCCCTGGTCCCTACGTGACCGTCCCCAACACCCCCGGGCCTGGGTGTCCAGGTTCTGCTCCCCACTGAGAGCAACTGTTCTATCAGGAAAGAACACAGGTTGGGGGGAGGTGATCAGAGATCGTACGGACACATTCCCAGCAAACCTGGAGTCCCCATTCCAAGTGCCCGCCGAATGTCAGCACACCTGGCTGTAACCCACGGAGGCTTCTGAGTGTGGACGTTCCAAAGAAAGTTTCAAAAGGCTCTGGGGTGGGAGGGGAAGAAGGGTGTCCAGGGCACGGGAGGTCACTGATGTCAGGACACACAGCCATCACGGGCGTTAGAGGCCACGTGAATGTGAGCGACGCCTTGGAAGCGCTGACGGGAAGCGAACGTGAGCTGCCATTCTATACCCAGCCGAGGGATCACAGGGCACGAACCGTGTTCACAGGAAATGTGCACCTGACCTTCAGCCACGTCTTCCACCCATGGGCTTTTGTTCCCTGATACACACGAGAAAAATGAGTCCTTTCCAAGAAGCTATGAAAAAAAATACTTCCATCTTCTTCTTACATTATCTTTTCCCTCCTGTCCAAATCACCTACCACAAATAATTAATACTTAGGGCTAGTTTTAAAGGTAAGTGTTAAAGGGACGATTGTATCACAGGCCGAGGTAGGCAGCAGAAGCTCCCGCAAAGCAACCCTCCCAGAGTTCATCAGTTACAGCCTAATAACGGTGTTGAAATACAAGGGAAGGCTCTGAGTGTTTGCAGTCAAGGTCCAGGAGAGGGAAATTCATGGGATGAAAGACGTCACATGAGCTGAGACGATAAACAAGACGCAACAATCGCTACCCCCTACTCATGTTAGCTCTGGTCCTTGAAGCCGGCATTGTACCCATTTTACAGATGAGAAAGCAGACTCGGGGAGGCAAAGGGGTTTCTTCAAAGACTCACCGTTACTCAGTGAAAGACTCACGATTGGAACCCAAGTAACGAGATCCACGCCCCGGGCTCACTCGCCAGTCGTCGGACATCGTTCGGGTCTTGGAGACAGGCAGCTGCCCTCTTCCTGCGAGCCTGGCCGGGGCTGCAGCAGGAGCCAGGCTGAGTCGCAGGTGAGGCTCCCTCCAGCTATTTGGGGGGAGGGGCCACAGTCTTGCCTGCACGTACAGGGTGCCCGTGGGTCTCGTGGGCCTGGGCGATCCCCTGACAAACCTGCCAGCTCGTGTGGGGTGCGCTGTGGACAGCAAGTCCCCTTGGACACGGCTCTGCCCCGACAGCAGGGCTAGCAGGAGACACCAAAGGTCTCGCGCTCCTGGTTCAGTTGGGCTGGATGTTCTGACTTCCCTGCAGGAGTGGAGGCCCTCCCCACCCCGCTGAGGATGTCTGTGCTTCACCGTGGAGCACCTCAGGTCAGGGAGCAAGGCAGTCTCCTCAGAGACGCACTGGGTGGTTGGGGTCTCCAGTGCGGGAGAAGGCCTCGGTCCTGCGGCGCCGGGCGGATGGTGGGGGGAGCCATCTGTCAGGAGCTGTCCCCCTGCTGAGTCTCCTCCCGCTCTGGCCCGTTCCTGGGGAGCCCTTGACGGCCGCTGCCGTCACCGAGGTCATGGCTCTCGCGGCTCCTGCGCTGCGACAAGGAACCAACCTCGTGATTTAAGAAGTGTGTCCAAGTGGCATGCTCTGTGGTCCTCCTGGGCTTACCGCATCCCCGGAATACGAAAATCTCTAGTGCTTCCCGGTAGATACACGTTGGGTGATGTCCCCCGGCCCCCTAATTTATGGGTAACGAGGGATGACAGTTTGACTCCACGAGGTTTAGGGTTTTCATTCAAACAGGTCAGTCAGGACTGACTGTCCCGACCTTTGGAGACGGTGCTTCCCTGCCGTATTTATTACACAGAATATAGTCACCAGAGGCCCGTAAAGCCTGCGGCGGAGAAGCCGCTGTTAATCATCGTCTCCATCATGTAAAATCGCCCTCATCCAACACCGGAGGTGCCTCCTCGCCGTCAGGGCCGTGACAAAATGCCTCGACCCCGCGTTTCCCACATCCTGATGAGCTGGCAAGTTTACAGGGTCGTTACCCAGGGGCTCCGAATCGGCTCCATCCTGCTGGGAGCTTTGACCTTTTCTCCGTTCTGCCCAGGCTGCCCCCAGCAGACCCCCCTCCATCCTCGGCCCTCGAGCCTCCTCTGCAGGGTCAGGCAGGGTGGGGGGCTGGCCTGAGCCAGTGCTCTCCTGGGTCTGCGCTGACAGCGGCCACAGGCTTGGCCGCGTGAGTCCAACAGAGCGCGTGGGGGCGCGTTTATCGAGTGCACACTCGATGGGCCTCCCAGCACCTCTGAGTGGTCTGTCCACAGAGCCTTGTTCCAGCGAGACCCTCCATTAAAGAGAGCTCCAAACCGCTCCGTGTGCCAAATCATAACGACCTCTGCAGGGCACGAACACCCTCCATGAAGGAGTGGTAACAGATACCGCATTTATTTATCACGAAAGCCACAATTAAGGGAGGCCATCCCGAGAAGCAGCAAGTTACGGGATTGGGGGCCGCAGGCGCCAGCCCCGCGGCGCGTTCACAGCCCAGAGCCGCCCCCTCGGAGAGGATTTAAACGCACAATCCAAGACCGGGTTATCTGGCTCCTGAAGTCCGTCCTTCATCTTTCCGTGATTCGCACAGGCTTGGACAGCTGACAGGGCAGCCTGCCAGACGGAGGAGGGGCCGGAGGTCCCGATTTTCCATTCCCGACGAGCTGACCTGAGGCTACCTCAGGCAGGAGGTAGCCCCGCGTGGGCGTCTGCGGGATCTGAGCTCTGTGATGTCCTGTTATTCGGCCACTGGTGAGCATGGACTCCCCTTGTGCAAAGTCCAGGAGGGACAGGGCTGGGGAGGTGCCCGAGGGCAAGTGCTTCACCTGCCACAGAGCAGGTGCTCCGGAACGATGCCACAGCCCACAGTGCCCAGTTCTGGACCATTTAAACTGTCCTTGTTCAGAAAGAGAGGCCACGGTGCTAAACTGCTCCTGGGAGGGACTCCAAAAGGACCCTTTCTCGTAGGTTCTTCTCCAAGGAACCTGCCACCTGGAGCCTTGGGAATCCCTGCTGGCCTGGGGCAGGTCAGTAATGCTCACTCCTCAGAGGTGACCTGAGGCTCACGGGCAGCTAGTGACCCAGGTCAGGTTGAGGACGGGCTCCCTCCCCTCCTGGGGGTGGCGCCAGTGTGAAGGTCCACCTGGAGGGAGACAGACGCACGCTGTCCTTCCCGACACGACTTGTCCTGATGGAGGAATGCAAGTGACTAGGCTTGAATCAGGGACCCAGAGGTGCCTTTAGCCTGAATGGGTCTCCGTGGGTCCCACTCTCCTTTTTTAAGGGTTCTGGAGATGAAGCCATGCCCAGTTAGATCACTTGGGCTTTTGCTGTCATCTCGATTAATCCATTAAAGTTGAAGACGGGACCTCCTCTGCCCCGTTGGGCTGGGAATCAGGGCAGCAGGGGGTGTTGGGGGCTCTGCCCATCCTGAGAACGAGGCGTGCAGCCCTCTCAGGCCGGGGACATCGGGGACACCTGGAGACTCAGCTCTCGGTGGGAACTGCAGCTCTGGCAGCCAAACGCCGATTACTTTTGTCAGCGGAGTGAGAACACAAGAGAAATTGAATTAAGTGGGCGGCGGGTTACAATGCAGTGCTGGCGTGCGGAGCAGCCTCACTATCCCAGCAAAGCCCGCGAGATAAACAAACACCAACAGGAGAGAGCAGCCCGGGACCCGGGTGCAGGACGAACGTGGGAGACGTCGCTAATGTGTGTGTGGTACCCATGTCAGAACCAATATGGCGGCAGGCGCATCACCATCACGGTCACGGCTATTTCAGGAAATGCAATTTTATTAGAAGGTTTCCAGCCTCTCCCCTCGCCTTCTGCCTCCTGACTCTCGGGGGCCGCGGTCCCTCTCACTGCAGCATGCGCTCATGTCCTGGGTGGAAGGCACGAGGCAGATGGACGATTACGCCATTCGACGGCGGTAACCAGGCTGGGAAGGGGCGATTCTGGCTCCCAGGCGGGCCCTCTTAGGCCCCAGGGCACTGGGCCTGGATGCACGGCGTCCCGGCTCTGGGCCCCCTCCTCCGATCTCCTCGCGGGGCACCCAGCACCTGCCTTCCAGAAGCCCTCCTAGCTCTTCTGGGCAAAACAGGGACCGTGCCCTGCTGCCCTCTGCCCCACAATCCTCAGGGTCCCCGTCTGGGTTTCCCCAGACAGACAGGGCCGCCAGTGTGGACGGAAGCCTCTCTGGAAGCGGCTGGCCCAGGGATCTCTGCAGCTTGGAACCACAGAAGCCTCTCCAGCCGGGCAGGAGGTGGGCACAGGAAAGAGTGGGTGCTCTGGGGGAGGGGAGCAGGAAGCCCAGGCTCCATCTTCGGGGTTCAGTCTCACCCCACACCGCCATGGCTGGCAGGTGCTCCGCCGGGTCTCTGGATGCACTGGGTCCCCCTTCCACGGGCGTCCTGCCCCGACTCTGGCCTGGCGACAGCATAGATCCAGGCCCCCCGACGACGGCTGCCCCCCCGGCGCTGGCTCCTCCGTGGGGCCGGGCTCTGGGAGGGTGGGCTGCCCTTGGGAGCACAGGCGTGGCTCCCCTCCCAGCTCACCATCAGACTGGCTTCCTGGCATGAGGGGGAAGAAGCAGCCGCATTCTGGCCTCCCTGCTGACCTGCAGGGGCATGATGCCGGCCTCGGGGCTGCCCTGCATGGAGCCAGGCCTCGGGGCCCGGCCAGGGGGCAGGGGCAGGCATACCCCAGGTACCAGCTCCCTCCCACCTGCCACAGGGAACGGCCCCCGAGCGTTGTGTAGTGCCAGCTAGCTCCAACAGCAGGCTCTAGGGCAGTGCAACTATTTTGTGTGATACCGTCCCCGACAGAGTCCCTGACACGACGTATTTGACAAAACCCAGATACCGCACAACACAGAGATGGAACCTGATGTGAATGGTGGACTTCGGCTAATAACAGTGTATCACTGTCGGCCCCTCACTTGCAACAAATGCACTAACAATGCCATCATTAATGTTAACAATGGGAACATGGGGGGCATGTGGGAACACTCTGTACTTTCTGCTCTGTTTCTCTGTGAACCAAAAACTTCTCTAAAAATAACACCTATTAATTAAAATCAAACAGACGAAGGAAAAACACCCGATCCGGCCAGACAATGTGGAAGAAGACATGTGGCCCAGTCTTCAGCAGGACAAGAGATCGGCCTATCTCCCCAGAGCACAGAGCTGGGAGAACCGGGACGCGGGGTCCTCTGCCGGCTGCCGGACCACGCCAGAGAGAAGAGATCCCCCCACCGTCTGCGGGTGCAGCGTGGCCCATCATCGGGCACAAGGAAGGACCCACCCCAGGCCGACAGCTCCGGATGGAGGAGCAGGCCGGACCCCTCTTTTGCCTGTCCATCTGTCCTGCCCTCATGGCAACAGTGCAAGGCCAGCATCCTCACCCTGTGGAGCCCCGCCCTGCGCCCATGTGGGAGGACCCACAAGGCCAGGGCTGGGTGGACGCAGAGCGGGGGCATCGGGGGGAATGTGGGGAGAATCAGCTGTCACTTCCTCCTGCCAACTCCAGCCTGAGATGCTCAGGAAGGTGGAAAAAGAAACAGGAAAACAGAGATTCCATGACCTTGTTAGCGTTCCAGGCCGGTGCGGGTCGGGTGGGGTAAGTATATATAGCAATCCACGGTGAGCTCAGCCCCAGCTCTCAGCTGATTAGACAGTAGGACATAATTAGCTAACTAGGCATCACATAATCAGGGAAAGGACCCAGCTCTTCCATTCTGCTTCAAAATCATATTTCAGAACTTTACCTACAATTGTTATGAGCTTGAAAGGTTAGAACTTTTCAATAGCGATGCTGGAAATGAGATCTGAGATCCGTCTGAGACCACGTAAAATATCAATAAGAATTGGATCACAGACCCGCACGTGTGACGTGGACGACAGCGCTCGTGGGACACGAGGGACCAGCCCCCGACCAGCAAAACACATGACGTAAGAGGAGAGACGGGTAAATTAGACCTAGTTAAAATTGGGAATTTCTGTTCATCCAAACACACCAGTAAGCCAGTGACCACACCAGCTTGGGAGAAGATGTTAGCAGTACAAGCCCCCAGTGGAGGACTCAGACTCAGAATAAAGAAAGCGCTCCTGAGAATAAACAAACCGCCCAGTCCTTTGACAGATGCTTCACGAGAGATGCTTTCCCCCTGCCCAGTAAGCCTGGGGAATCACACTTGCTATTAACCGCTCAACAGAGAGATGCACGTCAACACCCAAACAAGCTGCCACACTACACCCCCACAGGGCGGCCAAACTAAAAAGACCAACGACAACAGGTGCTGATTAGAACAGAGCAAATGGCACGCCATACACTGCTGGGGGCAGCTCCAATGGTACAGGCACTTTGAGAACCGCTTCGGGCGGACCTACCATAGCTGATGTGCATCTGTACCACTGCTGGGTATACATACGCCCACAATTAATGAGTGTGCATGTCTACGAAAAGACACACGCACATGTTCACAGCCACGGCACTCATAATAACTGAAAATTCAAAATAACCCAAACACCCACCTTCTTTAGGACAGACAGATAAATTACGGTACAGCCAGGCGATGGAATTCCACACAGCAATAAAAATAACAAGATGTCGCTTCACACAACAAGGTTGATCTCACAGACACGGTGAGTGAGAGAAACCAGACACAGAAGTCTACGTACTGTCTGATTCCATTAACGCGAGGTTCCAGAAGACGGGGCACTAGTAACGGGAGGGGGTAGGACTGGGGTGGGGGGTGGGGCATCCAGGCTCCGGCGGGCGAGTAGTGCAAGCCTGCGAGTGTTACATCTCAATTAAAGGATTTTGTAAAAGAATAAACACTTATTTTGGACTTCCACATCCTAGGCAAGGTCATGAAATCGTTTCTGAACTTGCCTACACGGGCATCGTTATGAACCTGTAACTGTATAGACTCGGATTCCCACGGCCACCAGGGATGCCTGATGCTGGAGGGAAAGCCTTTCAGTGAGGAAGGGCTGCATTTGTTTTCTTCTTCCTGGTGCTACTGTTCAGGTGTCAGAGGTACATTCACATTCAGAAGCGATGATGCATCTCTTTAAAACCACACGGGAACATATGTATATGTATAACTGATTCACTTTGTTATAAAGCAGAAACTAACACACCACTGTAAAGCAATTATACCCCAATATAGATGTTAAAAAAAAAACAAAAAACAAAAAAACAACACACCTGCATCTTTGGTTTGCTGCCCCAGGAGGCTGTGCAGCCCAGTCCCCTAGGAAACACGGATCGCTGGGTCCAGGGTCCTGCAGTTTGCCCTTTGCCCTTACGTCCACCCTGGAGGGACCCTTGGTGCTCAGGGTGGAGGTGACGGCCAAGGTCATGTGGGCAGCTGGGCACTGGACCTGCAAGGACTCGGGTACTTAACCCCCGTATGGGGGCCCCGACTCTGACATTCACGGGCGGCACCCCGCTCCCGAAGCTGTGGACCCAGGACGTGAACACCATACCTTCCCCAGTTACCGGTAAAACCTGCGTTAGATCAGCTGCTCGACTACCAGCCGAGGACACCTAAAATGAGGACAGTAAAGCTAAACCAGAAGCAGCTACGGCACAGTGAGGAGGGCCCTCCGGCTGGTGCAGGGAACCGTCCTCACGGGGTCGCACTGACCCGAAGGGCCACGCCCCTCCCAGGGCTCCTCCGACCGCCAGGCCCCGGGCTCCGGCGGCAAACGCGGCTGCGTCTTGCCCATCAGGCAGGCGGGCTCTGCAGATCCTGCCGGGCATCTGAACAATTAAAGGGACACTTTCATTCACCTCTGCAGCTCCCTGCCGCGGGGGCCTCCTTCCTTCCCCCCATCCCCCAGTACAGCCCTGGAGAGCAAGGAAGGGGACGCTGACATCGCCGCCCTGCCGGACGCTGCCGTCCCTCCCCCAGCCTGGGCTCTGAGCGGCAGTCGCGGCCTGGAGCCCGGCCGCCTGGCCAGGAGCCGTATGCCTGTCCTGAGCTTCCTCCCTGCTGACCTCACTCCCCTTCACACCACCCAGGGGAGTCCCTGGACCTGCCTCCAGGCCCCTGTCGGGCACCTGCTCCCTGGCCCACAGGTGAGCCACACCTGCCGGGGGACAGCGCTCAGGCCACGCCCAGGGCCCCCTCGGTCGGCACAGACACCTCTCTGCACTGTGCTCAGGCCGCGCCCAGGGCCGGGCTCAGGGCTTCTCCCTCCAGTTTCTCAACAACCCCACGGTGAGTGCCACCCCCTGGCCTCCTGACTCGCCCGTCCACCGTCACTGCCGCTTCCATCACCAGCCTGACCTCTCCCAGCACCCAGTGCCCTGACTTTCCTGTCCAGAGAGCAGGGCAGAGATCTTCCAAAAGGCCGTCAGACACCACCCGTGCTCCCAGCAGGTGGGGATCAGCCCCTGGCCCCCACCACGGCCTGAGGAGCTGGTCAAAGGACCCGGCCCCTCCCGCCTCCCCAAGCCCTACCTGGAAGGCTGCGCAGGCGCTCCCTCCACGCGGGTCCTGAAAGCGACCAGAGCTGCCCCTGCGTCCATGCCCGGAGCCAGCAGGACATGGGGGCAGGCCGGCTCCCTGGATTAAAATGCAATTGTTTTGTCGACAATGTCCCTGGTTTTGATTTGGTTTTTACCACGCTACTGAACTGAGTTTGAAATTTCAAATCACATGAAAGAGCATGAGCTTCCCTCAAAGAAGGGCTTCCTTGGGAGGTGCAGAGCCCCAGGGCCCACGCTCAGCCCCCAGGGAAGCCACTCCCCGCCAGGAGGCCCGGGAGGGATGCCTTCCCAGCCCCGGGTGGGCGCAGCCGCTCCAGAGCGCAGAGGAAAGCCGCAGGGGCCTCGCCCAACGAGGCCGGCAATTTCGGTGGGAAGGAGAGGCTAGTAAAGGATGCCAGGCCCCACCCTCCTCCCAGAGGGGTCCCTACCACACCCCACTTCCTGGGCCTGCCCTGAAACTAACGGTTTCAGGGTCCGTCTGCTCTACAGAAGCTGGGCTCCCTGAAAGGGGGCTGGACTCGCTGGGAGCGATGGGACCCGTGGTGTCCAGCTCAGTGACCTCCACCCTCGGGAGTGGACGTGACCAGCATGGCAGGCGGGCTGCACCCACTCTCTCCCTCCACAAGGTCGACCCCCAGGCAGGGCCCCCCGGTGCTAGACCACGGCGGCTGGGGTATCTCCCTCTGCGGGCCCAGAGCCGGGCGACGGACTGGGGCCAAGGACGGCCCCGCCACCAGGCTGAGCACCAGTGTGACGCTGTGCTGGCATGGGTGCACATGGGCAAGGCGTGGACGAGAGAAAGGGGCGGCTGCCTCCCTATCCAGGAAGGAAGGGGGACTCAACCACGGGTTCTGACGGGCACTGTGTCCTCGGCACGGCTCTCAGAGACTCTGCCCGTGACGGTACCCACTGCCCAGCAGCCAGCAAGCAGCCTGGTTTGCTGCCCGCTGACGCCCACTGCTCCGGGCAGCCGTGGCCCAGTGATGAGCGCTGGTGTCACCTCTTGCAGGAAGTCTTCCCAGGTAGCCACGGCCTGAGTCCACAATTTCCTCTCCTGGGGTCTCGTGCTTCCTCCACTCCCCCACACATTGCAGGACACAGTCAGGACCTTTTGTCCCATGTTCCCCGGGGTCCTCGCTGAGGCCAACAGCCTGGGCTGCTCTCATTCTGCACCCAGGTCTGGGCCTCTCAGCACTGCCGGGTGTTTCCCAGAGGGCACTGCGGCTTCCTGGGGGGCACTGAAACCCAGGGGCCTCCAGGCTGCAGCTGACCACTTGGGGCAAGCTCCACGCCCCTTGTGGCCCAGTCTCCAGTCTTTAAAGGGGGGCAGATAAGAGTGCTTCCCTCAATGGGCGTCTGTGGACACCTTCAGCAAGGCCCTGGTGACCATGTAAACCTGCACACGCTGGCCTTTAGGAACTGTTCGCAAAGCTCTGACGCGCCCACGTCAACTGCAGCTTTGCTTGGGGGGTCCTGAAAAAGTCCAAATTTAAACTCCGCCCAGGGTCGGGGGCTCCGGAGCTGAGCGCCCCCTCTGCCCTCCTTCCTGAAGGAGACAGAGAATCAACAATCTCAGGGAGGGGGACCTGCCTGCATCGGCCTGGACAGGGCCTGGGGACTCGCAGGGGACCCTGGGCAGAGCCCTGTGTTAACAGGGTCTCACGCACGCCCCCGCCACGACGAGTGTCTGCGATGTCCCTGAGCTACAGGAGCGGGACGGGAGGCAGGCGGCCTGCAGATCTGTCTGCTGATCAGCGCAGAGCCCCCTGCACCCTTCTCTGAATAATGTCACAAGCGTCCCTGCTAACGGCTGCAATCAGAGCACGAGGGTTCCCACCACACGCTGGGGCACATCAGCTCCTGGTTCCTGGAGAGACTCTCCTCCAAGATGTTGCACAGATATTTCTTCTCTACACGCTGACAATCCTCAAATGCTGATTAAAATGTGTAAGATGAGGGCGGCGACGTTATTAGCGTTCTGTTTTATAGCTTTCAGTGCACGAGCCTGACACATCTGCTGAATTTATTTTTGAGTATTTCATTCTTTCTGAAGCTACTGCAGGTGGAATTATTTTCTTGAGATCACTTTCAGATTGTTCCCTACCATTGTGGAGAAATTCCATTGAGTTTTGTGTACTGACCTTGTATCCTGCAACCTTGCCAAACTCCTTTATTTCTTTTAAGTGTGTACGTGGATTCCTTCAGATTTTCTCTGCAGAAGATCACATCATCTGTGAATAGATAGCTTTACTTCTTCCTTTCCCATCAGGATGACTTCTGTTTACGTCTCTCCCAGCTGCCCTGGCCATGCTGCCAGGACAATGCTGAACAGGGTGGCCAGAGGAGACATCCTCGTCTTGTTCCTGATCTTAGGGCAAAAGCGTCCAGTCTTCCCACTGAGTACGATGCTGCCCGGTGGCTTTTCATAGATGCCCTTTGTCACGTTGAAACGTTCCCTTTTGTTTCTAGTTTGCTGAGTGTTTTTATCTTGGAAGGATGTTGGATTTTGTTAAATGCTTCTTCTGCAACTATTGGCACGATCATGTGACTTTTGACCTTTATTCTATTAATACCATATGTCACAGCTACTGATTTTCTTATGCTGATCCACTCTTGCACCCTTGAGATAAATCCTCCTTGGTCGTGACGTACAATCCTTTCCACACTCTCCTGGACTCAGTGTGTTAGTGTTTTGTGGAGGAGTTCTGCATCTGTATCTATAAGGTCTGTAGTTTCCTTGTAATGCCTCTTCCTGATACTTTTGGTATTGGGGTAAACCCAGCCTCGTGGAGTGAGTCAAGAAGTGTTTTGTTTGGAAGAGTTTGAGAAGAATTGACATTAATTCTTCTCTAAATTTGGTAGAATTCACCAGTGGAACCATCTGGTCCCGGGCTTTTCTTGCTAGGATGTTATTAGATTATTAACTCACTGTATTGACTTGTCATGGGTCTACTCAGACTTTCTATTTCTTCTTAAGTCAGTTTGTGTGTTTCTAGGAAGGTGTCCCTTTCACCCAAGTTACCTGATGTGTTGGCACACGGTGGTTTATAGTATTCCTTTCCACCCTTTGTGTTTCTGTGAAGGAGAGTAAAAATAAAGAGGGTGTCCTCCCTTTAGTTTCTGATTTAGTAATTTGAGCCTTTTCTCTCTCTCTTTCTCTGATCAGTCTAGTTAAAAATAAAGTTTCGATACTTTTGTTTATCTTTCAAATAATCCACTTTTGGTTTAGCTGATGTCCACTGTTTTTTCTAGTCTCTGTTTTATTTATTTCCATTCTAAGTTTTGTTATTTTCTTCCTTCTACTCGATTTGGGTTTAGCTTGTTCTTTTTTGAGAGGCTTAAGGTGGATATCTTTCTTTTTAATATAATTTATGTACAGGTAAGGTTAAATAACTTACTTTTTACTAACGGCTGTATATAGCAGTTAGCTCACACAATTTCTGAAAATTTAACAGGACTCTTGCAAGTCACTGCAAGCCTGCTCGGCCCACCACGGGGGGCAGGTCTAGCAGACTCCAGACAGCAGGTGACACAGATAAAGGGTGGTGCAGGAGGCCAGGCAGGGCTGGACCCTCACTCACACCTCTGCTGCTCCTCTACCCACAGCTCGCGGAGCTTAGCCGGACTGCTGGAGGCCACTCAGCTGCAAAAAGGGCACACACAGGTTTCTAAATATGCATACTCACTTTTCCAAGTATTAAAACATCTAAAAGCTTTTGCCCCCAAAGACGGAGGCCCCCTGTCCACTCTGAATCCTGTCCTCTTTCCTCTCAAAGAACGGAGTCTGGGGTCTGGACGTGGCTGTGGGGTGACCACGCATTCAAGTCTGCTGCTAAAAGACACTCTGGGAGTTCTAGGGCACAATCGGGGCCATGGAGCAACGCAGCTGGGCGTGGCCACCTCCGTGGGACACAGGGCTCAGCTCCTCCAGGAAGCCTTCCGGGGTTTTTGCTACCGCATCTGCCCGGTTCGGCCCCCATCAGGTTTGTGCTGCCCGTGACGGCCCCCTCCTCTCATCTCATGCTTCTGCCTCTGCACCCACCCTAGCGCTGCTGCAATGGCCCTGGGGAGAAGCAGGGTGATCCAGGTGAGGCTGCAGAGCCGCGTGCTGAAACACCAAGGCCCCCACCTGATGGAGAACTAAGGGCCACCCAGGCATGGGCCTCTGGGTTCCGTCCAGTCCTCACAGCGGGGAGCTGCCCGTCCCCTGAGGCAGCCCTGGGCCCCTAACCCCTAACACCCTTCTGGGAATTTCCAGCCACTCCCAGCTTCTCCGTTCCTCTCCGTTGCCTCGTTCTCTCCACCAGCATCTAAAGGCCTCACGTTTCCTTCCCTTTCGCTTCTGAGCCTCAAAGCCAGGTCCCAGCCTCCCTGCCCCTTCACAGGACCTTGGGGTGGGGGGGGGGCTGCAGACCGTGCTGCTGAGGTCACGGCCCACGATGCTCCTTATGCCGCGAGGCCAGTGTGACACAGAGGGGCCGTCCAGGCTCTGCTGGATCGAACGCAAAGCAGACTTCGACTCAAACGCTCTCTGAAATTTTGTTTCCCAGTTATGTGATTTTTACCGTATCCTACAAAACAGATGCCGGGCGCTGCCATCAGAGCTTAAGGAACGGTGGTCTACACTCGCCTCCCCTGTCAGACCTTCCCCAACCTGAGCTCCAACCCAACCAGGCTGCAGAACAGCCCGCGTCCTGACCCCTGGTCCTCACTGCTCAGGGGTGACTGGAGTGCCGGCCCCGCCCCCGTCACGTCTCCCCCGCCCCCTGCCTCGTGCAAGGCCCCCCCACCCCGCCTTCCCAGTTCACCCCCCTCATCAGCTCTGTGCATGTGTGTGGGCTTTGCCTCAATTCACACACCTTACGATTCACGACTTAAAAGTGCATCATTCAGTGGTTTCAGTGCGTCCAGAGCCGTGCATCCATTGCGTCAGTTTTAGGGCCTCTTCATCCCCCCAAAAGAAAGCCCGTTCCCCTACCTATCCCTCCCCAGCCCCTGGGAGCCACTAATCTGCTCTCTGTCTCTCCGGAGCTGCCTGTCCCACGTAAACAGAATCACACACCACGTGCCCTCCGGGTCTGGCTTCCTCCCTGAGCGTCCTGCTTTCCAGGTTCATCCAGTCGTTCTTTTGTACAGCTCAATAACGTTCCATTGTACGGACACACCACGCTCCGTTTACCCATCTGTCCACTGATGGACGTCTGGGCTGTTTCCACCTTCTGTCTGTCAGGGCAGATGCTGCTGTGAATGTGTGTGGACAAGTTTCTGAGTTGCCAGCTACAAGTTGGCACTCGTTGACCTTCAACCCCGTCCTGAAAGGAGTTCAGGGTGGAGATCAGGAAACAGGCTCTCTGTGCTCCGGGAAAGACTGGCAGCACAGGCCTTCAGATAGTTAGATCTTTTCAGGAGATTTTATGAGCCCGATTCTTGCATCTCCTCTTATGTAGGGAAGCACTAAAATCCTTCGTGGTGACGTCTGCTCCTCGTGACTTGCAGAAACCTTCTGCAGAAAATATGTGCTTGACTGCATGGACTCCCCCTTCACCAAAGTCTCATGTATGCTGACCTTCCCCCCGCCTCTTTGGAGCGGTCCCTCAGAGCTCTCTGAGATGCTATCTCCTGGGCTGGAGTCCTCACTGTGTCCCAGATAAAGCTTAACTCCCAACCCTCACGTTGTGCCGTTTTTTTTCAGTCGACAGAGTGGATGTGTGTTTTCATTCCTCCTGGGGAATACCTAGGATTCCATTCGGAGTGGAACTGTTAGATCATAGGATAGCTCTTGTTTAATCAAGATCATTTTTCCAAAACAGCTGCTCCCTTTTACATTCCCACCAGCAGTGTAGGAGGATTCCGATTCTTCCACACCCTCGGGAACAGTTGTTGTCATCTGACGTTGGAGTCTAAGCTGCGCTTTCCAGCATCTTATTGTGTGCTTAATTTGCATTTTCCTGCTGACTCATGAGAGCTGGCATCTGGTTATTCACGTCTATCTTCTGTGAAGAAATGTCTACTCAGATCCTCCGACAATTTTAAAATTGTGTTAATTGTCTTCTCATTTTTGAGTTGGAGGAGTCCTTTATATAGTCTAGATAAAGGTCCCTTATCAGATCCACAATTAGCAAATATGTTCTCCCATTCTGTGGGCTGTCTTTTCACTTTCTTGATGGTGTCTTCTGAGGCACCAAAGCTTTTCATTTTGGTGAAGTCCCATTTCTCCATTTTTCTCTTGTTGCTTGTGCGTTTGGTGTCATATGTAAGAATCTTTTGCCAAATCCAAGGTCATAAAGAGTTACCCCTGTCTTCTGCTACAAGTTTCATCATTTTAGCCCTTAACATTAGGTCTTTGATCCACGTTGAGGTTGCTGGCATATATATGGCGTGAGGCTGGGATCCAACCTCGTTCTTTTGCACATGGAAATCCAGATGTCCCAGTGCCACTTGTTGACAAGACTACTCCTTCCACGTTGGTCTTGGCGCCCTTGATGAAGACCAGCTGATGCGATGCAGGGTTTATTTCTGCACCCTCAACTCCTTGCATCTACTAATGAGGTGCCTCTTCTGGGTCTTCACTTCGTCCCTGGCGGGGACCCAGACTCATCCCAGACCACAGCAGCCATCTGCACACAGACCCCTCTCAAACAGCCATCGCTGCTCCCGCTTCCTCAGCAGAACCCCTCAAAGGCCATGTCTGGAACAGGCATGTCTCACACGTGGCTGGGAAGAATGTAAATGGGGGACGGGTGGTTCCCTAGGTTGGCACATCAGTTCAGAGAGAGCCTCTGAGCATCACACCTCCTCTCACTCTAAGAGGAGTGTGGTGACGCTCAGCTGTTACCCAGTCTGTGCGCACAGCTGGTGAGCACCCAGGAGGCCTGGGGCCACGGCTCTCCACCCAACACCCTGGGCCCTGTCTGCATCCCAGGCTCCCTGGAAAGGAAAGGTGTATTACGAGATCTGACCCTGACGTTCAGGGATGTGACCTGGATGCATTAGTTCCCTGCTCAGGAATACAAAGGCATGTTGGCGAGAAGACAGGCCAGCTCCCCGCAGGTGCCAGGGGTCAACAGCATCAGCCAGGAGGTCCTGGCAGGGACTCTGGAGAGCCTGGCAGGCCATACACAGGAGGACCCTCTCCAGACTGGACTGTACCAGCCTAGGCTGCGACCTCCTCCTCAGGGCCGCAGCGGCCCTCACAACAGGCCTGTGTGGAACTCCGCCTGCCTGCCACACCCCATGGCTCCCAGGAACCCTGCCGGGCCCGGCCTAAGACCCCTGCCCTCACGCCCACCCCCGCACCACGGCTGGGGCAGCGCTACTCCAGAAACAACCCTCTCTTCTCCCGCCCGACTGCCCGTGCCCGGCCCCTGGGCACCACGCCGCTTTCTTTACTTTGTTCTCTTCCAAGAGACTTTCACGAGGATTCCGCTGATGGGAGGAAGAGCCTCCCTTTATAAAGAAAGAGGCCACTTCAGGGAGAGTGGAGCTGCCTGTGGGTGACCTGCTGTGGACTGGGCGGGGCGGGGCCTGGGGACTGGGCCTCGGTCCTCTCAGCGGTGCTGCAGGGGCGTCGGGGCCACGCGCATTTCCACCGGTGGAGAGGGGCCCTCGGAGCCTTCCAGAGCTGCAGTGCCGGCAGAGGAGGCTTTTAACCGAGGTGTCCACGACCAGCGGCAGCCCCGAGGGTAGGTGCCGTTCTGTGTTTGTGTGTAAGGACGTGGAGCCTCGCAGGGATAGTGGGGCTTCTTTGAGAAACTCTTTCGCTGATGGTTCCATGAGTTGGAAAGACCCTAGGCAGGTTAGGGTTAGGGTCCAGGCTGCGGGGGGGGGGGAAGGGGTTGCAGTTTACCCAGAAACACAGCCAGGAACTCCCCTCTCACCACCAGCCCCCTCCTTTTACAAAGAGATACTTTCTTGGTGAGCTCCTATTCATCCTTTGGTACCCTATTCAAATGCTCCCTTGAAGATGCAACTTTGCTAAGGTCCTGGACAGGAAGTGACGGCTGTACTCTGGAGTCCCCCAGCCCCTGCCCCACAGTCTGGACCCTAGCCCCCCAGCACTGCATGTTCTAAGTACTAGGTACCCCAAGAGTCAATCTCCCCTTCCAGCTCTCCTCCACCCAGGAGCAAACACCTTATTTGATCAAACGAATGAGTGAGGGGGCAAATGAATGAACGATAAGTTAATAAATAAATGAATAAACACGTGAACAGATGCAGCTGGGCTCTAGTACTTCAAGCCCACGTATTTACCAAACATGACAGGGTCAGCACAAACCGTCCCAATTTAAGGCCCGTTCCTCCGGAATACCAAGCAAGCCATGCAACCCGAGTTTCCTCTTTAGCAGCACAGTTCACACTTGAGGAAACATTATGTGCACAGAGCAAGAACACAGAAAGGCAAAAATTAAATTAGACGGCAGCCTGGAAATGCCCGCTGTGCAAAAAATGCCAGCTGACTGATTTGTATGGCCTCCCCGGAAAACGGCAGGGTTTTAATTTGGGTCTCTGGGACCCAGCTCCTGACGCGCGGGGAGGCTCACAGGAGAGGGGTGAGAACGCGGTTTCGGATGAGCAGACCCAGATTCAATTAGTAATCAGTCTGACCTGACTCTCCCGAAGGCTCCCAGAGCTAATGACCAGAGGGGAGGGCAGCGGGCCCGCACCTCCCCCTCCCTCCCTCCTGGCCGGGAAGAATCCATCAATGTTAGCCCAGAAGGCGCTCTGGCCGCTTCTAGTTACAGGAGCTGCAGATGGGGATGCGGTGGCTTAGCCCAGCTCACTGGGGGTCAAGGCGGTCCACCGGCGACCCACTGGGCAGACAGAGTCTAGGGTCAGTGGAGCGGCCTCGGAGCAGCTAGGCCTTTCCTCTCTGTAAAGACTGTCTGTTTCTGAGGATGGTCCCCAGAGGCAAGGACGTTAGCACTGCGCATGGACATCTGGCTGTCCAATCACACCCCGTCCGTGGGATGCCGATGGCTAGACGCTCTTAACAAGGACAGACAACAGCTTCTTAGAAACAGAACTGATGCCAGCACGGGTGCTTCCTTGCCCCAGATCCTCAAAAGGCACCAGCTGTCTCAGCATCCTTCCACTAGCCTCCAGCCCCCGCCACGGCACAGTCCTTTCCCACCATCTCCCAGGTGCCCCCGACATTCCGGGCTGGCAGCACAAGGCATGTAGCACGTGGCCGAGGGGCCTGAGGGAAGCAAGGCAGGTCCCGGGGGCGGCCGGGTGGTCCTGGAGCCCCGTGCACCTCCAGGGTGCTTCTGGGCACCCCAAGCTCCGTGGGTGAGGCTCCCGCAGCCAGCTCAGCCCCAAAGGTGCACAGGACGTCGGGGCCTGGAGTGGTGAGGGCCGGGCCTGCTCCCTCGGGCCAAGAGCCCAGGCCCGTCCCTGACTCCTTCCCTGTCCTGCTGGAGGCCATGTGGGGCTAGAGCTCCAGGCCCCAGGCCCCGAGCAGACTCACTGCCCCAGCCAGGTCCCCGGACAGTCCTGGACAGGCTCACTGGTGACACTGACCCGGGCCCCTGAATCAGCCCCATCCCCGAAGGGCCCGTCCTTGGGGGCCTTTCTCCCTTTGGGGGCTGCACTGGGACCCACCCGGCTTGTCAGAAAGCCTCCGCCTCAGGGATGATGTGTCCTCGCTCCTGATGCAGCCCTACCAGCACTGCTGGTGAGCCTCCCAGAGTGGCCGGGAGCTCACGATGCCCCAGCCCTGTGCTCAGCACGCCCGTCACCTCTCCCGTGACCTTCGCCAGCACCGCCTGCAGCAGGCAAAGTGGTTCCCCCCACGTCCTAGGTCAGAGCAGGGGAGCCGGTGGGACTCCCTGGCGGAGACAGCAGATTGAACCAGGGAGCTGGGCCCCCAGAGCCCGTGCAGAGGCTGGAGGGGAGGGGAGGGACCGACCAGAAGAGCTAGGGTCCAAGTCCAGCTCTGGGCGACCCTGTGCATCCCTGCCGCCCCCACGGGATGGACCGGCTGATACCTTGGATCCTCCACCTTGACCACGGTGACCGCGACTCCTCCAGCCGCCCCACACCCCTGCATGGGGCCATCCACCCCAAGGAGCCTGGACCAACACAGGCAGCTGCCAGCCAGGCCCACGGGAGCCCCCAGGCCGCCCAGAAAAGGGGTGTCCCCCCTGCTCTAGTCCTGGGGCTGGGCAGGGTTCCGGCCCGGCTCCAACGCCGCCTCCCCACTCGCCCGCTGGCCCCGCCCCAGACCCCTGCTGGGCCCCGCTGCGTCCGGCCTTGGGATGCCCAGGTCCCCTGCAGAGCACCCACAGCGTCTCCTGCACCAGGGGACGCGCCCACGTCGGTGCCCTAATGGAAGCCGCAGGGACTCCTCCCCGCTTTGTAAAGGCGGCTTGTGGGTCTGTTTCTGAGGACGGTCCCCAAAGGCACCACCTCCCACAAGGTGCCTGAGCATTAGCTCAGCAAGAACGTTAACAGGACGTGTCTTGTCCCCGAGCCGGCTCAGCCTCAGTGGTGTCACCAGCCTACCCAACGGGCACATCGCGTCAGCTGTCCTGGGAGCCTGTGGCGGCCCCGCTGCACGTCACGAAGCCTGGGGCACCTGCCACCTGCCACCTGCCACCTGCCAGACCCGCAGGCACCTCAGACAGAGACCACACGGGCATCAGGGCCATCTTGCTGGTGTCACCGCCTCCACCCCTCTGCCCGCAGCAAGCCTGACTGGCCAAGAAATGCCCTCTGGCCCCCTGGGCACCCGGCTCCCCGCCAGCCTGCACTCCACGCCCACGGCCAGCAGGCAGCCCTCAGGTGCACGACCGGCACGGCCGGGGTGGCGGCCCCGTGCAGCCCGAGGCCTCGCCCAGCGAGCAGGGCGCCTCGGTGGAATGTCCTGGGGGCTGGGGGCATCTCGTGGACCCTGGGCACGCAGCCTCTTGTGGCCCCCGACGGCCGCCCGGGCCGGGGCTCTTACCGTCCACGCAGGCGGGCCTGGCTCTGGTGGTGCCCGCGATCTGCCCCTTCCTGCACGCGCAGCGAGCCGTCTGCCGGGCGATCGTCCTCCGCGGCTGGCTGCTGTCGC
The DNA here is from genome assembly GCF_949774975.1 of Lagenorhynchus albirostris. Classification (NCBI taxonomy): domain Eukaryota; kingdom Metazoa; phylum Chordata; class Mammalia; order Artiodactyla; family Delphinidae; genus Lagenorhynchus; species Lagenorhynchus albirostris. The sequence goes on from NC_083105.1 coordinate 2,089,480, forward strand.
GGTCCAGCGTCACAATCTCACAGGTGCCGGCGGCCAGCTGACCTGCAAGAGAGACACAGATGGGGCTGAGTGGACGCGCCTGGAGACCAGCCGTCCCAGCACCACACCGAGTGCCCACCTGGCGCCCGCCTGCAGAGGGACCCAGAGGGACATCTGAACCCCCCAGACGACGCTGTCAGACCCACCCCGTGAAAGCCAAGGCACCGGGTCAGGCCAGCGACCTCCACGCTTCTGCTGCATGGCTTTGGCAGCCTTGCCTGGGCGACAGGACGTTCAACGTGCCCCATCTCAGCCACTCCTGGAAATGAAGGGCTGAGTCACAGGGGAAGGGCCCCCGGTCACGAGTCAGGACCTGGGCTGCACAGGGCTCCGTGATGGGAGGCCAGGCTGGCCTGGAGCGGCCTCGGTCTGTGTCTGGACCGGCCCAACCTGCCGAGAAGGGACCCGTCTCGTTTGCAGGTGACGACTCCATGGGTTTCACTGGCTTCCTCACCCCCCACGTGCCTCCTAAATCCAGGGAGGGCACCACTGCTCTGAGGAGCTGAGGGGGCAGCATCCCAGCAGAGGGACATGCCTGCCTGTAAACCAGGATGCCCTGAAGAGGCCAGATCAGAGACCAGACAGGCAGCGCTGGCTCTGGACGGCGGGTGCCGACGCGGGAAGCCCGGCCGCTGGCCCCAGGGAAGCTGCAGGTCCTCCCCGGGCCTGGCTGGTGCCCCACCGGTCATCCCCGAGCTGTGAGCCTAGATCTCTTGGTGACACCGGGTGGCCCCTCGGTGTGGCCACACGGCCACAGCCTCCACCGCGGCGTCCACTCACTGCCTCACTTTCCTTCCCTCAGCAAACAATAAGCACCACTGTATGCCGCCCTCTGCGTTGGGCCCTGGGACCACAGTGCGAGAAAGCGGACGGTACTCTGCCCCTGAAGGTCCCTCCCAGCTCGAGGATACGGCCCCGTACAGATCCCAGCCCACCGCTATGCAGGGGGTCGGCAGGGAGAGAGGATGGGGGTGCCTGCCGCAGCTCCAAACAAGGGAACGACGAGGAGGTGACACCCAGGAGATGGTCCCCACGTGCAGGGGAGGAGGGTGGCAGTGTCCACCCCACAGATGAAAAGCTGGCAGCTCCCTGGGGCTCCCAGGCAGCCGTTTCTTCAGCCCTGGGTGTCCTTCCTCATACACTGCTGTCACCCCTGGCCCCCTCCTCCAGGCAGCCCCCCAGGCCCTCCAGGCGGCTCACTGCACAGGACTGCCCTGCCTTTTTGTCACTGATGTCACCTCTGGGTGCCCAGCCCGGCCTGGGGCCAGGCTGGCAGGATACAGTGCATGGAGTAGCCACCGGCTCCATCAGCCCAGAGCTGCCCAGGCCACCCTGACCCGGGGGAAGTCACGTCTGGGTGTGACCGACCCAAGAGGCAACGGGGTGTCTGCAGTGGGTGCCAGACATGCCCGGCCCAGGGCCTGAAGGGAGCTGTGCACGGGGACCCCAAGCCAGCCGCCCAGAGCCCGTCACGCACGGCTCACGGGAGAACCACGCAGGTGTGGGAGGAAGGATGTGGGCCCCGGGCCCCTCCTCCTCGACCTGCTGGGACCCCCCTCCCCTTGCTGAGCAGAGCCTGTTCCATGGCCAACACCCCAGTGCCGCCTCCCTGAAGGCTTTGGCTGTGATTGAACGTGCACTAACTAATTACACGCAAAATTATATACTGCACTAAGAACCAGCAAAAATAGACAGACGCGTAAATAACGAAGTAGATAAACAAATGCAGCAGAGGGAAGAGCGTCGTGGATAGTGAGGTGTGCGTTTCTGGTAACAACAGTGGTTAGAGCCTTAAATACAGACGTGATTACGGGCAACCATGCATCTGAGGGGGTCCAGGAGCTCACAGCAAAGATGCTGAGACTCGTGGGCTGGTCCGACTGTGCGACGTGCGGTCGGGCAGCTGCGTGGGTTATTTTAAGCTCTACGTGTTGCCGTGGGGCTGCTCCGGCGCTCTCGGTCCTCGCTGCCGCCCACTCTGACCCCAGACACCTTCGGCTGACGTCAGTGGCCGGCAGAGGCCCGTCTCCTCGGAACCTGAGCCCTGGTCAGTAACTAACAAAGCAACTGACCGACCAGCCATGGGAACCCCCTGACCCAGGCACATCGCGCCTCTGGAGCCTGGACCCTCGTTTGTAAGGGGGTGGCCGGGCAAGGTCCCCGCCGGGGGTCTGAGGGCTTCTACGTCCAGTGCACCCCTCCCACGGCAGCCGGCAGCCTCACGTCGTCATCCCCCCAGGTGCCACGATTCTGGACCACGCCCCGTGGACCAGTGGCGCTGGGGTAGGGAAGGACAAGGCGGCCAAGGGCCCCCCAGTTCCTCTGCATGTGCACCCACGTGGAGATGAGGCGGACAGCAGGTGTCCTGGACTGTAGCCAGTGCCCAGGGGCTGCCGTAAAGAGGCGTCAGAGACTGGGGGCCTAACCCCCAGAATATTCACCCGTAGCCTGGTGGCTGCAAGTCTGAAATGGAGGCCGCGGCAGGGCCAGCTCTCTCAGGGTGGCCGTGGAGGGGGGGCCTTCCTGCCTCTCGTGGGTCCTGGTGGCCGTTTCTCGCCTCGTAGCCACACCAGTCCCGTCGTCACAGACCTCCTGGTGTCTCCTCTTCTCACAAGGTCGCTGGTCATGTTGCCTAGGGTCCACTTAGTGGCTTCATCTTAACTGCAGCTGCAAAGCCCCTATTTCCAAGTAAGGCCATCGTCCCAGGTAACAGGGTTGGGACCTGAATGTATCTTTCAGGGACACCATCAATCTATGAAAGGAAGAAAACCAACCTCTGCCTGGGAGTGTGGAAAAGCCGAAAGGGGACGAGCCAGCACCGGGGCGCACGGGCCCAGGCCACGCACGGCTCCGCGTGCCTTCGGGACACCACGGGTCCCGGTTCATGAATTTATTACCAGCTCACAGCCTAGGCGCCCAGCCCGGCCCCTCTCCATCCCTCCACACCGTGTTTCCTCGGCTGCCCTGGCCTCCCCTTCTGGGGTTTCCAGCCCTCAATTCCGTGTTGGGGGTTGGCTGTCTGCAGACTCGGGTCTCCTCCCGGGCTTTCATCCCAGGACCTTCACGTGGTCCTCGCCCTGTGCCATGACCATCCTCCCCGGGCTGGGCTGGGTCTCGGATGTTGTCCCCGACCCCTGGAGGAGCTCACGGATAAACGCTCCCATCCCCGGCTGCCTCGCCCCCAGGCTCCACCGCGCTGTCCTTAGCTCAGGCGCCCCGCACCTCTGACAAGGTTGGCAAACGGCAGTACGTGAACGGCTCCCATGGGCAGGTCCAGGGCTCCTGGAAGCAAGCAGCCCAGGTGAAGGGCAAGGGGACAGGGACAGGGTGGCAGCACATCACAGGGGCTCAGAATACAGGCTCAAGAGGTGCTCGGCGAGCTCGGAAGAGGCGGCGTCCTGAGACACCAGGTGGCTCTCCCCGCGGGTCACACAGCTGAACACGGAGTTCAGGCACGAGAGGGGTGGTCCACCCGCACCATGAGGTCGCCTGGTGTCGAGGAGAAGACTGCCCGGCCCCGCCCACGCTGTCGGTTCTGCTCTGGGGGTCGACAGTGAACTTGGGCTGCGCAGTTAACACACAGTACTTAGAACTTGACCACGTGCTCGGAACTCACCGGACTCGCCATGGACTCAGCGGATCTCTCCTCCAAGGCGCTGGTCCGTCCCTGTCTGCCCACACCTGACCTGGAGCTCCCAGGCCCTCCCACACAGCTGCCCAGGAACCCACAGCACCTCATTCAACCTGCATCCAAGTGTGGGGCACAGGGCAGGGGGGAGGACAGGCAGCCAGCTGGCCCTGGGCCCCCAGGGGACCACACTGGCCGCCTTAACTGGGGCTGACGTCCTGGACACCCCCTGTGGCACTCAAGCCAGCTCCAGGCAGGCGCCCACCCAGCACCTGGAAACCTCTCTGCTCCACTCAGATTTCTGGTTTGTTGTTAAAAGGTCACCCCCTCGCACTTCAGCCCCGGTGTCCTCTGACCAGGCCAGTGGCTTCGTGACGACGGGTATCTCAGCCACAGGGCTGAAGGCCGGCCGGGACCCCCTGGGAGCCTACTGCCCCCAGGAATGACCCTCCCCAGGTCCCGCCGTGCCCGCCCTTCATCCCCCGCTCCGGAAGCTCGAGGAACCAGGGACCCCAGGGTCTGGGACAGCACCGCGGTTACAGCCGGGAGCACACGTGGGACACGGGCCTCCGAGAGGAGTGGGGAGGCCTGCAACGGGCCAGGCCAGTCCCCACACGCCTCCCGGTGGGCCCTCCTCCTCTGGGAGAGGGCAGCCAGGAAGATTCTAGAGTCTGGGCTCCCCCTTCCCTCCTTCCCTTGTCTCACCTCTGCTCTCTCTCTCTCTGTGTCACACACACAGACACGCACACCAACACACAAGACGTGGTCGGCGTTTTCTTCGGGGGGGCGGGTGGGATTGTAATTCTTATTGTCTTCCCCCAGGTATTTTTGTTACAAAGAACCTGTATTACTTTTAAAACCAGAAAGAAAAAAAAATGCTTCAAAAATAAAACAAACAAGAAATCACAATTCCTTCCCCAACAGCTGCTCCCACCATGCACGCGGCCCACACCTGCCCACGTCCTCCTCTGCAGTGGGGACACAGGCCGGGCCTCCCTGCAGCTGCCCCCCAAGCCCAGCCTGGCGCCTGGACCCACAGGCCCTGCCGGGGCCCAGGGAGGAGAGTGTCCATGCGTGCACACGTGTGTGCCTGAGGGGTGATGGGCGGCTGCCGTGAAGACGGAAAGAAACAAAACTCCAGGGAGTCTTCTTAGGAGAAAAGCAGCAACATAAGCATTTAACACAAAAGCCAGATGCCGTAGAGAGACGTGTAAAAAAAGAAAGAGATGCTCACTTTCCCCCAGAGACAGGCCTGCAGCTTCTCACTAGACGGCGGAGGTCAGGGTGCGCATGGGTGGTCACGCAAACCCCCAGTTCTATGGTCTGATTCTGTCCCCTGACACTCGTGGCAACGTCATTGCATGTAAACAGCTGGCCACGCTCCCCCTGGACGCTGTCACCTCTGCCTGCAGCTGGGGGTCCCGCGGGAGAGCAGGAAACACCCCCCCAGGAGAGGTCAGGTCCATCACCTCTCACCCCCATCCTGGCCACCCATTAGGAGGCAGCCTTGCCCAGCCGGGGGTTCAGATGTACCATGACCTACAGGGCTGGGATCTGCTGCTGGGACGGGGGAGGGCGCGTACCACGCCTACCTCGCTGGTGGTGGCTGAGCCCGTGGAGGGGAGCTTGGCTTGGGAGCGGACCCCCAAGGGGCTCACTGCCTCGCTGCCTCAGTGATCCAGGCCGCTGAATGTGCCCCAGGACCAGGGGCCGGGGGCTCCTACCACCCACGCAGCCCCAGAGGCTAGGAGTGCAGAGCTACCCCCAGCGACAGCACTGGTCCCTGAGGGGCCGGACCAGACTCGGTGGGGGGCCACACCACGCCCTCAACGCTTCCCCATCAAGGCAAGTACCACCACCGTCCCTGTTTCTACAGATTTTCCACAAGCGGCCCACAGAGGTTTCTCCCATGCCTGAGAGATCCTGACTGGGGGCCTGGGGCTCGGGGAAGGGGCCCTGTGGAAAGTTCCTGTGGAACACGCACCCTCCCGGTCCCCGGGCCGCCTCAGGCTGGGAGCGGAGGGCAGCTGCATCCCGAGTGCTCACGGGCACAGTCCCTGCTGCGACGCTTTGGCTGAGCCAAGCTTTGCCAAGTTTCATTTATTCCCTGAGCTGGACCAGGCAGGACGGCCGGATACCAGCCCCTCAGCATCCCCTGCACGGCCCCCAACCAGGGCGGCCACCAGCCACACCCTGAGCAAGGGCACTGGAGGGGCTGAGGGGTCCAAACTCCTGCTCAGGAGTCATTTCTCAGTGCAGAGAACGGCCTGTAACCTGGGTGTAGGTCTCAGGAGGGCACGGTCCAGGCCGCCCCGCCCCCCCCCCCCCCCCCCCCCGCCCCGGCGCCAGATGGATGGGATACCAAAGGATGGCTCTGGGCAGCCGGTGCCCCATGGCCTCCCGGGTGGGAAGAGGCCCTGGGGCGACTCAGCTGGGCCTGGCCCTCCGGCAGCCCCCGCCCCGTTCCCGGGAAGGCACCACAGCCATTTAATCCATCTGGGAGGAGGTCTGACAGAATAAAGGCACTCAGAGAGGATGGCATTTAGCAGTCACGAGTGTCAGCCCTGTGCCCGGATGAGGACGAAACCTGGGCAGCCCAGGAGGCCAGCAGGGCCTGAGGCCGGCACGGGGCGCGGAGCTGACCACAGGCTGGGTCACCTCCAGGCACACGCGTGACCAGGAAGATGGGGGCCCGGGCAGGTCCCCAACAGGAGGGAAAAGACCCAGATGAGAAGGCGCCTCTGCCCTCGGGGAAGGTCCAGGCCGTGCAGGTGCGGACATGGAGACCCACGCGGGGACCAGGAGGTGGGAGCCACAAGGCCTGTGGAGTTTGTGGTGGGAGGACCCGGGGGCCCTGGCTCGTCTCTGGCTGGGCCTGGGGCACCACACCGCACCTGTAAGCGGGGGGCCTGCACTCTGGTCGAAGGGCTGCAGGCGTTCTGTCTCCCACAGAATGGGGGGTCTGGGGATGCACTTAGCATCTGCACGTGCCCCGTGGCCAGCGTGGGTCAGGGCCTTGCCGTGAGTGTCCTGGGCCTCACAGGGCCCTTTGGGAGACGGGCGATGGGTGGTGGTTACAGGGAAGCAGGTTTCAGTTTAAGCTCAAGGAGAACGCATGACAACAGCCGTGACCTACATCAAACCCTCATCCTCGTCACCTCTGGGTCCAGAACAAGCCGCTCCCAGCTAGGGACGCCCAGGACGCCTCTGAACGAGAGCAGGCTTCGTCCTGCGAGGCACGGAGGGTGGTGAGATGCGCGGTTATGAAACCCTGCATCAGGACCTGCCAATCCCTTTGAAACCCAAGGACGGCACTTGATAAAGTCAAGTCCCAGGCGCAGTACACGTGCTGTAAAACGCGCTCACTGTACGCGCGCGGGCCATGCAGGCGCCCACCCAGGCAAACCCACTGCCCCCGACTTGCAGGGTCTCCGTCTCCCAGAAAGTCCCGCACGCCCTTCGCTGCTGATTCCTGCACCCCTGGCTGTGAGCCACCACCGGTCAGCTTTCGGGACAGGAGCCCGGGGGCTGCAGGACTTGGTCGGGGGGGACACAGCACAGGATGGCAGCTGTGTGTTCCCGGCTGCTGCGTAGAACTGCTTTTAACCAGGATTTACGGTCCAGGATGTTGTAACCCACCAGCCTAAATGACCTGGAGCTTCCTCCTCATCCCGTGGCCCCGTGGTCCAGCCTGGACTAGCCCTGCTGTTCCTGCAGGTGAGGCCACACCAGTGATGGCAACACATCCAAGAGGTCTAGTGGGCCCACGTGGTAGACACACTCAAATCGCCCCCGGGGTACGCAGGGGCCCTTGTTTCCTGGGCTGGGGGGTGGCCCACTGGCCTCAAGAAGGTCTCAGATGGCCTTTCCACGTGTGTCCTGAGTACACGGGGGGCTGCCAGCTGGGGGGATGGAGCTGGGGTGGCGGGGTGTCCCAAGTCTGGAGCCAAGTGGCTGGCACCTAAACCCCTCCAGCAAACCTCTCCCCACTGGCCTCAACAGGACTTCCTGGGATGCTGGGTGTAGGTCGGGGTGCAAGACTGCTCCCCAACCCTCTCCCTCGAGGGACCAGGTCCCACCGGCAGGGCCCGCCTGCCGCTTTGATTTGGGGTGTCGTCCTGGACCTCACAGACACACAGGACGTGGAGCTGTTGCGCTCCTGAGCCGGGAGCTTCAGTTCCCACACCCCCCGGGCTGCAGAGAGGGGCTGCGGGGTCGGTCCTGGGCCGGCCCCTCGCCTCGGCAGATGCCTCCCCCATAAGATGGGCAGGGCCACTCCTCTCCCCGGAGAGGCCAGGGGCAGGCGGCTCCTCGCAGCAGAAATCAGACACCAGTGAGGACCAGACTCTCCAGTCCCACCAGTCCCGCCAGCGACCGAGGAGCACGCAGCCCTCGGTGGGACCTGTGTGGGGTGAGGGGCGCTCAGCGCCAAGACCCTAAAATGCCACCTGCCTGCACCCTCGGAGTGGACCTGAGAGGGTCCGCCTAGGCGGGAGAGGAAGACGCCAGCAATCGGCGTGTCGCCGCGCGTCGCCGCGACAAACCAGAGAACACGGAGAGCCCCGCCTGGCACACGGGGACGTGGCCTTGGCCACTGGAAATCGTGGTGTGGACGGCCTCTCACGCCCCGGGACGCGTCCCTCCGCGGTGCGGGGTTTCCATTCTGCACGCAGGGCCCCCTTGTGCTGCGCTCTCATGGTGCTCACCATGTTCTCGGGCCACCACTTCGTCCACGGTCACCCCGAACGGGCATCCTCGGGGCACACGTCCCCGAATCTGCACTTGGCTCATTGCCGAAGTGTCGCACAATGAGAAAATACTATTAGCACCATCAGGAGGAGGGAAGAGTTAAGGAATCACTAGGGGTAACGGGGCGGGGGGAGCTGGTGATAGCGGGGAGTGGGCGGCAGTGTGGATGCCACTGTCACTGCCGCCGGTTGGAGACGGTGGTGGGAGGAGGACCTCACCTCATGCTCTCTAGCGTACGTGGAACATGTCACCATGGATTTAAACAGCACTGGACGAAAACAGAGCTCAAGGAGGGAGCGAGGCAGCTCTGGTAACCCAGGCAAAGGCGCATGCGGACTCTGAGTCATCCAAGGAGATGACTGTCCCTACTGCCTTTACTGTGGGTTAAACTCACCAGCCAGTTCGGCCCGAGGCCAAGAGACAAGGTAAAGGGGAGGCGGACGGGGGGGATGGAGCAGCTCCCAGGCTGAAGGCCTCAGAGGGAGGGGGGAGGCTGGGAGACCCCCACACTCGGCTCTGTGTCTCTGCGGTCAGGACACCCACAGGGGTGCTCAGGACACCCCCTGCGGAGCCCTGCCCCGACGTCCTTAGAAGGACTTCAAGGACTGCAAGACAGCAGCAGCTGCACCTGCAGCTCCCGTCTGCAAAGGGCTTTCTTCACCTGCCCCTCAGCCACGAGCCCCCCACCTCCCAGCTGCGACTCTGAGCTGCCCGCTGCCCCGGCCCAGCACTCCCCTCTCCTGCTGCCCTTGGAACCCGGCTCCAGCCCCCACCCGCACTAGTCCTGCCCCCAAACCACAGGCTGCAGCCCTCCATCTTCAGCCCGGGGGTGATGGAGGGCCAGGGCCCCGACGTCAGCAGGAGGCAGCGCGGAGAGCAGAAGCCCCGGCTTCCTCATCCACAGCCCGCCTCTCCCAGACAAAGCGAGAGCCACTTTCGAACTGAAGCTAACTGCCGGCGCCCTGGACTCTCAAACTAAGGGAGCCATGTTTAGTTCCACCCCTAATTAGACAGACATTAGCGCGAGGGTTCAAAAGACCAGAAAAGAACACCTTTTACAATCAGACGGAGCATCAGTCTCGATATTTGAGTTACACTGAAATCCAGTCCGTGGTGAAAGCCGAGTGTGGCCTTCCGGATCGCCATTCACCTTCCACTTAAACACGGGTGGCCTGTCCCCAAGTCCAGGTCCCTGTGGAAGGGTGTGGAGACCAGCCAAGGGTGATCTCTGCACGGGCTGGGGGTGTGAGGGAGACAGAGAAATCAAGGGAAACCGGGGCCTCACAGAAGGCCCCTCCCGTGGCCCGGCACAGGGGACCAGCCCCGGCCGCTCTGCGGCTCAGGCCTCGACGGGGCGGTGGCCCGACCCGTTAAGCTGTGGCGCCGTCCCTGACCTTTTGGGCGGCAGGACTGGGTCCCTGGAGTCGAGGCCCCCCCAGCAGCGACCCTGCCTGGTGATACTTCACGGGCACCCTGTCCGGAGGGACCGGGGAGGGGAGCTGAACTTGGGATAATCGAGAGGGGCAGGTCACCTTCGCAGATAGATGGTCCTCACGGCTCAGAGCACGGCACCGCCTTCTCCCAACTTAAAGACAAGCCTGCTCCGTAAGCTAGCCCCTGGCTGTCCCCAATGACACGACTGTGAAATAGAATTATGGCCTGCCCAGCAAAGTCACAGATCTTCTCATGCAAACCTCCCAGAATCCAGCTGGCTGGTCCCAGCCTGCTCCTGCCCTGTCACCACCATTCCTGTCCACGGCCGCGCCCTCTCCTACCCTGGGCTGTCCCGTCCTCCCACCCGGGCCACGTCCTCCTCCCAAGCCCAGAAGCAGGATGGGCTGGGAGGAGAGGGGCAGGGGGCAGCCCCCTGCCACGGCCGGGCGCCCCCTCTGGAACCTTGCCCCTGCCCCTCTCCTCCCAAGCCCAGAAGCAGGATGGGCTGGGAGGAGAGGGGCAGGGGGCAGCCCCCTGCCACGGCCGGGCGCCCCCTCTGGAACCTCGCCCCTGCCCACTGCCTGGCTCGTCCCGCAGCCTCCTGTAAGTCTGCAGACGTGGGAAGGGTCCCAGGAAAGCATGGGGGAGAGAGGAGAGAGTCCGCTTGTGGCCACCAGCTCAGCGAGAGGCCTCTGCTTAGAGACGCCCGCCCAGCAGGCCCTTCCGAGAGAGGCTCGCCTGGGCTATCTGAGAGCCTGGCTTTTTCATCTGGATAAGAGCAGGTGGAGGGAACTGTGATAAAAAGGAAAAGAATAATGGCTGTGATTACGGCAATGGAGCAGGCTTTCCAGGGTCTCTTGGAACCGAGATCAAAGCCTCTCTAGTTAAGTTCCCTGCAGCGGCTCCACTGCAGCCTTAACATCAAATTAGCGTCCCGCCCCCTTGGCCGAGCGCCCCTTTCCCCTCCTCCCCAGGCTCACCCAGGCTGCACAGAGAAAGCTGCAGGGTGGGCTGCAGAGATGCCAGGTGACCTGAGCTAGCAGAAGCCACCACGTGGCGGTCGGGGACCTCCCCCTGCTGTCACTGCCACTGTCATCAACCCACGGAGGGCAGGGCAGTGCCCAGAGGCGGGACGCTCGTCCTTGAGATGTGAGATTTCAGAGCTGGCTGCCAACTGAGCTTCAAGTTGGAAACGCAGGGACAGATCAAGAGCTCCTGAAACACCCTCTGCCGCCGGCACCTGGGGAGACACACGCCTCCCGCGAGGAGCAGCTGTTTGTGGCCGGTTCTGGGCCCTCAGTCTGGGGAGGGGAAGGTCATGAGAGGCGGCCCAGGCCAGGCTTGCAGAGGGCAGAGGGGTCTGGGGTTGCGTGTGACCTTGTGGGGCTGTGCGCCCTGGAGAAGGCTGGACGGGGACAGATTCCTCAGGACACACAGGCCCAGAGCTGCCCCTCCACCTCCGGCATCACCCGCCATCCCTGGGCCCCTGGCCTGTCCTCCCTGGTACCTGCTGTCAGAGCCCGGCTACCCTGGTCTGTGCCCCCTCCCCCGCTCAGGTCCACAAGGGCCCCTCCCCACTCATGCCCTCAGACCCCCACTGAAAGGACACCTGTTGGGGTGCACCGGGCCACCGCACCTTTCAGTCCTTTTCCTCTAGCTGGGAGGGACAGGGCCAGTGAGGATGCTGGTGGCCACGCGGATCACCCCCCAAGTTAGCGTGGTCCCGCTGCCTCCCCAGACTCCACAGAGGGGCGAGGCCTGCAGGGTTGGGGCTGGACAGCTCCGCCCGGGAGGCCCTGTGACCTCTCCACCTGGAGGGGACCATCCGAGCCTGGACCACAGCGGCCTGGCCTTGCTGTCGGGGACCCTGGGCCCCTCGGGCGGGTCCTCGTCCTCCGTGCCCTAGTCTGCACGCTGAGCCAGGGAGACCCCAAGCCCTCCACTCCGTGCTGCCCTGCGAGCCTGCAGGGCCCAGGCGGGGTCGCCAGCCTTGTCAGTCAGGCCCCCCTGCTCTGCAGAACCAACCCAGGCCTCCAGAATCCCCGTCGGTGACTCCACCCAGGCCCACCCCTGCCTGGAGCTGCACGGCCAGCATCCCAGAGGCCGTGTCCTCTCTGCTGTGGTCACGGGGGAACAGATTCACCACTGCAGCCAACCCCGTACCGGCCACAAACCAGGGCGGATCCCCCAGCAGCGGGTGCCCAGGCCCCTCCTGACCAGAGAACTCGCCAGGCTCTGCCAGCACCCAGCACAGGGTGAGGGCTCCAGAGAGGGGTCTACCACACCCCCTGGGTGCAACCGCCCCCGGGATGGCACACAGAGCTGGGGGCAGAGAGGCTGCACCCCGACTCGGAGCGCCGGCCACTGTCCCTCTACATGTCGCTACGTGCTCTGTGACATCTCCACCACACGCCGGGACAGCCTGAAGGTGTGAGATTTCCCCGGGGCCTCTCACTGGGGGAGCGGGAAAGAGGCTCGGGTCCCCGCACAGAGTCCAGTCCATTCACCGTGCGGTGGGCGCAGCTCCGAGGAGCCGGGCAGGGCTGGGTAACGAGGCCGTAAGGGGCTGTGGCCTGCGGGGCTTTGTCTGACCCCACGGCTCAGGGTCCCGGCGTGGTCGCAAGGATAGTGTCAGGCGAGGGAGCCCGGGGCCAGCTGGCCAGTGAACACGGCCCACACGGCCCCCCCTCTGGGCTTTGTTGGGGACGTCAGAGGAACAGGGACCCCACGTCTGGGTCCTGGAGGGCTCCCTCCCTGCCTAGGCGGCCGTTCCAGGCCCGCTCCCTCCTGGAAGCGCAGGGGGTGGGGGGACGGCCAGCCCCGCCCATAAGGGGGACCAGTGCTGGGATGCTGCTGCCCACCGGGAGCCACACACCTGTGCTGGGTGCCCACCTGCCAGGCGCCCGAGGCTGCGGCTTCACCCCCCGCCCCGGCGGCAGAGGGGCCAAGACCCCAGAGGCGGCCGACGGCGCCCTGGCAGGTCTCGTCCACAGCAGCTGGGCTCACCTGACCTTCAGGAGCCCTGTCGGGGAGCAAAGCGGGGTGCAGACCCTCCCCGGGTGTCCCTGACGGCGAGCGCACGACCCCTCGGTATCCCAAGCACCGCCCCGACGCCGCAGGGCTCCGGTCCTCCCCGACCCCTCCCACAGCCTGCCGCCCGGCGGAGCCCCAATCTCTCAGCGAGGGGGAAGCGGGCCCTCGGGCCTGGCCGCGTGGCTCCGGGCTGGAGAGCAAGGAGCCGAGAGCGCCCTCCCCAGCAGACGGCACTGCCTGCCCCGTGCTGGGCGCTGGGCCCAGGGCCCTGCTCCTGCACTGACGCGCGGGCGTGTATGACGCGGCAGTGAGGCGGACAGAACGCTTTTATTGTTCTCCCTGAGGCAGCAAGTGCTGCCCCGAAACGGCCCTCACGGAGCCCCGGCCCGTCCAGCTGGCTCCCCGCCAGCTGCCCCGCGACAGTGTCTGTGAATGAGGCGAGCGTGGCTGGAGGCTCCGCGGCCCGGGGCCCAGCCCGAGCGGACTGGAACGCTGTTAGCACAACTCTGTGGACACGGGGTGATTATGCTGCGGTTTACGACTTCGCAAAAGTCAACAAAAGGCAGCCGGCGTCGCCCTGCTCCGCGCCCGGCGGGCCTGCGCCAGAGATGCCAGAAAACCGGGCACACCCTTGCCTCCGGGCCCCGTGCGCCCCAGACCTCGCCCGCTCCAGCCCGCATGGTACCCTGTGCCGCTCAGAGCCACGGCCTGGAGACGGGCCCTGGGCAGCAGCCTCCCTCAGCTAGAAAGAGCCCAGCGCCATTCTGCCAGCTGAGCCCCTGTTGGAGAATCTGGCATCTGCTGTGTCGCAGCACAGAGGAGACCCTGGGTCGGCCTCCCAGGCTCCTGCCCCCATCCCCACCCCGGACCCCCAGGCACCTGGAGCCCAGAGGAGTCACCGGGTCGTGGTGGGCCATCTCCTGGATGGGGCATGGTGTCCACGCGGGGCCAGTCCAGACCTTCCCTTGTGAGCAGGGGCCACCCCTGCCCTGCACGTCTGGGACCCTCCTGGCGCAGTTCTCAGTCTCATGACCCAGCATCACTGTTAGCAGTGACACCCCTGGTGACCAGAAATGTCCCTGGCAGGCGACGGGAGGAGGGGCCATTTGGGCCATGACGTCCCCGAAGGGCTGTGTGCCCCCTCCCGTCGGGTGGCTTGAACCCAGGGCTTCTGCCCGGGGCAAGGTGGATGTTTGGGGGGGCGGTCCTATGCTCTGAAGGGTGTCCCCCACCCCTGGGCTCCCCCGAGACGTGGAGACCAGACATGACTCCAAGACCAGCCAGATTCCCCGGGGCCAGAACCACCGATGAGAACCCGACTTGGAACCAAACCATGACCCTGCTTTTTCAGACACTCATTTCAACCTGAAGGGAGTTCGTCTGACCTTCAGCCCATTACTGGGCCCTGGGGATGCAGGATGAGCCAGGGCCAAGGGGCTGGGTGCCGGCAGGAGGGGGTGGGGCAGGGGGACGAGCCGAGCTGCTGGGCCTCAGTCGTCGGCACCGGGCTCCACGTGCTGCCTGAGCTGCGAGAGGGGCCGAGAGGTGGGCTGCTCCCAGCTGCCTTTCAGGATGTGCGGGAATTGACCCCCGAAGTGACAGTGACGGTGGAGAAAACCTGCTTTCCCTTCACGAGGGGACTCAAAGGCTTCGGTGTCCCGGGGTTGGGGCCGAGTGCCCTGAGGCTGAGGGCGTCAGGGCAGAGCCCTCGTCAGGGACAGCTGAGGCGGAGGCCACTGTCGGGGGAGCCAGCCCGGGACCCCGTCAACGCCCCGTGGCCACCAGTCCCGAGCGTTTCCTCTTCCAGGAGGGGCACCTGCAGGCCAGGCTGCCAGGGACGAGCCCCCCTTCCCAAGATGCGGGGAGTCCTGGGCAGACCCTCGGTTGCCGCTTCCCTGCACCTTATCTCAGGAGAGGGCGCCCCTCGGTAGCGTCCCCAATGGACGAGGACACGTGTGGCCGTCAGCTGGGCACGGGGAGCCCTCTGCCTTCCCTGGCCTCCAGCACCAGGGGGACAGAAGGTGGCCCAGGCAGGGCGTGGGGACAGTGGCTTGGCCTCCAGTGGGCCCAGCCCTCCAGAGGGGGCAGCCTGGGGGTATCTGTCCCCACACCCCTCGCCCGCCTACCAGGGAGGACACAGGGCTGGCACCTGCAGCTCGTCTGGCTTGGACGGGACACCTGGGGACAGACCTCTCACCTGTATCGGCAGAAGGCCTGGGGAGGTTTCCTGGGCTGCAGAGGGGACCAGGCCCCACCCCGCCCTCCCTGGCTGACCGGCTTCCTGGCTGGGGCACCTGAAGGAGGCTGATGGCCTTGGTGGCTGTAGGCAAGGAGCCGTCCCCTGGGCGGGGGCCGGGTGGGCAGTGCGGGGAAGGGCTGGAGGCCGAGGGGGGTTCCACGCTGACACCCCAGCAGCCGGGGGCCCGGTGGGGTAGCGACCACCCTGCCTGGCATCCCGATAGTCCTCGCCTGGGTGGATGTGAAGTGGAACATGGTAACCTGTGCTAACAAGTGCCCCTCCCCGTCGTCCCAGACGGGTGTTACCTCCCAGGCCGACCTTGACCCCTCTGACCCTGCCAGGACCTTCCGGCCAGACCGAGCCAGGTGGCAGTCACTTCCTGTCCCCGTGCCCATCCCAGTTCAGCCTCCGGGACCACAGGCTCCGGCCTGGCCAAGGTGCCCACCGTCCCAGAGCCTCGGTTTCCCAGCCTGGGCTCAGTGGGCAGCCTCCTTACCCTGCACCCCATGGGGTCCCTCAGGCGCCCCCTCCGTCACCTGCAGCCTCCTCGCCAGTTAGAGTGGGACAGGGCTGGCCTCTGGGGTCCTGCCTCAGCAAGACCCAGGGTGTGGTCCTCCCAGGTGGGATAAGCCAGGTGGGATAAGCCCAGGTGGGATAAGCCCAGGCAGAGGGTCTCAGACAACAGAGACGGAATTCTGATTCTGCGGCTTTACTCCCGAGGGTAAGAGAGCACCTCTGTGAGCTCGTGGAGAGTGGGGTGGGACACCCAGCGGGCCGGCTGTCCTAACCATCTCAGGGGACACCGTCAGCAGCGCCACAGGGACACAGGGCAGCCCCTGGCCCAGCCCGCGCTGACAAAGGTGGACAAAGGCCATTCCACCCGCCTGGGGCACACGGAAGCCGCCTCTGCCTGGGACTGCCAGCTGTGCGGCATGAGCCCACTGCAGGGCCGGGCGATGGAGAAGCTGTGCCGACGGCCCTGCTGCCCACGGCCCCACCTTGGGAGGCCTCGGGCTCGGGAGACCCAGGGTGGCTCGGAAGAGCCCAACCACAGTCTGACTGGCTCTGGTGCGCTTTTTTAGGCAGGCGCGGTGGAGCCCAGGCCAGGGTGCTGATTGCAAAGTCCTGTTTCCCCGTTTCAGGGTGCATCGTTGTGGATTGCAGGAAGCGCGGGGTTGGTGGGGTCGCTGCCTCAGAGGGCTGGCTGGTGCTGTCTGCACCGAAGGAGCTTAGCCCCACACCCTAAAACGCAGACGGGAGCCCCCGGGGAAAACCAGTCCCCGACGAAGGAGCACAGGTGACCCTGTGGAGGAAAGATCGTCTTCCCACAGAAACTGCTGGAAAAACCGGAATCCCACACGTGCAAAGCGCATCCGGACTCGGACTTCCCACCCTCCACGAAAACAAGCTTAAATGGGGTCCAAATAAGCACAGCAATGTAAAACTTCTAGGAGAAAAGAGGAGAGTCTACGGGACCTGAGTTGTTAGATAGATTGGACACGGAAAGCACGACCCAGGAAAGACAAGAATTGATGAACTTGGCATTGGCAACACTAAAAACTTCCATTCTCGAAAGAGGGAGTGAATGCACAAGCCACAGATGGGAGAAAATACTTGCCAACTACACATCTGACAAAGGACTTGTATCCAAGATGTACACGAACACTGAAAACTCCACACTAAGGAAACAAACAACCCAACTGAAAAATGGAGAAACGATCTGAACAGACTCCTCCCCCAAAATGGCGAATAAGAGATGAAAAAATACGCAACATCACTTCTCATCAAGAGATTTCAAATTAAAACAACATTGAGATACCACGCACGCCTATTAGAATGGCCCAGATCTGAGACGCTAACATCGCCAAATGCTGGTGAGGATGCAGAGCAACAGGAACTCTCGTCCGTTACAGGCAGGGATGCAGGACGGCGCAGCCACTTTGGAACGCTGTCAGTTTCTTACAAAACCAAACACACTCTTACGAGCCAGAAATCATGCTTCCAGGTATTTACCCTTATTTATTTTAAAGCTTATGTGTACACACACACACACACACACACACACACACACACACACACACACACACACACACACACACACACTACACATGAATGTTTACAGTAGCTTTTTACTCCTAATCACCCCAAACTGGAAGCAACCATGATGCCCTTTAGCAGTGAGTAAATAAACAAACTGTGGTCCATCGAGACAACGGAATATTACTCGGTACTGGAAAGAAATGAGCTACTGAGCTCAAAACGACACGGAGGAACCCTAAACGCATATGACCTAGCAAAGACACCCAGTGTGAAAAGGCTACCTTCTGTATGGTGCCAAGTATTCTGGAAAAGACAACGCCACAGAGACAGTAAAAAGATCAGTGGTTGCCAGGGGTTTGGGGAAGAGAGGACAGGAAACAGGAGGGGACAGGAGAGCAGAAGGGAGGGAGGGAGGGAGGGAGAGTGCAGGGGAACTTCGGGCCAGTAAATCTCTTCTGGATGACACTGTGAAGGAGAATACACGGCATTATGCGTTTCTCAGAATCAGCACCACTTCACAACACAGAGTGGCCCTTAATGTACACAAGCGAGTCATTTAGGAGGTCGGGGGATCTCCAGAAGGTGTTCAGGCGGCATCAGGAGCATCTAACCTGTTGGAAATGTGTGACCCCACCTCAATGGAAGGGGTGGGGGGAAGGTGCTGCCCTATGTCACCATGGAAATGCTGGAGTCTGCAGGAAATGAGGCACAAGGAGGGGGTGCACATCGCTCTGTCCCGGCTGCTGGAGTCATTCCCGCGGGATACAGAAGGGCAACTGACGCTGCTACACATCTACCCCTGAACCGACGATTAGGTAAAGGTGGACGATGGAGCCAGGTCCTCGGTGCTGCCTTGGGTGAGCGAGGTCAGACCCGCAAGGGGAGGAGGCCGGGGTGGTCCAGACAGTGACGGCTCAGAGCTGAAGGCACATTCAGCCTAAGGCAGAGGCAGGTGCTCACCTGCAGATGTGCATGTACACAGGTGAGTGCACACAGGTGTTTCCTGGCTGTCAGGGCAGAGGGCCCAGGAGCAACAGGGGCACCCAACACCCCGATTTTGTTCTCCAACTCCACTGTCCCCTAAAGGAACCAGGACTCCTTGGAAAAATGGCTTATTTCAGGATTGGGTAGGAAAGATACAGCCTGGAGTATCTTGTACCGCCAAGAAGGAAGAAAGTGCTCAAAAAACAAACAAAATCACTGGTTGGGGAGGGGGTGTCAAAGGCACACAAGAGCTCCCAGTGGCCAAAGCTGAACAGGTGAATAACCAGATACGTGACGCAAAACCAGGTATGAGAGTCCGTGAGTCCACGCTGACACACGGAGGTGCCAGGGTCAGTTAACATATGGAGAGCAGGTGCCCGTTTCCAGGGCTGAAGAATCCCCTATAATGAATGTAGGTGCACTGCCCCACCTGAAGCGGGTGGGCGTGACTCCCCACTCCTGAGTCCTGGGCTGTGCGGAGCGACTTCCTCCAGAAGAGAACAGGAAGACGGGGAGGAAAACGAGGAACCTCAGAGGGAGAAGCCTCAGAGGGAGAAGCCTCAACCAGGTGACCAGCGTCAGCGTCACAGCGATCAGTCTCGCTGACAGCGTGAGCCCTGAGGTGACGGGACAGGACAGTTACCTCACCTTCCCCCAAACCCACAACCCAGTCTAATCATGAGGAAAACGTCAGACAAAACCTAATAGAGGGCCTTCTACAAAGCATGTGACCCGCTCCCCCAAACTGTCGAGATCATCAAAAACTGCGCAACTGTCAGCTGGGAGGAGCCCAAGGAGACAGGATGTCTAACTGTGAAGTGGGGTCCTGGATAGCAAAGGGACGCGAGGTAAAAACTAAGGAAGTCTGAGCACATACGGACTTTAGCTAATGATGACATACGATAGTGGCTCCTTCACTGTAACATAATGCCCCAAACTATCCTAAGATGTTAATAACAGAGAAAAGTGCACACGAGACATATGGGAACTTTCTGAACTATCTTCACACCTCTTCCATAAATCTAATACTTGAAAAACGAGTTCTATGGAAATACCTGTGGAAATGACGAAGGAAGTTAAGCCCCTATGGCGCAGATGCTGAGAAGCCCTCAGACGCTCTCCGAGGCCAGGCCAGCATCTGATGTGGGAAGTGGGTCATGCTGGCCTCGCTGGTCTGTCCCCACCCCCGACACACACACCTGTCTCCAGGCTTCCTGAGGACTATGCTGAGTCCTGGGATTCTGAGGTCAGCCTTTCGCTCAGCGAGAACGACCTTGTTCTCTTTACCCGGGGACATGATTCATGCACCTTCTGGTCAAAGCATGGCACCCATGAGATACACACCACGACTAAGTGAGAGTGACAGGCCCCGAGGGAGCAGGTGAACAGCGTGCGGATCCTGCCCACCTCCATCAGGGCTTCGGTCAAGGTCAAAGGGGACAGCTCTAGTGGGAGCTCCCCCCAGCCACCTTGTAGCAGCTGTCCTGCATTCATACCACCTCCTCCAGGAAGCCTCCCATGACTGCACCCTTCCCCAAGCATCCACAGCCTTGCAGGCACCACAGCACGTGATGACTCCTTCCTTGCCCAAACTTAGGTCAGGTTCCGCTGAGACCTCTTCTGCTCCAGACCTTGGTCTTGGCCTGCTGAGCCCAGTTTGGGCAAAGAATCCTGCTAAGCCAGTTTATCTGGACTCCTCCCCACACGTGGTACCTAACTGTTCCTCTTAGTAAGTTTCCACCCACTCCCTCCCACTCCCTCCTCACTGCACAGGAGCTGAGTTCATGCTAACCTGTTACAATAGCCCCGAATAAAGACTTCCTCGCCCTTTATAATAAGGGCCCACGAGCGTCATGGGCTGGAGTCCTGGGGCCGTATGGGCAGAGGATGGGCCGGCTCCCTGCGAGGCCACCAAGGGTGGGGGCCGCATTTGGCCCGGGGGGTCTGGGAGTAAAGGGGGGACGTGGGGCAGGGGTGCCCCCCATCCCCACTACCCAGCTCTGCTCCTCAGGCTGCCAGGACCATGTGGCCGTCAGCGGTCATAGCTCAGGTGGCCAGGGGGCCCCAGCCCTGCCCTGCACAGGCAGGACCCCTGGACGGCTCGTCAGTCAATCAGAAGAAGGCCCACCCCACTCACCCAGGCTCCCACTGCGGGGTTCCACGTGCTAAGCAATATGGGCAGGTTGGGAGGTCCTCCCGGAAGGCCCTGCCCTCAGCAGAGGCCATGATTCTCCACCCCAGCTCCGGACACAGGGCTGGTGAGGGTTTGTTGAATGACTGCGTGAAGGTGCCACGGTCCAGACCTTTTCTAGTGCTTCTTCTCGCACCCTCGACTCCCACACCCTAGGGGGCCCAAGGTCCACGGTGGGCACTCGTCAGAGGAGCCGCCAACCTACGTGCACTGACCCCCTGCAGTGCCGGCTGAGGGGCAGCCACTCCCAGGGCAGCATCGGCGGCCGAGGACCCCCTGCAGCAGGGCCCGGACGGTACTTCAGAAAAGCAAGGGTGGGAGTTTGCGACAGGGCCTGGGAGGCTGATCTGGACCCACTGGACAGAACCTTCTGGAACCTGGGCGCTGGGCTCAGGCCCCAGATGTCCGGCTCTTGGGGCAGCCTGAGCCATCAGTCATGGGACAAGATCTGGTCTCCAGGGCTGGGTGTAGGCACAGGGCAGCAAGGCTGTGGTCGGGGATGGGACGGGAGCTTCTCTCCTTCCATCCTCCAGCCTGACCACCCCCAACTCAGGTTCACGCCCCTTCCTTTCCTTTCTTCCTTTCCTATTGGATTTGACATTGGCATTTCAATAAGATGCCTGCAGCTCTGCACCCCATAAACACCCAGGTTGTAGTGCCCAGAGCCTGGGACTTGGGTGTGTGCAGCTCAGAGACACGGGAAGTGGGTTTTGACCTCGGAGACAAAGGGCTCCCCACCCGCAGTGTGCAGCCGGGCTGGTGCGGAGGCCGTGTCTCCGTCCTGATGCCACCACTCGGGTGGACGCTGGGGCTGCCGTTCCCTGTGCTACCACCAGTCCCCGAATTGTAATGTGAGGGTCAGCCTAAGTCACCAAAGTCCTCCTTGAATGGGGGGCCTAGGACTCTGGGGTCCAGCTGCGTCCCGCACCCCTGGGAGCACCTGGCCAGCAACTGTGGGAGAGATGGTACCTCCAACACAGGGTCCAGGGCTCCCAGGGCTCATGCCAGGGCTGGATCTAGGAAGAATATGGGCCAGAAAGCCCCAGCTCTCGCTAGGAGTGAGGACACTCAGGCTGAAGGCAGGTCACCGCCTCGGGAAGTCAAGCAGCTCACGTGTTCGTCCATCCCATCCACCACTCCTCTGCTCTGCAAAGGTCAGCAGAGCCGCTCATCGGGCAACTCCAAGCCCACCGCCCTCACGGGCAGGGGCAGGGGAACAGGACGGGTGTGAAGGAGCTTCGCGAGCAAAGGGGCCCGGACGCCCCCCTCGCCAACCAGGGGGACGGGCCTCCGAGGCCACGTGGCCCAGCTCCCCACGCCGCCACGCGCCCGAGCGGCCTAACGGCCAACGACGATCGTTAAGCCGGCCGATCAATTACCGAGCACCGGGCAGCGCCGTCCAGGGCGTCTTTATAGCAAGTAAATCCCGAGCTTGTTCCAATATTTACGAGGCCTCTTGTCTCAAAAGTGCGCAGACGGCCTTTTCTCATTCAATCGACGCTGCAGAAGTAAATATGAAGACGTGAGAACGGGAACGCGACACGGAACGCCACGCGTGGACACGGTGTCCGCTCGCAAAGCACGTCTCAGGCCTGGGAAAGCGGCTCTGGGCCCACGCGGTGGGGGCCGTGCCGAGGCCGGCAGAGGACGCCCACTCCCACTGAGCCCCCTGTCAGAAACGCCGGGGCTCCCTCCGCCACGTCTGCTTCCACGCAGCCTGCAGGTTACGCGCACAGGCCAGACTCCCTGGGTTCGAAGCCTGGCTCTGCCTCGGCTTCCCTACCTGAGAAATGGGCAGAAATAGCACCCACGGGGTGCGGCTCTCAGGAACTTGGGTATGTGCAGCTCAGAGACACGGGAAGTGGGTTTTGACCTGGGAGACAAAGGGCCCAGGAGACAAAGGGCTCCCCCCGGCGGTGTGCAGCCGGGCTGGTGCGGAGGCCGTATCTCCTGGGGCCTGACTCTCCTGGGTCAGCGATCTCACTCCTAGTAAGAACGGGGACTTTCCGGCCCACGTTGCACAGGGACCTGGGCCGAGGTGTTCACTCACCAGGTGCTCAGGGCAGGGCACACCCCCTCGAGTGGGCTGGCCCAGGACGTGCCCTTCCCCAGGCCCGCATGACCCCAGCTACAGTGTCGATGGACACGCACTGCAGACACTCAGCAGGGAATGGGGCAGACTGACCACGCAGCCTGTCCTGGGGGGTGTTCCCTGAACGCCAGCCTCCCTTCTGAGGTCGGGGGGCCACCATGCTGCGCAGTGCCATCCCCCAGCTGCTCTAAC
The DNA here is from genome assembly GCF_949774975.1 of Lagenorhynchus albirostris. Lineage (NCBI taxonomy): Eukaryota > Metazoa > Chordata > Mammalia > Artiodactyla > Delphinidae > Lagenorhynchus > Lagenorhynchus albirostris. The sequence continues at coordinate 2,112,101 of NC_083105.1, forward strand.
GGTCACTCAGCCTGAGGGGCGATGGCAGTGAGCCAGCAGGGCGGGCGCGGGCCCAGGGCGGGCGCACCTGCAGGCCTCTTACGAACTGCCTGTGGCTCCTGCAACAGACGTCACCTCCGACGGGCTGGTCTCCAGCAACGCAGAGAGCAGTGCCCAGCCCCAGAGACCGACGGGGCCTGCGGGGCTCAGGTCAGGGCGGGCGGCTTCCGGGGATCGCGCCCGACTTGCCGGCTTCTGGAGGCTCCCGCCCCTTCTCCACTAAACTCAGACCTCTGCCTCTGCCATCACGCCTCCTACTTTCTCTCTGACCTCCCTGAGCCCCTTATAAGGACCCACACGGAGGACCCAGGGGTGGAGCAGCTGGCCAAGGTCACGGATCAGCACAGGACCAGGGCTGGCCTCGCTCCGCATCCCCCTGCTAGGCCCCCTGGCCTCGTCACGGCTGCAGCCAGCTGTGCTCTCGGGTATCAGACGGACCGCCTGCATTACAGAGTGAATGCCACTCGGCCTCCCCCAGACTCCGCCAACTCAAGCTCCGAGGTGGGTGAGGAAGCCGAGGCCGTCTTTCCCTCAGTGACGGCCCTCTCCACGCGTTGAGTCATCACCACTTTGGCTTGGGGACCCGAAGGCCTTTCCCGGAGCGAAGACGGCAAAGGTCCTTGGCTCTGCAGCCATGGGCCCCCCTGACAGCTGCTCACTGCAGACTGTGCGGCCCAGAAAACCACAGACAGACAGATGTGGGGTGCTCGCCCCCCGACACTGTGATTTGAATTTCATGAGCTATTCTCTTTAAGCGTGTTCAAACATTTCAAGGTGTAAACAACAGTTCTTATCTCAGGAGCCCCGCGTGGAGGGTCCACCCTCGCAGCCTCGGCCGCGCTCCTGGGGGGCGGGCGGGGGGCCTGCAGCTCCTGCTCCCTTTCAGGGATGCCCTCGCCTCCAACGCCCATCAAACAGACGCCCCTCAGCACAGCAGGATTTACTGAGGGCGCTTCCGCATTCCCGGTGGTGGGCTTATAGTTTTCGGATAACGGCACTCGAAGTCTTGTCCGTGCTGGGGGGTCACACACGAGCCATCAACAAGCGCCCCTCCCTCCAGGACCCCCGCCGGACACCTTCTTGTTCTTTTCTGAAGGATGGCGGGGGGGGGGAGTCTCAAGCTCGCTGCTCAAGGGGCGACCCAACCCCAGCAGGTCTCCAGTGTCCGCCTGTTTGGGAGTGACGCTGCCCTGAGGTCAGCTAGACCCTCTGCCTCACGGCCTCACTGCATTGGGCCCCCTGGTTCTCTGCTCCTCTTTCTGGATCAGCTTGGACGTCACCTCCACCAGGAAGCCCCCCACCCCGGCCCCAAACCCAGATCAGCTCTGTGCTGCTAGCGCCTGTGTTCCTGCTTCAGCGATCTGTGAAACCAGATGTGCAAAGGTCCACCCCCTGGGAGAGAGGGTCTCCGTGGAGGAGGTACCTGCCATCCATCTATGACTCAAACCCAGAGTCTGAGAAGAAGACCTCAGGCTTCTGCTGGAGAAGATGCGCTTCTACTGGACAGAGAAGTGACCGCTGCAGTGGTGAGCGGCACGTGGGGCTGCCCCAGGAGGCCTCCAACGTCCAGGAGGGCGGGAGGCGCCCGGGAGCCCTGACCCGCACCTGCTGCCACCCAAGGGCGGGGGTGGGCGGCGGGCACCTGTGCTCACCGCGGGGCCAGCGAGGACGTGTATCCATGTTCCCTTGACCCAGCAGGGCCTCCATGTCCAGCCCGGAAATGCCCCGGCCTGGGCCACCCCTCCTGGCTTCCCCGGGTGTGCCGGGCAGAAATGTCGTGAGCCTTGTAGTCCGTCCTGATTCACCCGTGCCCTGCAGGGGGCCCTCCCACGGTGCCCGTGTTGCGAGGCGGAGGGGCAGAGCGTCCACCCTCACAGCCTTGGCCTCCGCACGGGAAGGCGCCTCCCACTCAGGAGGCATTAGTCGTCTGCAGCCCCGCACCCATCGCCGCGCTTCTGTAGGTGCTGCTTCAAGAGAAGAGGGACTGACACCCGTGACAGCAGCTGGGGGCTTACCACCGCTCCCCACCATCCCCCGGGATCCGAGTCCACTTTCCCCATGACGACAAGTGCCTGCCAGCGCCTCTCCGAGGAGCGTGGAAACCAGGGCCAGAGGCCGTGATACTCACGCAGCTGTGGCTCGGGGCCCCGCACCCAGACCGTGGGAGGCTGGGCCGTCGGGCCCAGAGCCCTGGGCGCTGGGAGGCTTCCGTCTGCCCCAGGGAGGTCCCGCCTTGAGTCACAGGAGCACGGAAAGGCTGGAGGGCTTCTGGAGAGGGGGCCCTGCCCTGCGCTTTGTCACACAACTCACAGCAGTGCCACCGCCCCCCCTCCACACACACACACACACACACACACACACACACACACACACACACACACACACACAGAGGAAAGGGCCCCGTCCCCGGACAGGCCCCCCAGAGAACTCTGCTCTAAAATGCACGCGCCTCGTCCTCTGCAGGGTGCGGGTGAATCACGACGGACTACAAGGCTCACGACGTTCCTGCCCAGCATCTGCTCCTGGCAAAGAACACAACTAACTAACGCCCCCAGGACCCCTAGACGCAGCCCCCCTGGGGCTGGGAGTGCATCTGGGGCTCTCCGCCCCCTCACCCCAGCCCAGGGCACCTGCTGTCCAGGCAGCATCATCTCAGGCCAGCACCTAAGACTCAGGCCAGTGGGCCTCACGGTGGCGCCCACCGAGGTGCGGGGAGGCTGGGTCACAGGGGCACACAGACCCCACGGGGAGCCTCCAGGTTCACAGACAGGGAGGACCCACCGTCACCCCACAGCCACCCAGGGCCCCCCCAAGCTGAGAGGGGCCTGCTGTACCCCACTAGCAGGAGAAAGGCTTGGGGGGCTGAGGGGACCCCGTGCACCCATGGGTCTGTGGGCACACAGACGTGCCTCTCTGGGAAGAGGCCCCTCCTCCAGCTAGTTGGTTAGTTTTTATTCTGGTAAAATGCCCATAACAAAATTCACTTTCTCAGCCATTTTAAGTGCACAGCTCAGCAGCACTGAGCCCATTCACACTTCCGTGCGACCACCACCACCAGAACTTTCTCATCTTCCCAAACGGAAACCCTGCCCCCAATTACACACTGACTCCCCCTCCCCCTCCCCCAGACCCTGGCCCCGCCGTCTACTTTCTGTGCCTGAGGCTCTGAGGGCTCCAGGGACCTCACACGGGTGGAATCACAGTATCTGTCCTTCTGTGTCTGGCTTATTCCCTGAGTGTGCTGTCCTTGAGGCCCAACCACGTGTCAGAATTTCCCCCCGTTTTAAGACCCACTGATGATGGGCTGTACAGATGGCCCCACACTGTGCTGAAGAAGGGGCCCTCCTGCACCAGACTCTCAAGGAACCCTTCCATCTAAAAGGGCCAGGACGGGTGGGCTGGGGAGGGGCTGTCCTTGCCGCGGGAGATGACAGAGCCCAGGTCAGGAGGAGAAGAGGAGGACAGCAGGGGATTTGGGAGGACGCGCTGGCCTGGCTGGGGCACTGGAGCGGGCAGCCTGTGGGGAAGGCGGGTGGAAGGCAGAGCTGTCCAACGGGGGCCGAGCTGGCCCTGGGGCGCTCACGACATGGAGTGCAGCAGCCGAGCAGGTGGTCTGGCCTCCAAGGTCCCACGTGCACACCTGCCCCATGACATAGCCACCTGCGCCACGCCTGATACCGCGACTGATACCGCATCCCACCTCAGTGGGCACCTGGACCAGCGTGCCTGGGTGAGGGGCCACTGTGTGGTTCCCCAAGCTTGCATCCGCATCCTGCCACCCTCAGGGCACAGGGGTGGCATCAAACCACCTCAGTAGAAGGGATGCGGGACCTGGGTTCTTTCTGCCTGGGGAGATGTCACCAGCGGGGACTGCGTGTGCCTCGGGCCACGGGGACGCCTGGGTCACAGCCAGGGCTCATGTACGAGCCCAGCAACGGTCCAGAGCAGTAAACCATCACCATGCCCCACCATGTGTCTGCATCCGCTCAGGTGCACAGGTAAGAGGCAGGGCGGAGGGGTGACCCTCCCCTTGGGAACTCGATGGCCAACCCCAGAGCAGAGGCGGCAGTTAATGTGCTTTTTAATGATGTGCTTTTGCACATAAAAGTAAATGTGATTTTTACATAAAAACAAGAATATCAGAGAAGAGAGAAAACACATTTCACGGAAAATCGTGCCACCCAGGGAAGCCGCCAAGGTGAGCTCTCCAGCACGTGCTCCCCCCGGTGTTTCCTCTCCATGTGTCTCACATAAACACCTATGCTTATAAACACGGAACTCCAGGGTAACCGGGGGAGCTTTGTACGTACAGTGTAAGCCTGCTTTTCTTCATTTTTGAAAGTATCACTGATGTTCCCACCTCGGTGGCTGGGGGTACTGTCCACATTGGAGATGCCGGGAGACCCTCACCATCTGCCCCGGGACAAGCTCCCCAGTCCCTCCCCACACGATTTCGTCAGATCCCAGGATAGCTCTCCGTGTGTCCCAGGACAAATTCCCCGAGGTGGGATTTCTGGGTGCAAGTACCCTTGAGACCAGAGGGCACACGTGTCCCAGAAGCTGAGCCCGGGGATCTGCAGCTGAGTCTGCAAAGGGTGATCTGGGGCCGCCCAGACGTCACCCAGCAGGACAAGAGCTCTGAGGCCTCCTAAGGCCTGACCCTGTGCAGACTCGCTGGGCTCACAGGGCTGAGTCCCCCGCAATCACCACCTTGTCCTGTCCTCCATATGCAGAGCCCAGCATCCTCCTTTGGAGGGAGGCCGCCCTGTCACACTGCCCGGGGCTGTGAACCCAGAACCCGAGCCATGCGTGACTCGGGGCTCCCTAGGCCTGACCCCATGGGCACCTTCAGCCCTGGGTTAGCAATGCCCACCCCAGCTGTGGGCAGGGGCCAGGACAGCCATGCCTGGATACTGACCCCTCAGCCCTCAGGGCTCCAGACGCCGGCAGCCTCTCTTGCTACTCAGGCCAACGCAACAAACAGATCGTAATTATTTCCACCGTGTGCCTTGGAGTGACAAAGGCAGGCCCGATTCTGGAATCCGTCAGTCTCGAGTTTCCACCTGAGGTCGACCAGGGCACTCGTGTTGGGTCACCTCTAAAATCTCAAAAATCCCACGTGTAAGATGGAGGTAATACCTGCCTTCAACCTACGAGGGCTGTTAGGGTTACAGGAGGTGGTGGATGTAAGACACCGAAACAGAGAGATTGGTTCCCACCACCATCACCACCACAACCATCACCTCCACCATCGCTGTCATCACGATGACCACCTCCGCCACCATCACCACCACCACCACCACCACAGACATGCACTTACTGGCTGAGCCGGGTGCCACTGGGCCTCTCCTCCCTCAGGGCTCTGCTCCCCGCCCCTCTCTTCCCCAAATGGCCCGCCTCCACCCTTGCCAGGAGCCCCACCTGTTTCCTCACAGGTGTTCCGCTTCCCCACCCGGCCTTCCCTCCACCCTTCACTCGCGTGCCACCCTAGGGCAGGGGCTCACGGTGTCTCCGCTGGACAGGCCCCAGCTCACGGTGCTGTCAGCACAGAGGGGAGCAGGAGGGGAGAAGAAGGGGGCCTCTGCCTGGAAGCCACCCAGCCCAGGCCCAAAGGCTCCAGAGCCAAAGCCTCCTCCAGCCCCACATGCATGTCATGTCTCCATGACAACCCTGGGCAGCTTGCCACTGAGGAACGCCCAGCGGGCACCACGTGGATGGGGACGGCTGTTGGTGCCAGACGGGTGCCCAGTCCCCAGGGCCTCAACCTACGGGACCAGGTGCCGCGTCCCGGTGCCTTCAGTGAGAAGACAGATGGAAGGTGCCGGGACTTTCCTGTGCACCCCAGGGATGCCCTTGGGCACATCCAAACTGTATCACGACCCTGACTGACAGCAGATCCCCTACTAAGCAAAGGACCCCCAAAGCTGGGTGACCTCTGGACTTCTGTGACCCCAGCAGCCCAGAGGCAGAGGGGCCTGGCCTTGAGCTATCCCACCCCACAACGCATTCTCCCAAAGTGACATCTGGAGGCCGTCCATCACTATGGCTGAGGGCCCCACTTCCTGGCAGGCGAGCCCATCGCTGACCGTCTGGGAAGCTGAGTCATTACAGTAAAAATCGCTTGTTGGAAGAGGCAACAACTGGCGGGACTGTGGCCATCTGCCTGGGCGCCCCCATGCCCCGCCATGTCCTGAGACGCCAGACATGGAGCCGGGGTCCTCCGTGCCCCGAGCCCCTCGGGTCCCGCCTGCTGCTCAGACAGGCCGCCCGGCTACAGGAAGAGCCGCGAGAGAGGCTGGAGCCAAGAACGAAAACTGTGATAAAAGCTATTTTTTAGGAAACGAAACCTCCCACCCAGGAGAACAGAGAGGCCGGCACGCCTGCGAGCTGGTATGCGTCAGCTCTGTGCCTTCCGTCGCGGTGCATCAGGCTTGGGCACCTCGAGGGCACAGGCTGGCAGCCCTTCCTCCGAACCCTGTGCGACGTAAAGGCGCTACCTACACCAGTAAATCACCTGCTCACACACACACACACACACACACACACCATAATAAAGAGATGCATGCACACGTGTACACACACACACGTGCACTTTAAAAAGGTGAAAACCAAGAGTGGACGTGCCTCGCTGGGCAGGACAAACGTGGCCACACGGCTGCCAACAGCCCCTTTCACCTCCCAGAGCCTTCGAGCAGCCTCTGCTCTGAAGCTCGGTGGTGGGTGCCCGGGGCCCCACTTGCTGGTCCTGCCGGGACCCCACCCTGGGCTGCCACCTTTCCGGGGGCCCCACGTCCCTACACACACCCCACTGGCTCCCCCGGCTCTGGGCTGTCCGAACACGGCCCTCGCCAGGCCCCCTGGCCCCCCGCCCATTCCCAGGGGTGTCGCATAGTTTCCAAGGTGGGGCACGTGTCCACTGCTGTTTTATCTTAGCTGGAGTCTGGAGCTCTAGCAGAAATGGGGCACAACAGGGCCACCCCAAAATGAAGATCAGGTGACAGAGGGAGAGCCTCAGGCACGGGCCACAGGACAGCAAGGCCTGGATGGCCAGCGGGCGAACGGCCCACCTGCGCTCTGGGCCATGGGCTCCCGCACCCCCAGCCAGAGGTTCTTAGCCCGGAGAGGCGAGCAGGGCGCCTCAGGCAAGGCCTGCAGATTGGTGAGAGGCTGCCACCGGCCCTGAGGGGCGGGGCTAGGGCTTCCAGCCTCGTTACAGGACGGCCCCGAAAGAACACCAGCCCCGAGCAGGAGACAAAGCGCATCCGCACCAGGCGGCCGCGGGGGCTCCCTCCCCCGGAAGACGGACGCCTCTGGGGACCACCTGCTGACCCCTGAGCCCTGCCAGGCCCTGACACCTGCTGACCCCTGACACCTGCTGAACCCTGACACCTGCTGACCCCTGACCCCTGCTGAGCCCTGAGCCCTGCCGGGCCCTGACCCCTGCTGACCCCTGAGCCCTGCCGGGCCCTGACCCCTGCTGACCCCTGAGCCCTGCTGGGCCCTGACACCTGCTGAGCCCTGACACCTGCTGAGCCCTGACACCTGATGACCCCTGACACCTGCTAGCCTGCCCTGAGGGCATCCTGCACACCTGCCCAAGGACAAGCCTGCCACCAGGCTCGGTGGATCTCGTTTGGAGACCTCGTCTATCCATTCATCTGTGCATGCACATCTGGAACATGCCTTTGAAGGGAGCCAGCGAGGCTGCTGTCCCCTCCTCCCCGGCCGTGTGCCCAGAGCCCAGCGCCAGACCTGGCCCTCGGTGCCCAGCTAGCAAGGCTGGCCTGGGCCCTCTGAGGCCATGTCGTCTCCACATCCCCTGGCCTCTGAAACAACTTTATCTCAGTAACTTTCAGGAAAACAACACCTTTTTTTTTTAATGAGATGAAAAAAAATCTACTGGTACACGACCAAAATACCTACAGATTAGCGGGCTTTGAAACCCCTTGCACTCACCCCCTTGTTAAACCCAGGAAACTAGGCATTGCTTTCAAGATACATTTCAAAAGCTTTGCAAGATGCTTTCTTAACACAAAAGTGAAGATTTAAACAGTAATACCACTAATTCCCCTGCAGTCGAGCTTAAACAGAGCCCAATGGGAGATAACGAACGTTCCGTAGGAACCTCACGGAAAGGTGCATTATCAAACTTAACGATTTTTTTTGCATAATCTTGCCACTTAATAAGGCTACAGACAGCATGCTGGAGAAGTTTTAATGTATTCGGCTTGGAATTCAGCTGTTGTTGAAGATGGTCTCTGTTCTTAAAGGATTAGTGTCTGGTGATGTTAGGGGCCCCGCAGACAATAATTAACCAACAAGGGGTGGGGCGGACCTCGCTGGGCTCCCAGGGGTCCACGGCGGCGATGCGGAGCCCCCCGCCCAGCTCCTCTCGACCAGGACACGCTGCCATGGCCTCTGCGGCCCCTGCTTGTCTGGATTTGGCCTGGAGAGCAGCTTCCAGCTCCCCTGCCCTGGAGGACCTCATTCCTGCCAGTGGGGACCGCTTGATCCTCAGAACAAAATGCATCCACGTTCCCAGCTTTTTCTGTACGGCCGGTCAGCGCCTTGCCATCAGCTGCCCTCGCTCCCGGCATATGCCAGCTGGAGCTGATGGCACGGCGCTGACCACCGCTACCCTGGGGGCTGGAGACACAGAGGAGCCTGGGGGAGACCGCTTGGGGGACAGGGAGTCCCCCTGAGTTGGAGCCGGTCTCCTTGCAAGACCCCAGGGCTGTACCACACCCCCCAGACAGGAAGGCGTTAGGAGGACCCCTCTGTGGTCAGGGCAGCGAAGCCCGGAGACGTGGTTGCACAGCTGCAAATACGCTCGGAGCGCCAACTCCGAGTGCGACGCGGGCTCACCGCTCACTGGAGCACGGGGCTCAAGGAACACTTCATTCCAGACTCGCTGATGTGTGGCTCTGTGTGCCCAGGGTCGTGGGGACAGCTAATCCGGACAGTCTTGCAGCCGAGAGTCTCCTATGGACGAGGGATCACCCTCAGGCCGGGGTCCAAAGGGCTCCTGTGTGCAGAACACAGACGCGCACAGGAGGGGGCTCGGCCCACACGCCAGCTCCACCCTGAGGCTCGGCGACGAGCTGGTGCACGTTTCCACGGTCTCAGCGGCCAGAGCTCCACGCCGAGGGTTCCATCTGCCTGGCCATCTACGCTGCACTGTCCACCAGCAGGTGGCTGAAGGGAACGGGGGACCCACACAGGAGCCCCTGACTACTGTGAGGGAGCCACGTGACGCCAGGCACCGGCGTGTGTTCAGATCGACACGTGCTCGGCACTGGCAGCAAACCAAGAGGTTCCCCGCACGTGTACGGCCCGCGAGGACCCCTCGGGTGCTCCCGGCCCATCCCAGCGGCCCTCTTGAGGGGGTCAGACACACAGACGTCTGCCATCTCCTGGGCAACCCACGGCCCCAAGCCCGGCCGGGCCCTGGCTGCACCCCGAGGCTGGGGCAGGTCTGCCAGCCAAGAGCAGCCCCCGGACCCCCAGGGTCGTCCCTGTGAGTCCCCGAGAGACACAGACATCACTCCAGGGATGGAGAAGGCACGGCTTCGAGGGCCTGGAGGGTCTGCAGGCCCCCGCACAGGGGCTGGTAAGCTTTGAGGGCCTGGAGGGTCTGCAGGCCCCCGCACAGGGGCTGGTAAGATGCCTCTGTTTTCTGGCATTTGTCACGATCAGCCTCCTAGGAAACCATGGCTCTGTAAGAGCTACGTCTTGAGTAACAAGAAAAGCAACAAAAATAGCTAAAAGTAATAGCCTCGCGGACCAAGGGCTTCCGAGGTGCGGGCACCGCGCTGTGAGCTGCCCACGCCCCCTCCCCACAATCTCGGGGGCCCTTCATCACCGTATCGCAGCCGGGGCAGGGCGGCCAGGAGCACCCCGACTTTACAGACTGGGAAGGGGAGGCCCAGGAGGGCAAGGCCACGGCCACAGCTGGCCAGTGCCCCGGCTGGCTGGTGGCGAGGATTCCACGGTGCCCTGTGGTCAGACCCCCAGCTTGCAGAGCACGCCGCCCTGGAGATGGTGCAGGCGGCGGGGAGGGGGAGGCCTGGGGATAAAAGTGCCGTTTCCAGCAGTTGGTCACTTGAGATGCGGATCAGAGGGTCAGGTGGAACGTTTCTCTCGACTAAATAACTAGCCAGACGCAGCCCTGCAGGCCCCAGGCCCCGCCATCAGCCGCATCAGCCCAGCTGCGCAGGCCCCAGCCTGCTCGGCTCCGGGCTCCCACCTGCGCTGTGGAGGGATGGCCCCTGTAAGCCTTCGGCCAGACCCATCTCCCCGCCTGAAAATCCACTTCCCTGACATCTGCCGATGTCATTCTCTGAGCCCAGCGGCCTTGGGCAAGTCCCTCTCCCACCGGGCCTCAGTGTGCCTGGTACAAGGAAGCGGTCACACCAGACGCTTTCCCACCGCCTCCATCTCCAGCAGTTCTGAGTCTGAGTCTCCTTTTCCAAACAAACCCCAAGGCCTGCCAGTGACACGAGTGTGGGCCCAGGCCGGCCTGTGCACACGGAGTCACTCCGGGAAATTCAGCAGGTGATGCTCTGATGGGACCAGCCACTTGGGCCCACTATGGCTCCTGCCGGGGTCCATGCAGACACCCCCTCCCGCGGCTGCAGGCAACTCAGTCGTCCTGTCTCCCTTCCCTCACTCAGCAAGCTCCGAGGAAGCCCCTGTGCCCAGGACGTCAAGGGCTGGATCTCCATCACATGGACCAGACTTCACACACGATCAGCCCCAGGGGCCCCGCCCAGCGAGTCCCACGGCCTCCCCTGGAACCTCCCAAGTTCAGTCCCAGAAAACATATGGGCGTCGGGGGAGCACCACGAATGCTCCCTTCGCTGCGTCGACTGCTAAGTTTTCCAGGAAATTCTGTTGACACTGGTGCTCCCACGCCCCAGAGCCCCGGGAGGCCGAGCCCAGCCTTTCGGCACCCAAAGTGCATCCACACGAGGACAGGACGGGAAGGCGGGAAGAAGCTGCAGACACCAGCCCGCCTGCCCGCGGCTGTGTCGAGAACCTTCAGCCCAAGGCAGCGGCTGGGAGGCGGGAGGCACGGACCCCGGGCCCGGGCAGGGTGGAAGGGCAGCCTCACCCCCACACACTGTCCGAAAGGCAAGGGATGCTCTAGCGGCACCTGCTGGCCTAACCGCCGTCCCCGGCCCCCGCCGCCCTCCAGTCCAGGCACGAAGAACACAAGTCCTCAAGGTCGTAGACGGTGAGCCCAGACTGCACCGAGCGACCATGGGCTCCCAGGACTGTCACCTGGGATGGGGGGAGGGGGTCAGTGACTGATGGGACGGGACGAGCTGGTCCCTGGAAGGACGTTGTCTCAGGACCCACAGACTCCCAGGGCAGCACTCCCACCTCCCAGGGAGCCCCCGCCACGTGTGCAGGCAGACACCAGCTACTCCTGGACCACGTGCTGCACCACACCTCCGGTCACTTCTCCAGCGGCTGAAGGGAGCTTCCGGCCACGAGGCTCGGCTGCGCTCCCGTGGGAAGGGTGTCGTTTTTGAGACAGAGGGTGGCATGTCCCAGGCCATCGAGAAACACACCTGCGGAGGACAACGCCCACTGACGGCTTCATCAAGCCCCCCGCCCCCTTCAGCCACCTCGCCCTCCTCACCTCTGACCTCTGGGGAACCGCATGTGAGTGGACAAGTGTCCAGCACCCAGGGAGACGACCCCTCACCTTGCAGCACAGGTGTGGGAGCTGCCATGCCCGCCAAGGGCACAGGGAGGCCACTGGCCCAGCAGGCCACCTCCAGGCGCCCTTGGTCTGTCCCCCACCTTCTGATTCCTCCGCCTGGGCACACGCTGGCCCTCCCTCACCTGGACCTCCCCATGGCCACCTCTCGTGTCCCTGTCTCCTCCCCAAACCAGCAAGAGGCCTCTGTCCACAGTGAGGCCGCCCTCAGGACCTCCCAACACCTCTGCACCCTCCCCCACGGTCAAACCTCAAGGCATCACAGGCCGCCCTCCAGGTGGCTGGCCACATCAGATGCCCTCCCACGACAGGCCGGGGAAGCAGGATCCCGACGGGAAGCCTGCAATGGGGCCTGGGGGCTGCTCTCCTGCTCCCCGAATCTCTGGCTCTCATGGTGCTTTCCACCCAAGAGGAACCACCTTCCATTCTAGAAGATTCCTCAGGGAAAGCACCCCCCCCTTTCCTGCCTACACCTTCCCAGCCACAGTGGGAAATTAACTCAACACCCAGAATCCTGCATTTCGCTCTCATCGCCAAGCCACACACTTCATGAAAAAGAAATATGCGAGGTTCAACCAACATGAGTGAACACATCAGGATGACTTGGGAATCAAAGGAATAAACGTTACAAACACATTTTTAATAACGTGCTGGGTAACTGTTAAGTTGGCAACAGACTATTCCAAATGGAATCCAACGTGCCTTGGGGGAGGCCAGGCACCAATGCCAAAGTGGCTTTCACAAATTTCTTTAAAAAAAGAGAGAAAGCAAAGAAAAAAACAAATAACTTTCAAATGGACACGTGCCGTCCATGAGCAGAGGCAGCGACCTGGACCCGTGCGGTTAGCTCAGCCTGCAGACGGCAGGCACAGTGTGGGTGGGACGACAGGACCTCCAAATGCAGGATGCAGGGGTCTCCCAGGGCTGCCCCTTCCATCAGGGAGCAATGGGGTTCAGGGGGGAGGAAGCCCTGCTCCACTCCACACTCCTACAAACTGTACTGGCCCCCAGCCCCCGGGAGAACCCCAAACACAGGCAAGACCCAGACTGGAAGGAAGCTGGTGCTTGTTGCTCTAAGATCTGCAAGACCTCTGGCCCTGGTGATGGTGTTAGTGCCCAGGCACAGGGGCGCATCCTCTTCCACCCCACCATGGGGTGAGCGGAACGGTGGACCCCAAAGATGGGTCTACCCAGAACCTCAGAACGTGGTTTTATCTGGAATAGATGTCCTTGCAGATACAGTGAAGGCTCTCAGGATGCGACCATCTGGGTCTGGGTGGGGCCTAAATCCAAGGACCAGGGTCCTGATAAGAGAGACGAAGATCTGAGACACAGGGAGAACGACACGTGACAGCAGGCAGGGACTGGAGTGGTGGGGCCACAAGCCCAGGAAAGTCAGGGGTGTTTGGAGCCACCAGAAGTGGGAAAGAGGCCTGGAAGGAACCCACCCTGCAACGTCCTGACCTGGACTTCTGGCCTCCAGAAGGAGAAGACAATACATGTCTGTTCTTCAAGCACCCCCACCCTGCCTCCAGTCACGGTCCTTTGTGACGGCAGCCCCTGGAAGCTGACCGCCCACTTCTCCATGACAGGGCCCACCATGGAGTCCACGTCCCGCATCGGAGGGAGGCCCCTTCGTCCTCAGCTGGCCTGGACATCAAGGAAGTGACCACAGTTCCTGGAGCGCAGGCCTGCGATGACCCCCACGCGCCCGCACAACTTTCCGGAGCCCCTGCTGCCTGCACAGCCCTGAGCTGTGCCCACCAGCCTCCCGCGCCCCACTCCTTGCCTCAGCCTGTTCGCCGGGGCAGGCACTCAGTAGGTGCTTAATAAACATGCATCCCAGCAGCTCAGCATTTCCACCGCAACCCACCACACAGAAGGTCCCTATGCAGCTGGAAAGGAACTGTCCTTCTCCTGTACGTGGGAAGGCAGAGCCACGGCCGTAAATAGAAGGTAACCATAAAAATATACACACGACCATTAAAATGAAAAATGCCCACCAAGCCCAAACAAAGCCATCTCGTATGCACAACGTACGTGCCCTGGCTTTGGGAAACGCTGATTTATGGACGGAGGCGCATTGAGAACTTCCGCCCCCCCCCCAGCCCCACCGCCGGGGGACTCAGCTTCTGCTTCAACCTGAAACTCAGTGGCCGTCACACCCGTGGGTTCAGGTGCCAGGTGGGAAACCGTATCTTTGCCAGAACGCTGATGGAGCACCTGCCCGTCCAGGCCTCCTCGGGACACAAGGTGGAGGTGAGACCCCTGCACCCCTGGCACAGGTGGCACAGGTGATTCAGCTCCTCCTGGCCGGTGCTCCCTCCATCGCCCCTGTGTGGCCTGTCGGGTTCCTGTGGTCACCGTAAAAATGATCGCAAACCACAGAAATTCATTCTCCCAAGTCCTGGAAGCCATAGGTTCAAGGTCACGGTGTGGGCAGGGTCATGCTCCCTCTGGAGGCTGTGGGGGAGGGCTCTGCCCACTTCCTGCGGCCTTGGGAGGCTGCGAGCCTCCCTGGGCTTGTGGACACATCACTGTCTCTGCCTCCATCTTCGCGTGGCCTCTCCCTGCATCTCTTCTAAGGACACTTGTCCTTGGATAGAGGGTAGACCTGGATCCAGGACAACCTCATCTGGAGAATCTGACCTTCACTACACCTGCAAAGACCCTGCTTCTGAATCTGGCCACGTCCACAGGTTCTGAGTGGACCTGTCCTTAGGGGGCCACCACTCGACCCCTCAGCTGTGCATTTCTCAAAGGGCACACACTGGAGCTTCTGCTCTGCTCGTCACATATATGGTCCCACTGAACCCGCCAGCCCCAGCACACAGCCCGTGCCCGGCATACAGCAGGCGCTCGATACGTGCACCACACTGTGTGGGCGTGTCTAGCCAGGCCGTCACCCAGGCAACTGGCCCCAGGAGCTCCCTGGGGAGGGAGGGCTCAGGAGGAGGCTGTGGGCTTGCAAAGCACGGTTATTTATCAGCGAGGTCTGGGCTGCTGTCAGTGAAGCACATCGGAGGGCCTGCTTGGCCGCTCCTGTGATCAGAGAAGAAGAGAGGTAATTGGCTAATAAAATCCGCCTTCTCTAGGCACAAGCTGACTTTGAAAAGAGTGTGTGTTTTAAAGTCTGCACACCCTCCTCCAGAATCGCAGGGGAGAGCACAGGGCCAAGGGCGGACGTGTGTGTTAGGCCTGGGGCTTCGGCAGGGTCCTCAGGGAGAGTCCCAGAGGGCAGCATGCTTGCCCGAGCCCGGAGCCTTCCAGAACACAGCCTCCTGCCCAAACCAGGGGCTCTGGAGGCTGGGGGCCAGCGGCAGAGGGGGCGGCCCTCGGCAGGTCCAGCCTCAGGCCCCTGCGGGACTCTGCTGTCATAGCAGGAGACCAGGGCCCAGAGCCAGCCACTGGTACCCAGAGGCCACAGCCCAATCCCTGCTGTCTCACCCCAAGTCCAGTGCAGGGTGGGGAACACGGGGGCCGACGGTCAATGTTGAGGATGGTGCCCACCCTGCCTGAGACCTCGGATGGCCCCCAAGCCAGGGAGCTGGTGCCCGAGGTACCCGCCAGGGCCGTGAGCTGATGGACGGAGGCCTCCGGGGCTGCCCTCGGGGTGACCACCCCGTGCCCTCCAAGGCCCGAGCCATCGCTGACCAGAAGTCCACGGAGGTCAGTGCAGTGAAGGCCACAGTGGCCCTTCCAGCACCCGCTGGGCTCCCCCAAAGCCTGCCCAAGGCGCCATTTGAGTGTCCCTGGGTCACAGCTGCCTTCGAGGCGGCCAGCACGCGGCTGGAGAGGCACCACCCTGACCGTCCCGTCCCGCCCCTGGGAAGGCCCGAGACTGTCCAGGTCCTCCCAGCCCGTCTCAGCCACTGAGAGCATCTTGGCTTGGACGCCACAGGTCGCATCACACCTGCAGGGTTTTCATCTGACAGAGCAGTTAGACTCGCACGTGCCTCTGGGAGAAGGAAAGGGGAGCAAATAGACATGGGCCTGTGGACGGGAAAGGCCGGACCCGGGGTCGCCCACCCCCAAGCGTGGGCCGTGAGGACCACCAGGTGCACCCACACCCCGAGGCCTGGCCTGGCCACAGCCGTGTGACTCCATCCACGGGGCTGGGGTCTCAGCCACGACGCCCCACTCAAGTCCCCGGAGCAGTGATCTGAGTCTGTGACCTGCTTTCTCCAAGGACATTCATGCTGAAAGGGAACATGGAGGTGGTCTGGGCAGTGCCCCCCGAGCTCCCCCGGCGGCCAGAGGGGCTGGGGCACAGGGCAGGTCTCCCTCCCGCTCCCTGAAAAGTTGTGTTTGGGCAAAGCGGTGACATGACCCATGGAGGACCTTATGGAAATCACCGTGGACACCATCAAGGTCACACAGCTGGGCGTGGCAGCGTGCACGCAGGGCGGCCTCGGAGACACCACCGGACGGTGCGACCAAGCACGTGGCCCGGCTTCCGCCCTGGGCCATCTGGGCACCGTGGGCAGCCAGTGGCAGAAGCCGCCGCCCGCCACGTGGACTGCAGGAAGAGGATGATCCAGCAAAGCCAAGCTTTGCTGGGGGTGCTCCCCACCTGCAAACATGTGCCCAACCCCCTCCAGAGGGGTGGGCCCGCGTCCAGCCCCCAGCCCTTCACCCACACACAGACACACCAGTGCCTGGAAGCAAGGGGCTGGTCCTTCTTGCCACCCGGGTCACGGCTGGGGAACGGGGTCTGCCGAGAGCACCATCCCTCCACCGCCAGCCCCTGTGCTGCCAGCTCAGCAGAGGCCCGGTGAGCCCCGCTCCCCGCAGCTGTGGGCCACCCGCGCGGACAGCATCTCAGCCCCACGCCACCGGCACAAGTCAGCCCGCCGTCAGGCCTAAGTAACGCAGAGGACGTGGGCAGGTCCCAGCCTTCCTGCCCCTGACTCTCCAGGGCCACTCGGAGATGGAAACTCCGTCAGGGAGGGCAGGGCTTCAGTCAAGCCTGGTCAGTGGACTCCAAACCCCGGCAGGCCCCGGCCACCCCCGCCCACCGGGCTCTCAGGGCCCAGGCTTGCTTCTGGCTCTTTCCTGGGCCACCTCCCCCAGGAACACGGCCCAGACCCTCAGTCTGATGGGTCCCAGAGGGGTCCTGCGGGGGCTGGGCTCGTCCCCCACCCCTTCAGCTGTCCTGGGCTCCCCCTTCTTTTTGGGAGGCCCTCTCTGTGGAGATGGCTCTGAAGAGCCTGCCACTCTGCTCAGAGAGAGGGCACAGGTTGGGCCGGCAGTCAGAGCCCTCGGTAGGGAGGGACGGACGGAGGGCCCTGCCCTTCCCCGAGGACTCCTTGGAGCCAGGGCCCAGTGTCCCAGAAAGTGCTGGCAGCCACAGCCGAGGCCTCCCAGGCTGAGTCATCTGGAGGACGAATCTCCGGGGGGCAGGGAGTGGGGTGTGGACCCAGGCCGAGGCTCGAGCCCTGGTGGCGATTCCACCCGAGATCAGCGAACGTCCTTCTCAGCTAAGCGAGTCTGGGTGGAGCGGCCCGTCTGTCCATGTCAAGATCACCCAGAGCAACAGTTTCTACGATCCTTTCCAGCCTGCCGAGGAGGAGACTGAGGGTCCCAGTGGCCCAGTGACTTGCCTGATATCACACTGCCACCCGGCTTCCTAATCCCACAGGCCATCTGCACAAGCACATGTGAGCCACTGGCCAGGCGCTGAGTCGGCGAGGCAGGCATCAGGATGTGTGAGGGGAGATGGATGTAAGACCAGGCTGCCACTTGCCCCCGGAACCAAGCAGAGAAAAAGTGAGCCCATACGTCGGCCCACGTCCCCTTGACCTCTGTGACCTGCGCCTGTCCTTGGACGTCGCCAGGCCTCGCTTGCTTCATCCGTGAAAATAAAGAACAGCACGTGGCCGCTCTGAAAGGCACCCCGCAGGGTATCGGGTGCAGGGACAGGACCGCAGGGGCCAGGAAGCGGAGGTGGAGGCCTTACCCTCTGCTCCCCGCCTCCAGGCTGGGGGCTGCATCACACACTTGTGTGTGTGTCCATTCACGCCCGTGTGCCTGTCCATGTGTGCATGTGTTTACATGTTTGTATGTTACACATGTGTGTGCCTGGGTGTGCACACAGGAACAGACTTGATGAAAGGAAAGATGAAAGGAAAACGTCACAGGAGGGCAAGCTGGTCGCCCCTACAGTAGGGCGGTGACTGCAGGGGTCATCAACGTGCACCTCTAAGGAGCCCTAAGTCCATTTATTAAATGTGTGTGTGAACAACAGCACGTGTTACAAACAGATGCATACTTACTTACTTTACATCATCCGTTACATAGGTTCCTATTATACTCCATGCCTTTCCTGTAACGATTTACTGACGTGTAAGTGCAGGGATACAGGGACGGCTCTGATTCTAGATCAAGTTCACTGAATTGATTCTAGATCAAGTTCACAATGTATCTCACCTACTTCACGTGTCGAAGGGCATCACGTATAATGCACGTGAGAGTTTAGCGAACGTCACCACATCCACGCACACATTCACACACAGGAAACGTCAGCAGTGTTCCATGCATCGCCAGGGATCCACCACGACCCGCCTCCTCCAGGCCCTGGTGGCCCTCCACCAGGGAGGGGGCCCGGCCGTCGCACTGCCCCCTCTCTGCTGGTGCCCTGCACAGGGCTGCGTCCCCAGGATGGGCAGACACCCCGGTGTCAGACCCCTGAGCTGGTACTCGCGTGGTCCCCTGCACGGCTCCCCAACGCCCTCAGGGCGGAAGCCAGGCGGGGCCTGAAGAATGTCCAGAGCTGCGGTGGGGGCGTCAGGCTAAGAGCGGCCCTCCTGAGTGTGCACGCGTGTGCCCAGGCCCTGGGGAGTGTGACAGCAGCCGCGCCGCGCCGCAGGGGCCCCTCACGCCTGAACAGTCGCCTCCGTGTCCAGTCCCTTTCTGCTTTCACTTTTGCGGCTGTCAGGCACTCAGCAACGAGGCTCCCATTACGGCGAGTGTGGGTTTTATGCAGATCCTTCGTCATGGAAATGGTAGTAAATGATGATAAAGGAGCTGGGCTATTTTTCACGCCTTTGCGATGCCACCCCGCCTCCCCGGCAACCAGTCCCACTCACCTGGCCTCGCAAATAAACTCTGCTTGGGGGCAGGGGAGGAAGCCTGATCAGCTCCCTCCGCATGCGGCCCAGAGACTCAGGCTGGGCACCCCGCAGCCGGCAGGGAGGTCTGGGTGGGTGGCCGGAAGCACCTGGAACGCAGGCCCCAAGCATCTGTCCCCGACTCTCCTCCGCTATCACAGCCTCTGAGAATGATCTGGGTGTAGCCTGGGCCCCAAAACTGCTCCCATTTTCAGAAGCTTGACATGGGATCCACAGCCCTTGCCCACAGTGGGCGACCCGCACACACCTGCCCCCTTGTGCCCCTGGGACCCCCATATGTGTTACAACTGGGATGATCTTTGGATCTAGCAAATATTTCCGATGGACTCCAAGGTGCCAGGAACTCTGCTATGTCAGTCCTAAGACCTCTGTCCACATCTTAAACTCACAGATGTAACAGACACAGTACACAGTAACACTGTACTAACTACTGATCTCGTAACGACTACAGCAATTAATGACCAGCGCGCAGAGCCATGACAGTTAACAGAAGACCGTGAAGGGACCGTACGTGGTTAAGCGTGCGCCTTCCCAGCCGCCGGGTCCCAGAATTCCGCTTCACTTCCAGAATGAAGAGCTAACTAAATAAATAAAAGTCGAATCCTGTTTGCTCAACAGTTGGCCCTCAGAGCAGCTGTCCAATTCAGAAGGCAGCGGCGATTCAGAAAGGACCTCTGGAATCGAGGCCGGGTCCACTGCAAGGGCAGCCAGACACACATGCTCATCTCCCGAAACACGTTCTCAATAGGAACACGCGAAGGCTGTGAACAACACGCCCACCGCCTCCCAGGCTCCCCTGCCCCCAAAAGGAGTGAAGGAGACAGATAGACCTCAGGTCCTCACCTCCAGGAACAAGCCAAATGGCCCATCGCCCTGCCTTTCTGTGGAGTGGTTACTGTTCTTGTTCCATCAGCAGCAACGTGAAAGCTGTCATCTGTGCAGTAACTGAAAGGCTTGGAGAAAAATATCTTAAAGTCTATGGTAGAGGGAGATGGAAAATATTTCTTCTAATTCTGGCCGTTTCCTTAAGGCTGTGTTCTGAGACCAAGCGCAGTTAGGGAGAGAAAAGGGTGTCTCTCCTCTGCCCTCTCCCAGTGCACCACCACGCCGATGCTCTGCCCCCAACCCCGATTAAGAGGCTGTATTTGAAATCTGGTTGCCCAGACTGCCCCCTCCCGCCCCACCTTGACTGTAGTTCACAAGCACAGGGCATGTCAGGCTGCATCCGAACGCAAAGGACGGCTCTGGCTTTCCAGAGGAGGGTCAGGGTGTCCCGAGCAGCGAGCAGCAGAAGGAACTACCCTGGTCCCTGAGCTCCCACACCCCACGCCGTGGCCGTGGCCGTGACCGGGGCCTTTCTCACCAGCCCTCCAGCCGCCCAGGCCAGGCCCGATGCGGCAGGCAGGACGCTCTCACAAAGACTGGCCCAGCCAAGGCTGCAACTAGGGACCACAATACGCCTCTCTCTCGTCCACAGCCCTATTCATCTTCACCAACAGTGGGAGACAGACTGGCCAGAGGGGGACGGATTAGCCACGGGGTGACCCGCATCTCCGCACAAAAGGCAAAGTGTGGAAAAACGGCTCCCTGGGTCCCCCATTCTTCACCTCTGAAAAAACCTGATTCAAGGAAATGGCTATTTAAACAGCCCTTTCCCACTCGTCCACAGACAACAAGTCACAATTGTCCGTCCGCCCGCCTCGCTGCCTCGCTGCCTCGCTCCCTCCCTCCCGCTGGCCAGCACACCACTGGACGGAAGTGGCCTGGAACCTGCAGCCTCCAGCCGGGAAGGGCCTGTGTCTCCCCTGCATCCAGGGTGGGCCCGCCACCCTCCCAGCGCCTGCCCGGGGCTCCTGACCCCAAAGGGCGGGAAGGGCAGCTCAGAGAGGACAGGGATACTCTCCAGGTCTGGCCTTTCATCAGAGGCATGCAGCAAAGGGCACTGCATCCCAGAAAGCAAGTACGTGATGTTGCAGGGTGGGCCCCATCCCGGGAAGCACGGACATGACATTTCAGGGTGGACGCACGGCACTTCCAAGAATCCCAGAGGGCTGTGCAAACACTCAGACTTCCCCTGAGCACCGCCAGAACGCGCACCTGCTCCCAGCCCCGTGTCCCACCTTCCTGTCTCCACACTGTCTTCAAGAACATTGAGGAGCCTCTAGCCCCCCCAGAGCAAACGCTGAGGTTTCTGTGCAGGGCTCTCCAATAGCCCATCCACAGAAAACACCACACTCCCAGAGCAAGCCTAGTCTCTAATACGCTGGCCTGCCCCACACACAGATTCTTCAGATCCAAGACATAAACACTCTTTTCTCTTCACCAAAACGTACGTCTTGACCTTAAGATGCGGGGCGTCAGGAGGACGGCAGTGCCCCGTAAAGACAGCAGGAGCGGTCAGCTCCCAGCAGGCGAGCAGAAGGGAACCATCCAGTCCCAGGCTGCCAGAGCTCCACTCGCTTGCTAAGGCAGCTTGAAAATCATGGAAGACGCCCCTCATCACAGGAACTCCCACAGAGCCGGGCCCTTTCGACCTTAGCAGCAGTGAACACAGGAGTCCCCCTTTCAAAATGAATTCCCCCCGAGAGGAAGATCAGGGGAGGGAAGGGTGAGGGCCTGCGGCCCAGGAAGGCTCAGCTGTGCAGGGACC
Source organism: Lagenorhynchus albirostris (assembly GCF_949774975.1). NCBI lineage: Eukaryota > Metazoa > Chordata > Mammalia > Artiodactyla > Delphinidae > Lagenorhynchus > Lagenorhynchus albirostris. Next base: position 2,133,648 of record NC_083105.1, read on the forward strand.
CCCGGCCACCTGGCAGAGGACACAGCCAAGATCAGACCTTAGGAGGCTTGCCAGCCCCAGGGGACCAGCCACCCCCAGCAGAACCGTCCTCTCCTGAAGCAAGTCAGCAAGCCGGTCGGTGGTGGACGGCTGGCCTCCAGCTCAGCGGAAACACCAGGCCCTCTCAGGGCAGGCCAGGCCTGCAGCAGCCCCTGGGACAGTCCCCTCTCCATTCAGGGCCTGGACTCAAAATCAAGGGAAGGAAAAGGACACCGGGCCAACGGAGCAGGTGACGGACCGAGGCTGGCCTCCTACACCTACCTGCTTCCCCAGGAAGCCAGAGGCAGCTCGTTAGCTAGTCAGGGAAGCAGCTGAATGTTGCCAACCCTTCCTTTGTAAGAGCCACGAGCTAATGAGGATCTGCCCACACTCCAGGCCACACCAGCCCTGAGCTCGGCGGGTGTTCCCTCATGGCCAGGGGCAGCAGCAGGCAGCGCTGGGGGTAAGGTGCCTGTGGGCAAGGGCACTGCTAGCTGCAGGCAGACAGTGGGTGCTGCCTGGGCCGTGGGTGCCTAGGTCGGCTGTTCCAGAAAGGCCAGCCAGGCTGAGCCCACGGTGCACCAGGGTAGCCCTCCTCCAGGAGAGCTGGCCTTCGAGTCAGGAAGTTTCCAGGAGTGCCCAGGGTTCTCGGGCAGCCACCCACCACGACCATACCAGCCCGCGTACTCCTGCCCTGGAACCCTGAGGCAGGGCTACCCCTCCCACAGATTCCTCCGGCTGCGCCGGTCCCACTATCAACTTGCACGACTCAAGCAAGTCCCAAGAACGGGATCCTAAAGACAGCCCCGCTCTCAAGCAGGCACCGGGAGGGCAGGGGGGCCGGACTTGGTGCGGGGCCAGCTGCTCTGGCTGTCAAGTCCCTGCTCCTAGAGCCCGCGGGTCCTGGACTCGTCCGGAAGGCGGCGTGGAGAGCGGGATGCGGGCGCGCAGGCCTCGCCCTGGGCTCCCGCCGCCCGGGCCCCGAGTCAGGCCCGCCAGGATGGAGCGCGGGTGCCATCTACCGAAGGCCCGCGGAGAGCGGCCGGGCGCCGCTGCCAACGAGCCGTGCGGGGCAGGGGACGGCACAGCAGCCCGGGAACGGGCCGGAGCCCCGGCGGCGCGAGAGCCACCGAGGTCGCCGCGCCAAAACCCCGCCGCGCGCCACCTCGGACCCCCGATGTGAGCGGAGCGGCAGGGTCCGTGCCGGCCGCCCGGGCCCCGCAGTAGCGCCAGGCCGGCCGGGCCGAGAGCGGCGGCGGTGGCGGCGGAACGTGCTGGAAGCCAGGCGCGCGGGGGACAATTACCTTCTTTCAGGAACTGCGCGTGAATCACCAGGACGAGGAAGCAGCAGAGCGCGGCCCCCGCGAGTGCCCAGAGCGCCTTCAAGAGCTGCATCGCGGAGTGCCCACTCGGCCGACGCCCCCCTAGTCGAGCAGCGAAGGTCCAGGCGCCGCATCAGCGCCCCGCTGGGTGCAGCCGCCGCGGCCGCCCGCTCGCGCCCTCCATCCGCGCCAACGCCGCGCTCCGCCGCGACTGGAGGCGCCGCTCCGGGAGCCAGGCTGTGTCTTTTTGGGCAGGGGGAGGGGAGGGGAGCGGGCGGGGGCGCGGGGAGGGGGCGGGCGGGGCGGGGAGGTTAGCACCGAGGCTCTGGCCGCGGCGGCCGCCCGGCCACCATCGCGGGCTGCGGGGCGCCGGGGGCCCGGGCGCGGGGGGACGGCCGCCGCGGCCCCATGAATCAGCCCCGCCGTCGCCCCCGGAGCCGCGCCGCCGGCAGGGCCCGGACGGCGGGCCGCAGATTGCGCAACGGCCCGGCCGCTGGCCGCCTGTCGCCTCCCGCCGCTGCCCGGCGTCGCCTTCCTCTCCAAAGCCGCCGCCGCCGCGCTCGCTCCGGCCCGGGGCTCAGGGGGCCGCGCCGCCGCCGCGGAAAACCGGGCGCGGGGCCAGGGCTGCGCGCAGGGCGCGGGGCCGCCGCACCATCGCCGCCGCCGGGGCCCGCGCGGCCGGGCCCAGCCCGCAGGGAGAGAACTTGCGCGGCCCGGTCGCCCTCGGACGGTGCCGGCCTCCGCGCTCCGGGAGCCCGCGCCTCCGCCTCGGTGGCCGGTTGAGACCGGGCCGGCGCTCCCGCGGGCCGCCCGCCCGGCTGGCGTTGCCGGGGGCCGGGGCCGAGGCCGGGGCCGGTGGCGCCCGCGCCGACAGGTGGGGCCGGCGAGAATGCGCGCCTCGCCCACGGGATGCCGCCGCTCCGGCCCTCGGCGCGTGCCCACTGCCCGCTCAGCTCGGCCCTTCTGGGAAGGCGGCGGGAGGGGCAGCGCGGCGCTCGGACTCCGGCCCGCGCCCGCCGCCCTCTGCGCTCCGCCCGGCCCGCCGAGCAGCCGATGCGTACTGGGCCGCGGAGGGGACCCGGGGGACCCCCGCCGCCCTGCAGCGCCCCCGCCTGGCGCGCCGGCGGGTCAGGCGAGGCCGGTCCGGCCGAAAACCGCGGGTCGGGCTCCACCTAGGCGCGCAGGGGCCTCACTGCAGAGGCGGCCGCGGCGGGGGCTGGAGCGGGTATCGCGCGGCCTCCGGTGCGCCCAGCCCCCCGCGCCCTACGGCCCCAGGAGGCAGGGGAACCCGGCCCAGGCGTCGCCACTGCCCGGGACTGCCCTGCGAGGGCTTCTGAATAAACGGCCCCTCGGCCTGGAAACACGCTCACTCCACATCCCGGCCCTAGTCTGTGCCATCCCCCAGGCCAGCGGCCGCCCCGCGTGCGTGGGCGCACAGTCAATGCCGGGGGCGGCTCCACGTGCAACAGCGGGCCCCTTCCTGGCCTGGCCTCCTCCGGCCTCTGGGAAGGGCCGGTATTCGCCTGAGCCCCAGAGCTGAGGCATCTGGGTCCTGTTTAGAGTCGCCCCAGAGGCCAGTATCTAGGCCTCAAGGCAGTTTTTTCCTGCATTGAATTTCCAATTCAATTCCAAATGCCCAGCAAAGAGCTTTGGCTGGGGGTGAGGGTGGAAGCCTCTGGCTGAACCTAACCCCACGGTGTGGGGTGTGGGGTGGGTGGAGGACGGGACGGGACCCACCCTCAGAGGGCCCTGGTGAGCGTCGGGCCTGGAGAGCAGGCCCAAGGGTGCACATGAAAGCTGCACAGACATTTAAGTGCTGGGAAGGGAAAGAGGCCGGTCCTGGGAGGGCTCCTAGAGGTCAGACAGGTAGACAGGTCAAGGCCCTCCGTGTACGCTTGGGCACACTGACACCAGGTCCTCCAGGACCAGTTCCAAGCTTGCCTGGCCTGAGGTGCTGTACCAGCCCCAGGTCAGAGGGGAGGCCAGCCCAGAAGCGATTCCACACTCCAGCTGCATCATGTCCATGAGACGGGAACGCCGGGTCCGAGACCCCACCTGCAGAAGGGGCCGTAGCCTCCCACAGGCCAGGCAGCTCAGGCCCTGCCCTGGTTGGGGGCTCTCTCCCCTTGCACAGCCCCTCAGAGCCCCATGTCCTGTAACAGCCTCACCCTGGTCCTTGGCCTTCCCCCCCAGGCACTTTGTAGGAAACCCCACCTGCCGCAGCCTCTGAAGAGCCGCCCTTCCTGACACAACAGAGCCTGACCTCCACCAAGGTCACTGGCGGTCAGTCCTCACGCGGTGCAGAGCTCTCCTCCTCAGAAGGCTTCAGAGTCACCCAGTGCTTATTACATACGCACACCCAGGACCCCAAAGGGACCTCAAGGAGGAAACAAGGCCAGCCTCTGACATCCACTGGGCCCTGATCCGGGGCCTTCTACTTGAAATTTTGAAAATTTAAAGTATTCTAAATTCCCCAGGGGAACTTTTACAAACAAACTAACCATTTGGAGGATACTTCTATAAAGGGAATTAAGAAAAGAAAGTTTGTAAGGAGAAACGTGGTGTAAATCTATTTTCAACAAGTGCAACAGGAGGTGCTATGCCGTGGGGACCGGAGCATCCTCCTCTGGCTCTGAGACCTTCTGCAAGGAAACGTGTGTGGCGTAGCTTGTGCCCTTAGAAGAGGTAACAGGTGACAACCGGGGGGCCCCGTGGCTGGTGCCCACAGGAGTGCGTTAGCTGTGCACACCATGGAGGCCCATGGTGCCACTGGGAAGCGAGTTTAAGATGGCAGAGTGAGCACCACATGTACCTCGGGAGGGGACAGCCAGGGTCTGGTCAGAGAGATGCTTAAACATAATAATAAAGCCATAATGGTGTCGGGACTCAAAATGAGGGCAATCTGCAGGCCAGGAAGGGTGGGGAGTCCTGGGGCCACAGTTGCTGGAGGGAAGAGGAGGGGCTGCAGCCAGAGACGTTGGAAGGAGGCCCAGGTCCTCCAGCGTCAGCACCTGTGACTCCAAAGGGGAGGCAACGCCTCCAAGAGGTACAGGCCCGGTGCTCACGGGGGGCATCGTGGAGACAGCTGTTGTCAGGCGGCCTTAGCTCAGGCCAGAGCCAGAAGAATGCTGTCCAAAAAGGGAGGGGTCTTCTGCCTGGGGACAGTCCCCAGAGGGCTGGAGGTAAGGACCAGATGGGGCAAATGTGCCTCTGTTTAATGTGTCTTTAACTGAAGTTTGACACTCCCTTCAAGTGAGCATGCAGGCTCACAAGAGTTAGGTGTAACTGTGATTTTTGTCACTACCAGAAATTGCAGGGATCTTCATATCACATTACAGCTCTTGCAGACAGCTTGAAATATCACCCTGACTTCAAATTATGGTTGTCCCACCGCCAGACATTTTTATGTAATGTTTTAATAAAGAAGCAAACATATTACTATATCAAAATAGGTTTCCCAACATTTGAAATTGCATTTTGGTGTAACTGGTTTCCTTAGTAATCTTGTACATTTTTATGGTGTTCTGAGAAAGGTTTCACAGGCATCGCCAGATTGCCAACAAGGCCTCTGGTACAAACAAGGCCTGGAGTCCCCTGCTCTTCTGAGAAAGTGAGAGCAGGAGAGAGACAGAGCAGGGCAGAGTGGAGATCTTTGGCCACCCACAGCGAGCAGGGACGGAGGTCAGAGGCAGGACCGTCCCCCAGGGGGGAGGTGGACGAACATCCCCAGGTTATAGCCAGCCAGCATCAGGGTAGCCTGGGCCCTCGCTTCCCCACCAGCCCCCCTGCTTCTTCCAGGGATGCCCATCTGTCCATACACCCTGCCTGTTCCCAGAGAACCTACGGTTAACTCTCCTGGTTAAGCAAGAAGCCAGCTGCTACCCAGGACAAGGGTGACTCACACTGACCAGTGCCTGTACTCACATCACCCCTTATTCCTGTACAGAGAGGACCTGGCAGGCAGGGCCACCAGGTGTTTACAGAAAGAGAAGGAAGACCCAGGACAGGTATACTCTAACACTTAACCCTTAGGAGGCAGAAATCAGTAATGACTCAGGGAAAAGTAAGGTAATAATAAGAATTCTAAATAACATCTTTCTCAAAGGAATTTGAGAGAATGTGGCACCGGTAAAAAAAAAAATAAGGTACCATGAAAAAAAAGGGAAACAGGAGAACAAGAAGAAAGTCTTGGGAATCAACAGGACTAACCGATTTTAGGCTCCAGGGGATGCCCTGAAGAGTAAAATGGGCATGACTGGAAACAGGGGTGTGTGGAAAGTAAAGGACACTTCCCAGACAGAGAGCACATGGAGAGAGAGATGGGAAGGTTGGTACAAACTGAAACATGCAGGGCATATCCTGGGCATCAAACTTTCACTTATAGAAATTCTAAAGGAGAAGGAAAAATGCAACACAGAGGAGAAAACTCAGACAACTGAACACACATACTCTGATTGCAGCCCCCAGACTCAGAGTAGGTTGAACAGACAGACCGAGACCCAAGAGATGCAAGAAACTCTGAGAAGCTGGCAGAATAAAAAGAACCAATAAGGTCTGTTTTGTGAAGTCAGAAACAGATGGAGACGCCAGGGTTTCCATTAGCAACACTGCTTCTAGAAGACACTGGAGCAGGTCGTTGGGGGCTAAAGGGAAAAGTTTCAGCATCTAGAATTTTATACCCAGCTAGACTGCCAACATAGTTTCCCACTTAAGAGCACACAAGGGTTCAGTTGACTGGCCATGCACCTGAGACAAAAGTTGACCTGGAGTGACACTCCAGCAGAGAAAGGAATCAAGGAATCAGATGTGGGAATATGGGATAAAAGAAAATCTAGCATCTTTGACTCTTTAGAAATGAAATAAGCTGTGAAGAATGTGCTTAAAAACACATTAGGCCCTCACACTTGGAAGAATCTTCGACCAGTAAAACCTTCACTGTAAAATGTTATATCTCTTTCTTCATAGTTCTGGTCACAAATCCAGTACCTTTGCTGAACAATATTTATGGAGTAGTATTGTAAACGCCATTGATTTCTTTATAAGTTTTTAAATCCACAAGTAGACAAAGCGCAGAAAAATGTTTATAGTAGAAATAAATATACATTCTTAAACCTTGATTTTTTTTTTAATTATGTGGAACAAAGGAAGGTATGGTGTTGAAGCAGCCCTTCTCCTTTCTTCCGGCTCAGAGTGAGGGGTGCTGAGGCCCTGACCAGGCTGCTCAGAGGTGGTGGGTCAAGGAATGAACATTGAAGTCAGCACTTACAGCCACAACACTGGGTAAAAATAAATAAATAAAATTTACAGCAGGAAGGACCAGATGATGAACAGTTTAGTCTCTGGGGAAAAGGTCAGGGTGTGGGGAAGACAGGCAGAATCTTGCTTTTCATTTTGAACCCTCATTTGTTATTTGATTTTTTTTTTCTAACGTGAGCCATTTAAGCTCTGTGATTTGAGAAAACCTAGTATCATAAAAATACTGTAAATAAATTGTGTTTTGTCCATATAATAGTCTGCACTTGTTGAAGAGAACGAGGCAGTAATATTTATCTAGAAAGATAAAGATACAAACATAATAAAGGCTGTCACAGCTATGTTTTTAATTAAGTGTCACACTCTGACAACCAAAGGCCATGACAGCAGAAGGGGTAGGAGTGTTGGCCCTGGCTGATAGGGGGAAGTCACCCAAGTGGAAGAGAATCAGTGGAGTGTCCCAGGAGGGGGTAGGACCAGGAAGATGCAGCAGGTGGGGACCCAGCTGGCAGGCTCAGGGGACTGGAGTCTAGGGTTCTCAGAGAGGACCGATTTGCTGGTGAGCATGCCATGAGGCCTGCAGCCTCCTGGAGGCCTCAGGCACGGGAAGCCACGAGGGGGAGGAGTTGGGATCTAGATCTGGGGCAAATGAAGTGCAGCCTTGGGGGCTGCAGATGCCCTGGGAAGGACCAGGACACTGGGCCACAGCTCTGCCTCTTCCTGGGTATGGGCGAGGAGAACAGGCCTGCAGGGCAGCCCCCGGAGCTGCGGGCCTCACCCTCACTGGGATCAAAGCGAGGGCTGTGGGGACGGCTGGAAAGTGCCCACCACCATTTACGTGGATAAGCCTGCGTCTGCAGGTCAGTTTAGAGGACCTGCCCCACCGTCAGCAAGGATAATTAATTAACGTGACAAGTAAGCAGGGCCTGACACTGGGAAACACAGAGGAGAGGCTCCCTGGGAGCTGCAGACGCGCACCTGGGACAGGAGGGCTGGGCGCCCCCCTGAACTTGACTGCCTCCCCACTACGGTCCTAATGTCCTTGGAAGGTTCCAGCTTCACCCCCAGACAAGCCATCCCAGAGGCCACAAAACAGAAGGGCACCCAGACCAAACTGTGATGCTCAAATCGCATGGTTCCCTGAATTGGCCAAGAGCACATAGAAGGGGCAAGGGGTGAAATGGGGCAGGTTAACGAGGATAGGACGGGCGGAGGAAGGGCCACTCCCGGGGATCCCAGGCTCAGCCATCGTGCTGCCGAATCCACAGGCCTCTGTGCTCACGGCTGAACCGTGGCAAAGCTCGACTGGGACCAGGCTGGGTGTCCTAAAGAGAAGAGACCATCGGCTCACCAGGGAGGATGCAGGGAGGCCGCTCAGGTCACCGACAGTCCAGACGACCGGGGATACCGGGGGGGAGTCACTCGGAAGCGGTCAGACACGGGTAACGGTTTAGAGATAGTTATGGAAAGACCCACAGGAGGCTGGATACTGGCGAGCAGACGTGTGAGGGGCTGGCTGTTGGGAGCGGGTGGAGTGTCTGGTTTCAGACAAGCTCAGTTTGGGGCCAACTATAGGCATCTAAGGGGAGATGGGAGTGGGCAGATGGCAGGGTCTGGAAATGATGGAGGAGACCTGGGGGGGGACAACGTGGGGGCCCCCCATGGGGGCTTTTGAGGCTGAGACACCACACGACATCGCTTGGGTCCAGAGGGGGTCGGTTGAGAAAAGATCTGGGGTGGGTTCCAGGAGGCGCCAGGGAGGATAAGGCAGAGTAGGCAGAGGCCAAGGAGGGAGGGGAGACCTCAGCAGACGGCTCACCTGGTGGGGGTCAGCGAGGAAAGGACGGCCCCCGGCCCCCCTGGCGGGTGCTGGCAGCTCCCAGGCCACTCTCCCAGCACCTGAGTCACCCCCAGAACGGCCTTGTCTGGAGTCACCCCCAGGACGGCTGACAGGACAGCCAGCTCTGTCATCCTGCAGCCCGCACGGAGCCCACCTCCTGGAGCTCTAGATCCTGCGTGGAAGCCGGGTCCATGTGTGCCCGAGGCCGGGTCTTGCTTACGTCGCCCTTGTGCCCCCACCCAGTGACTGCAGGCCCCCGTCACCCACGGGCATCACTTCAGGCATCGGGCTGGGCCAGGCCCTGTGGTTGCCAGGAACTCCTAGGACTGCAAGTCCCCACAATCCTCTGAGCAGAAGTCTGCCTCCACCGAGCTCGGCCACGTGCCCACTGATTTCCCACGACGACCACTCGCTGAGTACCTGCCCCACCCTGAGTCCTCACCACGTCCCGGGACTGTGCTAAGTGCTGCGCACACAGCAGCAGGGGTCCCCATCCCCCAGATGGGAAAGCTGAGCGCTGAGGGCAGGGCTGTCTGTTATCAGTGCCCACTCAGTTATGCACCTGGGGGTCAAGCGGGGATGGACCCCACGCCCAGGCTGCCTCTCCTTCAGGCTGACTGGGATTCAGGATACACGGAGCCACCCGTGGCCCCATCCCCGAGAGCAGGAGGGTAGGTCCCCAGCACTGCCGCACGGTTGAAGGAGATCAGAGAGGGCAACGGGGCCAGGGGAAGGGGTCCAACCAGCAGCCAGCAGCGGCCTGAGGTTAAGAAAAGGGCTAGGGGGCTTCCCCGGTGGCGCAGTGGTTGAGAGTCCGCCTGCCGATGCAGGGGACACGGGTTCGTGCCCCGGTCCGGGAAGGTCCCACATGCCGCCAGGCGGCTGGGCCCGTGAGCCATGGCCGCTGAGCCTGCGCGTCCGGAGCCTGTGCTCCGCGACGGGAGAGGCCACAACAGTGAGAGGCCGGCGTACCGCCAAAAAAAAAAAAAAGAAAAAGGAAAGGGCTAGGGCTCTGGCTGGAGGGCCACAGCCCCAGGCCCAGCTCAGCGCTGGCCGGCCGTGTGACTGCTGGCCAGCTGTCAGTCCCTGTGCCCCTCGATCCCTCATGAGAGCTTGGACTTGGGTCGGAGCTAATCAGGCAGCGGGCACCGCACAGAGTTGGCCCCAGCAACGTCTTCTTCCCTCCGCTCCCTCTGGAAGGGGCAGCACCCAAGCCCCAGGGAGGTCGGGGGCGGGGCTCATCGTGTGGCAGCCCTTGTCTGAAGTCACCCCCAGAACAGCATCTTTGAGCTCAAGTTTTGATTCTGTGTAAAGGGTAAAGGGCAGATTCCCTGGCAGGGCTCACTCCTCCATTAGCCCTTTACATCCAGAGCTGGGGTGGGGGGAGTGAGTTCCAGACCGTCTCTCTCCTCTCTCTGGAGCAGAAGGAGAGAGCAGAGCAGATGCCCGGGCGGCGATGGAGGATGCGGTGGACGGCAAGGCCGCTAGTGGAGGGAGCGTGACCGGAACTCTGGGGCTGGGGCTGGGGGCGGGCGTGCGGGTCAGTTTCTCTCACCACCAGCTGTGCTTCAGGACGTCTGAGGCCAGAGGGAGGGTCAGCCTCAGACGCAGACAGACCCGCACGGCAGGAGTGTTTGCTCTTTCGCTCTCACTTCTCCTGTGGGCCCCTCCAGCACCCCCAGGAGAAAGGTGATGAACTCAGCAAAGCCCACCAGCCGGTGCCGAACCGCCCTGCCTGACACTCACAGCTGCCATTGCTGAGCCCTCGTCTCCCTGCTCTGGGACCACCTTGCCGGCTCCTGGAGCTCGCCATCCGGCCAGGTTCAGGCAACAGCCATGTACTGAGCCCGCCTCCTGGCACCCCGTCCCCGCCCGCACCCCGACAGCCATGGCCCGGGCCTCCAAGCGAGCAGGGCTGCTTTGCACCCAGAGGACCTCGCCCGCCCAGAGGGTGTGACGCCGGGTGAGGACTGAGTGAGGGGTGGGCAAGGCGAGCAGGGGCTTCGTGGAGGAGCAGACGTGCCGCCCCAGGCCGGCCTCCTGGGGGCCGGCGGCTTCCCCTCACCTGGCCGGCTCGCCTGCCCCACTAGCCCACCTGCGCAGCTCTCTGCCCCAACCGCTGCTGCCCTGCCCTCCCCTGTGAAATCAAGCAGTAAACCACACTCTCACACTTTAGGTGAACTTGATACCTCCCGTCCGCTCAAAGTGTCTCCTAATGAGCCTGGGAGGGAACCGCTGCCTGCGGCGGGCGGCCGATGCTCCCAGCCCCTGAAACAGCTGTGCACGCGCTGCCCTCCTGCGCGCCTCGGGGGCAGCGAAGGGCAAGATGCCCGCAGCCGGCTCATATCATCCAGTGAGGGTTCACCTGCCCCTCCGGGAAGCAAACATGGAGATTCCGGTGTTGTTTAAAAACAGTGATTTCCTGTTGAAGAGTCCTTGAGGAAATAGAGTCAAATTCAAGATGTCCCCGCCCTACCTCTGAAAGTCGCATCCTCAGAATATGCCCAGAGCAGTCTGCAGGCGCAGAACAAAGCCCTTCACACGTGACTCAGGGCAGCTTCTTTGTAGCAAAACCTTCGAAACAATGGGAGCCCCTTCCTACGGGGAAGGGCGATGGCTGCCGCCGAACCACGGGAGGGGACACCGCGAAAGGAAGGAACTAGACCCACTGTGTCAACAAGCATGAGCCCCCAGACCACTGAGGTGACCAGAAGAGCAGGCAGGGCGGCCCCTGGGCACAAGCACTGGGCTGTGATCCGGGCTGGAGCTCTGCCCTGCGCTGCTCATCACAGGTGGTCCTCACAGCGACCTCCTGAGGCAGAGGTTCCCACTTGCTTCTGAGGAAACGGAGGCTCAGGGAGCTCAGGGTCTGCCTAGGTCAGGCAAGGAAGGGCTGGGCTAGGGCTGGGTCCACCTGCCAGTCCTCGCTACCCAGAGGCTATACCATTCTCAGAGCTACTTCATCTCTTCACCCACCCATCATCCATCTGTCCATCCATCAGTCCACCATCCGTCAACCTATCCACTCATGATCCCTCCACCTGCCCACCCACCCATCCATCCATTTGTCCATGCAGCCACCCATCCACCCATACATCATTCATTATCCACCCACCCATCCATCCGTCCATCCATCCATTTGTCCATCCATCATCCATCCACCCATCCATGATTCATTATCCATCCATCCTCCATCCATCCTTCATTCATTATCCATCCACCCATCCATCCATCCATCCACACATCTATCCATCTACCTATCCATCTTTCCTTCCATCTACCCATTTGTACATCCATACATCCATCCACACATGTATTCATCCGTCTATCTATCCATCCACCCATCCATGATTCATTATCCATCCATCCTCCATCCATCCTTCATTCATTATCCATCCATCCATCCATCCATCCACCTATCCATCTTTCCTTCCATCTACCCAACCGTACATCCACCCATCCGTCATCTATTCGTCTATCTGTACATCCGTCATACATCTATTCATCCATCCATTCATCTACCCATCCACCCATCCATCCATCTATATGTCTTTCCATTCTTCTATCCACCCAGCTGTACATCCATCTATCCCCTACCTATGCCTAGCTCTGGTCCAAGCAAGGAGCATTCAGGAGGGAGAAAGACCCAGACCCATTCTCCTGAGCCTGTGCTTGGAGGGAACGGACGCTGCTCCTGGGCAGTCCCAGCCCCATGAGGCACATGCTGTGATTGGGGTCAATAGGGGCTTCCTGAGGGCTGAACAGGGGGTTGGGTGGGTGGCAAGATGGAGGTCTAACGTGGCAGACCTTCCCAAAGCTAAGACCTGAGAATTACAAGCCTTCTATGCAGACATTGCAAGGCCTCCATCTGAGGGAGAAAAATGCCAGATTCTGCTCAAAGCAGGCAGAGAAAGCCAGGTTGAGCCAGGCAGAGCCAGAAATGGTGAAAGACTGGTGGCCCCACAGCCTTCTGAACATTCCTGTAAATGCTGCGACGATTGAGCATCTTGTGCTTTTCAAGCTAGAGCCGGAGGCTTCCCCACAGCTGCTGTTGTAATAGGAACCGGATCTGGGGACATCTGTGTTCCTGTTCTACTATCCACATCTGGGAGAGCTCGCCGGTCCCCTGCGCCGGCACCCGAGGAGGCCACGCCCGCTCTGTGATCTCGGGCCCCAAGCCCCTGCCCAGCACTTGGCCTTGAGTCAGCCCTCACATGTTCCCAGGCCCACCCCAAGCCTGAGGCTGTGGGCCCTCCAGGGGCTCCAGCCAGCCTCCCACCCGCCCCGACCATGGCCAGTGTCCCCCAGAGAAGTTCCAGGCTGGCAGGCTCTGGTTCCTGCTCCACCCCCATCTCGCCACTGCAGGCCCCAACCCCTGTCATCCGTCCTGCCCCGGCCACTAGGAGGCAGGTGGCATTGTACGGACACTGGCCAGACCACACGTGACGAGGGAACTCTGACCCCCAGCCCACCTTACAGCTACCAGCCCAGACGCTCAGCATGTGGGCAGTGATCCCCAGCTTCCCTTGTTTCTTTCCCTGATCCCTACGCAGGACCACCCGGGAGAAGCCAAACATGCCCTTAGCGAGTCACAGGGACGCCCTGCTCTGGTCGGCGGCCCAGCCTCCCCAGGCCCAGCCTCTGCCAGGCACCTGGAACCCAGCCTCCGTTCTCCGGTACAGCTGCCTCCCCGGCCCCCCGCCGTGCCCCAGTCTCTGGCTAACAGTCTCTGCTTATTCTCCTGTGGGCAGCCTTCCTCTGCTCCCACCAGGGCAGAGCCCAGCTGCCCACAGCAGGGACTTGAGACCACCCTCCCCCCGCCATTCACTGCCCCCCCCGACTCCCGAAGCCCGTCCTCACAGTCATTCCTTCCACTCACTCCCAAACACCACCTGCAGGCCCGGCCTCGTCTCGGGCTGCTTTGGGGAGCCCAGGCCGAGGCACCCTTGCCATCCAGGGCACCCTTTCTAAAGAGAACAGCTGGGGAGCAGTCTACGCTGCCCTCCCAGAGTGGCTGGGTTCAGGAGGGACAGTCCTAGGCAAGGAGCCCGACGTGGTCCTGGGGGCACTGCCCAAGATAGGTGGGTGGGAGAGCAGCCTTCGCTCGCGGCAGGGCAGTCAGGATGCCACCCAGCAGCTCCCCCGGGGCCCCTGATCCTCAGCCTCCAGGACCTGCAGAAGCTGTCCATCCAGGAGCCGGTACTCCCGCAACCCTGCTCGGTGAGCTGGAGCAAAACCAAATGCGCCGTGACCACTGCCCCCCGGAGGGCGGCCACTCCTGCTGCGGGTGAGGCCCGCTCCAGTAGTGGGTGCAAGAGGCGGAGGGAGCCGGGCGTCCCTCACTCCCGGGAGCAGCTCCTTCAGGCACGCGCTGACCCGCCAGGGCAGCAAGATCTCTTCACCTGAGCAGAGGTGCAGGCTGCCTCCGGGGACCAGGCCTCCCAGAAGGAGACGCTGGGAGCATCGCCGCCCACCGTTCCGCATCCAGGGACTCAGAAGTCTGGGCCAGCTTCTCCCATCCCCTCAAGAGCTCCGTGCTCACCCCCCCAAGCTGCTGGCGAGGCCAGACAGACCATTCAAGACTCAGGACACTATCCCTTTGTCCTTCCAGCCCAAATGCCCACGGCCATTCCCTCTGGAGAAATGCACAAACGAGCCCCAGCGTGAGGATCGGCCACTCGTCTGCAGGAATCCTCACGGGGTCCACACACGGGCCCGGCTGAGAACCGAGAAGGAGGTGGCAGCTGGCCCTGTTTGCTAAATGTCCGAGAAAGGGCTGAAGGTCGGGGGCTGTGGCCTGGCTGCAGGGGAGCAGGAGGCCAGACCCAGCCCAGCATTGGGCCTGGAGGCAGCCCTGCCCGCTGGGCATGGAGCCGTCCCAGGTGCTGGCCTGGGGTCCACCCAGGGCCCCACCCCCAGCACCACTCCCTATACAGAGGGGCACCCGCCCTCGGGCGTGGCCCCAGTGGGTCTGGGGAATGCTGCAGATCTTGCGAGTGACCCCTCTCCCTGTGGAGAAGGGGTCAGGCCCTGTGCTGACCCCCAGTGACCAGAAGAACCAGAAGTGGGGGCACCATGGCCCTCGAGGCTGTGACCTGGCCCTGGGGTTCCCCAGCCAGGGTGCAGGCCACCCCTCCTCGGGTGTGATGGCCGCCCCTGGGGGGATGCCAGGCCTCCCACGGAGATGTGGCCACCCCACCAGAGTCAGGGGCCACGCTGTGGGGTCCCCAGTGCTGCTGGGGAGTATCCCACGCACCCCACTTTCCAGAAGGGGGCTTGGGAGTGAGGATGGGGGATATTAGCAGTAGTGGCAGCGGGAGCGACATGCTGGCCTTTACTGGGCACTGCCCGTGCGTCCAGAACTGATCCAGTCCCTGCCTCGGCCCTAAGAGGGGTGCAGGGCGGGACCCCCAGAGGCCACTCCCTGGAGCCCACCCTGAGGCTGTCCCGGGCCGCCAGCAGGAACGCTGGGCCTTGGTGTCACCGTCCCCAAAAGTCCATCATCTCGGCCCCAGCCATCCTGCAAGCTACTGACAGGAGTGAATAAGAAAGTGGGTGTAAACTTTTTATAAACTGTCAGGTTTATAAACTGGCAAAGCTCACACGTTCTCATCCATGGCCCCCGGTCCCCGGAGGCCACGGCCGGGTGCCCAGGAGCCCCGAGGGGCGGGCACGTCAGCAGAGCAGGGGTGGAGGCCCCGCGGAGAGCCCTCCCTCTGGCGCGGACACCAGGACCTCTTCACACAGCGGAAAGCACGCCTGAGACCCGAGGTGAAAACCGCGGTCATGAACCAGAACAAGGCCATAAATGACAACGTGGGTGCCCTTGAGGGCCTGGGCAGACAAGGCACGGAGAGTTTGGGTGCATTTTTCACCTAAATGCGGTAGAAACCCACCCACTGCTGCCTGCTGGGTGCTGACATCAGCGGCCCCAGCTCACTTCCGGATCAGCCTCACGGTCCCCAGAGCAGACAGAAGACTCCCACATCTGGCCTGGGACCACAGGGATCCAGGGAGGAGGCTCCTGCAGCCGCACAGAAGGGAAGGGCTCTGCTCTCCAAGTGCTGTGTCGTTCCCACCTTTAGCATGGGCAGGATGCTCTGAGCGCCTGTGGCGGGCGCACCCAGCCAGGCACCGAGCTGCACCAACATCCCGCAGAACCACACGGCAGGAGCAGGTGGACCCTCATGAACTGGTCAGGCCAGCAGCCCTGCGGCCACGCCGGCAGGACGGCTTTCCTGATGGACCAGGCGGGTGAGGTGTCCTCTGTCATCATCACACGTGCACCTTCCCGTCCACTCCTCCTGTTCCCGGGACCCCAGGACCCCCAGGACCCCACACCTGACAGCCGCTCCAAGCTTGAGAAGCAGGGCCCTGCGATGGCCACGCCCACAGGAGCCCAGTGTTTCCCACAACACAGACCTTCCCCCGGGGACGCAGGGGCAGGCACAGCACGGAATCCGTGCATCCAGGAACCACGGAGAACGGCCAGCTGCCATTGGGTCTCAGGCGTGCTTTCTGCTGCGTGATGAGGGCCTGGTGTCCGTGCCGGACTCCGGCTCTCCCCTAGGCCACCGCCCCTGCTCTGCTGATGCGTCCGTCCCTCTGGGCTCCTGGGCACCCAGCCATGGCCTCCAGTGACTGGGGGCTGTGGATGAGAACACGGGTGCTTTGTCGGGGTCCCGACGGATCAGTGCTGAAGAGCCGGCCCGGCACCAACCCAGAGGCTCACGGGGACACGGCCCCAGGAAGCAACGGGGCCAGAACTACAGACATGGCTTCCTGCTGAGACGATGGGGACGCCCCTCCCATGGAGACACAGTTCCTGCATCCTGACTGCAAAGGCACTGCGGCCTGGAAGCTTCAGCGTCCCAGGAAAGAAGACGGTGGCCGTCGGCTGCTACCCAGACACTCATCTGCGAGGCTGAGACGCTGCGTACCTCCTGAAGCCCCGAGGCACTGTGCCCCCCCCAGCCAGCCCCCTCCTCGGGACCGCGCTTCTGTCACCCCCAGGGCCCCAGTCACACCGCACCCACACACACATCCACAGCCCTGCTCACGCCGTGCCCTCGCCCGGACCCCGCCCGGGGCTCCTTACTCCTCCTGAAGGCTCAGCTCAGACCAGCCCCGGTGGCCTGGACAAGTCAGTCTTCCCCAAGTTGTCAGCTCCAGAAGACCCATCTGTGTCTGCGGGGGCCACAGCAAGAGGCCCTGAGAACCTGGGAGTGAGAAGAGGACATCGCCTTCCTTCGGACCCCACTCCTGGCACGGTTCCATCCTGCCACAGAGCCGGGGTCAGCTACCACAAGGCCATGGGAGGGCCATGGCCAGGAGGGGCTGGGGGGGAGGGGTTGCAGAGGCTCCGAGGGCCAGTCACCCGCTCGCCCGGGGGCTATCAGGACAACCCTCCTCAAAGCATCCCCGGCAGCCCTCCACCCTCATCGGCTTCAGAACAGATCCGCTGCTGGGGGCCCACGTCGGGTAACGGGGTGTCCGCTGCCCTGCTTAGCCGGGCTGTGGGACAAACAGCACAGACAGAGGCTGAAACAGCAGACCTTCATTTCTCACAGCTCTGGAGACGGGACGTCCAAGATCCAGGCGCTGCTGGCTCGGTTTCTGGAGGCAGTTCTCCTCCTGGGTCTCCTGCGGCTGCAGACGCCCGTCTTCTTTTTCCCTTAGTCGCCCTACGGGGGCCCCACTTTGTGACCTAATCACCTCCCAGCGCCATCACACTGGGGGTTAGGGCGGCAGCCTATGAATTTGGGGACGTGACTCAGTCCACATACAACACCTGCTAACTGTATACTTAGCGCTGAGCATCTGTTCACATGCCCTCCCTTGGAGCCCTGGTGGCCGTGAGTGGATGCCCGCAGGTGGACCACGCTTCTCCTGTCACTCTGGCTCACAGGCACTCAGGGTCTGTCTGGGCCTCCTGAGTGGCCACAGCCCTCCCAGTGCACCTGCTCACACCTCGGTCCACAGTGTCCAGTCCGCGTGCCCGCTGGGGCTCGCCTGCCCGCGGCTCCTGGACCCCATCTCCAGGTTCCTGTCTCCCAGTGGCTGCACACTGACCACGCTCAGGACACGTGTCCTGGTCGGCCACATGGATTAAGACACACAGGGACAGAGAGACTTCTCCCCAACCGCCACTGCTCCCAAAGTGTACCCTGAAACCGGTCCTGGCAGGGGCACGGCAAAAACCCATACGGGCCCTGACTCCACCCGATAACTTCATTATTGGCTTTGAGGCTGCGTCCCTGTAAGTAATCGGCTGCTTGAAGATGCAGGTGATCCCAGCTCCAGCACCCTGAGAGGTGCGATGCCTATTACCACACATGATGTCCGCTCCGGAGAGGGACGCCTTCAAACCGAGACTTAATTTGTCTGGGTGGAAAACGCGCGACTTTAAGAAACACCCAGGGCAAGTAGCAAATGAGTGCGTGCTGCAGAGAGGCAGACGGCGATTTGCCAGCTCCCAGCAAAGTGAACATAAGCTCCCATTACAATGCAGCCACAGAAAGCGAAAACGCGACAATGACCACATTGGGATGGCGGGAAGGCGGCACGTGGCCACAGTGACCACATTGGGATGGCGGGAAGGCGGCACGTGGCCACAGTGACCACATTGGGATGGCGGGAAGGCGGCACGTGGCCACAATGACCACATTGGGATGGCGGGAAGGCGGCACGTGGCCACAATGACCACATTGGGATGGCGGGAAGGCGGCACGTGGCCACAATGACCACATTGGGATGGCGGGAAGGCGGCACGTGGCCACAGTGACCACATTGGGATGGCGGGAAGGCGGCACGTGGCCACAGTGACCACATTGGGATGGCGGGAAGGCGGCACGTGGCCACAGTGACCACATTGGGATGGCGGGAAGGCGGCACGTGGCCACAGTGACCACATTGGGATGGCGGGAAGGCGGCACGTGGCCACAGTGACCACATTGGGATGGCGGGAAGGCGGCACGTGGCCACAGTGACCACATTGGGATGGCGGGAAGGCGGCACGTGGCCACAGTGACCACATTGGGATGGCGGGAAGGCGGCACGTGGCCACAGTGACCACATTGGGATGGCGGGAAGGCGGCACGTGGCCACAGTGACCACATTGGGATGGCGGGAAGGCGGCACGTGGCCACAGTGACCACATTGGGATGGCGGGAAGGCGGCACGTGGCCACAGTGACCACATTGGGATGGCGGGAAGGCGGCACGTGGCCACAATGACCACATTGGGATGGCGGGAAGGCGGCACGTGGCCACAGTGACCACACTGGGATGGCGGGAAGGCGGCACGTGGCCACAATGGACTGGCACTGGCCCGGCCGCCGTCCATCTGGGAGTTCCTGTCGCCTTCCCCGTCCCCCAGGAGCTTGTGCTGACCCTTCCGATGGGCAGGTGGCCCTCCCTCCGCCCTCTGCCCTGGGGAGGTTAGAGATGGGGCACCGCTGCCGGGGGTGTGGGGGGCGAATCTCCCATT
Organism: Lagenorhynchus albirostris; assembly: GCF_949774975.1. Classification (NCBI taxonomy): domain Eukaryota; kingdom Metazoa; phylum Chordata; class Mammalia; order Artiodactyla; family Delphinidae; genus Lagenorhynchus; species Lagenorhynchus albirostris. The sequence continues at coordinate 2,152,569 of NC_083105.1, forward strand.
CGGGCGCCACGGGCCAGATGGGGTGGCCTAGACCACAGACACTTACTGTCTCCCAGTCGTAGAGGCTAGAATCTGAGATCCAGGTGTCTCAGGGCTGGTTTCTCCCAAGGCCTCTCTCCTGGACTGTAGACGCCGTCCTCTCCCCATGTCCTCACGTGGTCACCCCTGTGTGTGAGTCTGTGTCCTAATCTCCTCTAATAAGGACACCAGTCCTGTGGGACTGAGGTCACCCCTGTGACCTCATTTTACCTTAATCGCCTCTGTACAGACTCATCTCCAACTGAGGTGCTGGGGGATTAGGGCTTCCACTCATGAGTCTGGGGGACGGAGTCAGTCCACGACGCCCCTCCATGTCATCTCTGCTGTTGTCACCTGGCCCGGGCCCCACAGCTGGGCGCTCGCCCCGGTCCCTGCGACCGTGGGTGCAGATGCCACACCGGCTCTGTGTGTGCTGTCCTCCTCCGTCCGAGGACCAGTTCACTGTGTCATCCTCTGCTTTTCCCCCAGGACAGAGCAGGGAGTGCGTGCACGACCCTGTGAGCCGGTGTCGGATGCTCGGTGGCAGGAAGCCTCTCCCCGACCCGCTCCCCCAGGCCCGGGGGGACCGACGGCTCCCTCTGAGCCCGCTGGGTGGGCCTCCCTAACTCCGTCCCAGTAGCCTTCCCCAGGCCCGCGAGGGAGCCCCTCCATCCCCAGGACTCGCTCCAGGAAGGCGCTGGCCGTGCTCGGAGCTCCCCTAGTGCCCACGGGCGGGAAAGGTCACTCTGCAAGGTCACAGCGAGGAGTCAGCAGGAGGATGTGGGTCCAGGCCTGGCCTCCCCCTCGACTGTGCAGGGGTGCAGGACAGAGAGGGGTCAGGAGGTGCCCAGGCAGAGTCCTCAGAATGGCGCTCCCCAGGGGGGCAGTCAGAACAGGCTCTGGGCCAGCTCCGCCCTCACCGGGTAAAAGGCCTCCAGGTAAACTCTGGGGCCTGCTACCCAGGGCCCACGTGGGATGCACAGGGACGACCCAGGGGGCCAGCGCCACACGACAGCCCCCCACAGACACTCCCCTCTCCCCTTCTGCGGCTGCTAGCATGCACAGATTCCCCATGGCCACCTCTAGAGGGAGACACTCCTAATGGGTTTTGGCTGTTTTATGAGATTTTAAGTCACAACTTGAGTCTGGGACCCCAGGTTCCTCCCGAGGCATCAGGGGTCTCTCTCACACCAATCTCCCCATCTAGAGACCCTCAGAATGGCGATGTTACAGCAAACACGCGGCAGCCTTTTTGTCCAGAGGATCTGGTTCTCAAAGAAGCCCCAGGCTCCAGGCATGCAGGGCTCCTTCCAGAGTACCGCACACCCTGCACCCCGCACCCTGCAGGCTGGCCTGGGAGCTCCCCAGCTTCTCTGCACTGCTCAGCCTTTCCCCCCATACCTACAGAGCACCTGCTGGCTGCAGGGGCTGGGTGGGGACACAGCTGATCCGGCCCCCGAGGAAAGAGCTCGTGACCTAACCGGGGGCACGGCAGGGCCCAAGGCACTGTCCAGCATCAGGGCTTAGGGAAGAGACGGCAGGCGCCATGGGGTGCGATGAGGTGCTGACCCCACACAGCTGGCAGAGGGCGAACAGGGGAGGGGGGCAGGAGACGGAGACGCCCCCCAGGGGGCAGGGCTGCTAGCACTGAATCCTCTTAGCACGTTCTGGGGGGCAAGCAGGCGTAGCAGGAGCCCAGAAACTGCCTGTGAACAACCAGCCATGGGACCAAAGGGGGTGCCGAGTCCCCGGCCCACGCTGCCCTCACCCCCAGGCCCCCATCAACAGAGAGCGATGACCACGGCCTTCGCAGCAAACACCCCCCCACTTCAAAGCTGGGCAGGACCCTGAGACTCAGACGCTGTCCGCCTGGCACCAGCAGAGGCCTCCGGCAGCACAGACTGACACTGCGGTCCAGGGCCAGCCGTGAGGTCCAGGGCAGGCCGTGGCTGCGCCCGCGTTAGCCGCACGTGCCTGGGCTGGCCGCTCGGAAGGGAGACCCACACGCCAGGCTCTGGCAGCTAACCGGTGTCTGGGCCGCAGGAAGTTGCGTGCGTCCTTTTAGGGCCTGTGGCTCCTTCCGGGCAGTGGCCAGCACCCAGAGGTGGGATGTGGGCAGAGGACAGAGGCTGAGAACCAGCTGCCCGAGATGCTTCCTGTCAGATCCTAATGTGAGGCCCCTGCGGCTGCACACGGAGCCGGGACCAGCAAGGGGCCCGGCTGCAGCCCGACCAGGCGAGGGCAGGTGCCCCCGTGTCCCTGTGGCTCTTCTCACGGGGGATCTATCCCCCACCGGGAGCACCTCCGAGGGACCTGCATCCGTGTCCCCCCGCCGGACTCTGCACCCCACCTGTCCATCTGAGGGAGCCGCATGCAGTGGTCCAGGGCCACAGCCCCATCACACCCGCCGGGGATCCAGCTCTGTGGTCCCCACATGCCCTGCTGCCCTGGCCCCTCTCGGGATTCCCAGCTTTCCTCTCACAAACCAAAGGTGTCCCAGCGTGGGCCTGCCTGGGACGCGTCCCTCCCCGGATGAATACAGATGGCAGAGGCCGATTTAAATATATCTATTAATTATCCGCAGCTTAGCCTGTGTGTGTATGTGTGCGAGCTGCAGCTCCTAAATAATGTAATTTCGGAAGCCTCAGCATCTATTGCATTTAATTACTTCTCCCTGTGGTATGCGGGAGCTAGACGCACAGATAGCCACGCTGCCCCACCAAACCCCAGGGGCCTGCTCCATGGCAGGGGCTGGCCGGCTCCCCCCAGCCTCCATGCAGCCCAGGGACCGGGGGCTGGGGGCAGGGCTGGGGAGCACGTCATCCGAGGAACCCCACCTCTTCCCCCAGGCCCCTTGGAGCCCCCCACTGGCCAGGATAGACTCACCTCCTCTGCCCGAGACTTCCCTCTGTGCCACTCCCAGGTCCCATGGGTGGTCCCCTAGGTCACCCTTTCTAAACTACCAACACATCTGACTGCCCCGAGGAACAGCCTTCAGAGATTGAGGTCTTAGCCAGGACACAAGTCCCAGGCACCAGGACACCCAGCTTGGAGAGCTCTCGGGCAAGGAGAGTGGAGGTCCGGCCTGGCGGGGGGGGTGTCTCAGACCAGCCCCACTGGCCGTCCGGGGGCCTCGGTCTGGGAGGACGCTGCTTCTGCCCCTGGAGAGATGGACATGACCCCGGGCCCTCAGCCTTGGGCCCTCGGGCAGGTCTCCCGCAGCCCCAACCCCTGCCTCCTCAGCCGTGGGGGAGGGGCTCAGACAAGGTGCCCCAGCAAAGGTCACCCCTCCTCTAAGCCCTCTGGAGAGGGGGTCACCTGGCTGCAGGAGGCCTCAGTCCACCGGGTGCCCACAGCCTGGGGGTGCTCCAGGGTCCCCGGGCACTTCCGGGGTTAACTATTCCCTTCTGCCTGTCTCCTTTCCTCCCTCCATCCTTCTGAAGACACAGATGCCCTGGAACTTCCGCCGCGTGAAGGTAAATACGCCAGACAAGGCCGTGGGGATGAGCTAGAGGTGGTGCCCCTGCCTCGGAGCAATACCCCAAGGCCGCAGAAGGACAGGGCCTGGGCCCCGGCACTGCGGGAGCAGAGGGGGCTGCTCTGACCTCACAGGAGGAGTGCACCACCTATGCGGGTGGGATGAGCCCAGGAAGCCAGCCACACCGCAGGGCCACGCACAGCACTGACCCCACAGTCACCCCGTGCCACCAGCTTGCACTCCACCCTCAGACATTCACAGAGCCCCCACCCCGCCTGCCATGTGCCAGGCACCACGCCCTGGGCCGTGCCCCGGAGTCAGCAGTGAGTGGAAGGCGACAGGCTGCCCAAGGGCGTGGGTCCCACGACGGGGTGACTCCACCCCCTTCCGCTCCCTCTGATGCTGACGGCTACCTGAGCGCCCCCCGGCCTCCACCCCCGCTGACCCTGAGTCCTGGCCGCCACGGCCACATGGCCCCCTGGGGCCCACTCCCCAACAGCACTGTCCAGCCACCTCCTCAGACACAGAGGAGCCCCTGAGAGGGGGCAGGACCACCGGTGGATGACACGCCTGCCCACAGCATCTCCGCAGAGCCCATCCCGAAAACTCTGACATTTGGGGACACATGCGCCCACCCCTTTGTGAAAATGAACACGTGCAGGAGGGGATTCTAGGTGTGAAGGGGATCCCAGCATTTACTAATTCTTAAATCATACCCCGAACACCTGGGAAAGTTTGAAATAACAATAATTCGGAGGTCTAATCTGTTAAAACAATAGCTTTTAACATTCACTTGTTACTGGCAATAAGTGGGCATAATAATTTGATGATTAAGCCGCTGTGACCTTCACTGAACCTTAACAATTCTCATTTGCATTCTCATTAAAATGACAGTTTCAGTCTCATTCTTTGAAATCCGTAATACTCTCCTTCCCAGAATTTCCAAAGCCTCCCTAAAGAGTAATTAACTCATGTGATTAAAAATGTAATATGGAGGGAACATTTTTAACTTAGGAAGGTACCAGGTTAAAAGTTTTCATATGCACTGTATTCACCATAAATCATTTTGATTAAAAAAAAAAACCCTCCCAGAACGAGAAGTAAATGGGAAAGCTTCATTGTCAATGTTGGATTATGATAATTTCTTTCCTATCCTAATTTTTATTAATGGAAAAAGTGATGAACTAAACTAACTCGTCAAACTTCTGCCCCTTCAAAGACGTAGCCCAGGTTCCCGGGCACCTTCCCCAGACACGAGACCTGGCATGCGGCCCTTTCAGACTCTCTGGGAGATGAGCCTCTTCCCAACTCCTCAAAGGTCCCTCCCAGACCCCCGGGGGGACCTCTGAGCAGCCCCCCGAGGACAAGGACCAGCTCTGGGGCACCAAACAAGGGGAGCACGCTGCGTGCCCCGTATTGGGGCTATTTCCCCATCCCCGCTGATGCTCACTTTCGGAGGACAGCGGCCTGGAGAACATGACCGTCCCCACCCGGCAGGTAAGGAAACGGGAGCCGGGCAGGTTAAGTGTGTCCACCTACAGGCCTTGCCACCTGCTAAGCGCCAAGTTCTCGGCCAGGTGCCATGACCCTGAGATGCCTCTGAGCAAGGATGCCTGAGCAGAGAAGGAGGCACTGCGGTCCAGGCCATTCCGCTCGGGGTCTCCTCTCCCCGTCTGTCTGACTACTGTCACCCCCTGCCACACCTGCAGCCTGGCGGCCCCCACCCAGAGCGGCTCTGGACATCTCTCCTGTCCCAGCACAGGGCCTGGCAGACTAGGTTCTCGGGGATGTTAAGTGAATGCGTGAACGAGTGAAGGAGGCACGAAGGGCAGCCCTGAGCAGCAACGCAGGACCGGCGGCCTCCCCCAAGGGTGCGGGCCGACCTTGGGCCCCAGGCCCCAGGCCCCAGTTCTCAGCCTCCTCCCTCAGGGCCGAGCCCGGGGTGGGGGGGTGGCCCAAGAGGGTGCCGTGTGGGTGCTGCGTCTATTTCCCAGGAGCCCGGCAGACCCCCCTGCGCTCACTGAAGATTTATTTAAGGTTTTTCCAGTTGTCAGCGCGGTAAACGGACCCTTGACGAAATCAATGGATCAAGTAAGCCGAGTTAATCTACAGGAGACCCTCCTGAGGGCGTGTCCCGCTCTGCCTGCCACTCAGAGCACAGAGAAGAGGTGACGGTGAGCTTCCCGATCATGCCCAGAGCCGGGCACCGCGGGCTCCAGGCACTGGGCTGAGAGGCAAGTCCCCATACAGGGCCAGGACCAGGCAAAGGGACACGGCCCGGGACGGGGTCCATTGTGAACAGGTGCTCAGGAATGGGGAGATTCCAGTCACAGGGTGACGCCCTGCAAAGGACCAGCTGCCGGCAGGAGGTGATCCCAGGCTGGCCGGGTGGGGCAGAGCCGTGGGGCATCAGGGCTGCGGTCATATAGACGCAGAATCAGGAAGACCCCGGTAGACTTGTCCATGAAGGTACCCCCGGGCAGGGGCTGAGTTTGGGGCCCAAACCTCACCTAAACCTGCCTTCCTCTGTAGAAGGCCAAGCTGAGTTCAGTTAATTTCCAACCAACTCAGTTAAATCAACACAATTTGGTGGAAAACCATGCAATCTGATTTACAGATTAAAAAAAATCCCTCCAGTGCATTCCCTTCTCCAGACCCAGCGACGCTGTCACCTCGGTGGAACCCCCGGCAGCCCCTGGAATGAGCTGACTGTCCGCTCCCTGTGGCCACACTGGCCCCTCAGGTGCTTCTGTACAGAATTGAATGCACCCGTCCCCTCCTGCCCCCACTGGACCTCGGCCGGTTCTTGTAAATAAAGGTTAACGGGCACAGGGATGCGCCTTGCTCCTTGCCGGCAGCGGACACAGTTGGATGGGGGCTGTGGACGGCCAAGCCAAAACTGTTTCCCATCTGGCTGGACAGGAGGGTCGGCTGACCCGCGGGCTGCACCCCGGGCCCCTCCATCCCCGAAGGGCCCTCAGCTCTGTGCCACTGTCTCCCAGGCCTGGGGCCAGCAGGACCCTGTGCACATCCCCCAGCCCCAGCACCCAGCCAGAACTCAGGATCCTGAGCTGTTCGAGAGCCTGGCCTAATGGGGGGTCTCTAGGGTGGGGACCTGTGACCCCAGCAGCCCACGATGATGCAGGACCCCCACACGGGCCCTCCTGGGAGCAGAGGCCGGGCACTGTGCCTCCCTGCAGGGTCTCTGACCATCAGCACCATGGGGCCTGAGGAGCCGTTGGCAGGTGGCAAACATTAAAGGGGCCGCCATGTGCGCCCAAATCCATCCTAGGAGTCGAGGGGGTGTTAAGGCCTTGCCCTGACCTGGGGCGACAGAGTGGGGCACCGAGACCCAGCACGGAGAGGTCCCCCAGTGCCAGACGTGGAGCTGAGGGCCTGGGAAGTCCAGCCTTTGTGGGGGGCGGGGAGCAGGGAGGACACGGACTTTTGAGGAGCACCCCGAGACTGGCCAGCCTGTACGTGGCCGCTCTCCAGACACCACCGTCCCAGGAGAGGGGGTCCTGGTGCGTCCCGGCCCCCAGCACGGTCCTGAGACTGGAGCAAGCCGACCCTCTCGACCTGCCCACACCCCGCGAGCCGGGCCTCCGGCGGCTGAGACCTCACGCGGTAAAGGATCTGGTCCCATAGAGACGGGCCGGCGCGGGACCACGCCCCCCCACACCACCACCGCAGGGGGCTGCACTGGCCTGGCTGGCCTCTGGGTCCCCCACCTGGTGGCAGAGAGCATCCCACGGTGGCCCCGCTGGGACCTGAAGGTGGCGAGAAGAGTCACGAAGAGCTGGTGAATCCCTGGAACCCCCGGTTCGCAGCTGCGGGAACTCGGAGAGCGGTCCCCAGGGGTCGGGGCCCTCCACCGGCCCAGACCAAGCTCAGATGCGCAGCGAGCACAGGCCAGGTGCCCCGGGCAGTGCAGGGTCCTGGCCGTGGCCCTGGGGAGGCCCGTGAGCCAGAGGCCCCTCTGATGGAGGGAGCGCGGGCTGGCCCTCTCGGGGACCCTCCCAGGATGGGACGCAGACGAGTGGGCACTCTTGGCACGGCGGCCAGCACGCAGCCCCCGGACACACGGCCCTTGAGGGCTGCGGCCACGAGAACCCTCCCTGCCCCAGGGACCCCATTCGGCTGTCAGCTAGACAGTCAGAGCGTTTCGTTTCCTCCAGTTTCCTCAAGGGGCGCTGCCTTCCCACAGGGGCCTCGTGCTCTTAACTACTGTCCACTCACCGTCCACTCCAACTCCCTCGACTGGCCCAGAAGCCCCTGATCCTGCAGCTCTGCCCCGACAGCTTCCACCCGAGCAGAGGTGGGTGGGGTCGGCTGCGGCGGGGTCGCTCCAGCCTGGGGAGCCGGCGAGGCTGTGGCCTGGCTCTGCTGGACCAGCATCTTCAGAAGGGCCACACGGGGGAGGGTCCTGCCCCTGGGGCCTCTGACGCAGGTGTCTCTCTCCTTGTAAGATGCTGCAGAACGCGTGTAAGAAAGAAGTACAAGCACTACCTGCCTGCCACTACACCACGCACGTGATCACACACACACGCACGTGATCACACACACACCCAGAAACAACACGTGGGGACGCAGCCCAGTGGGTCTATATTTAGAGCTGAACTTTAAGTCAAATATCAAGGAGTTCTGGAACGGAATTCTTGATGGGCTCGTCCACCCAGCGTGTGCTTAGAAAACGAGTGAGGTTGCTGTCACCTGCCCCACCTCTCGGGGGGGCCTTCAGCTGTTCCTCCATCTGGGAAGCCCCACACTGGACTGTCCCCTGCCTGTCCCTGGGGGTGAGAGGAGAGGGGAAGCCCGTCCTTCCACTAGGAGGCCCTCAAGCCAGAGGGGGCACCTTCTGCTTGCTGAGACCCCTGCATCCCCGGGTGTGGAGGGCTTAGAATGACACTGTACAGGGACCCAGAGCAGCCCCAGTGGCTGCAGGGGACAGTGGGCCAGCAATGCACGTGGACCCACCTCACGAAGGCTCGAGGCAGGAACACCGGCTAAGACTTGAGGGGCCGTTTTCAACAACAGCGATTTTCTGCACAAACAGAAGTGAGTCTGCTGGTTCTGGACACACATTGGTCTGCAAGATCCTGCTTCAGTCCCAGGAGGGAGAAGGTCAGAGAAGGTGTTCCCGTCAAAGCAGAGGGCCCTGGACCAGGACCCAGTGGTCCAGGCTCCAGGGCCCCGTCAAGGCCTCCATCCACACGGAGGGCCCAAGGCATCCAAGTCCAGAAGGCGTTGGGACGGTGAGGGACCATTGGGGTGGGTCTCCCTGGGGTAAGACCCTGCATTCGAGCTGAGTGTGTAAGTCAGAAGGGGAGGTGTCCCCGGTGCGTCCCTTCGTCAGATGCATTTCTCCTTCCAACAGAGCAGGAGGGCGGGAGAGCCCGGACGTCGGCTGCTGACCCAGAGCTCAGCAGTAGGCGGGAAGGGACCGGTGGCGCCCCGCGTCCTCCCCGAGGCCTCCCCGCCAAGGCCCCCTTCTCCCACCAGGGCACACGGGCTAGCGCCGCACCCGCGTCATCCCCCTCAGTCCAGGACAAGAGGAACAGTGTGGACAGATGGAAAATGCCCAACGCCCAGCACCGCCGGCCTCAGCACTGCGGATGGTGGGGGAAGAGCCAGGGCTGACGCTCAACCTTCCCGTGACTTTCGCCCCAGACCTGCTCCCTCCACCCGGCTGGGCCACTGGGCAGCTCCCAGCTCTCAGAGGTCAGAACCTGCACGCCACGCGGCCTTGACAACCTCATCCTGACTCCAGGGTGCTGTCCTGGGTCCTGGACCCACCTGCCTGCTGCCCTGAAATAGCAAAGGCTCCCAGGTGATTCCCCTGGCCTGTGCCCACGGCAGACATCGCTAATCCATCTCCTACCAAGCCCAGAAGATTCCAGAACGCTTCTCAAGAGAGCCTGGCAGGCATCTAAGACGAGACGATTGGTGGCTGCATGAGATAAGCGTGCGCCACCCCTGGACACCATCACCAGCCCACTGCGTCCTCTCGTCCACCACTTCCTCTCCCCCCACCCCTTGCCCCGTGGTACGTGTGTGTGTGTGTCCTGCTACAAAAAGCCGAAATCGATCATGCCCTCCCCTGGCATGGCCTGGCACCCTCCCACTCAGCATGGGCAGGCTGTGGCCATCAGTCATCCAGAAATGGCCGTTGAGGCCGCTCTGGACCCATGGTCGCTGCCTGCGATTGGAACAGCCCACAGAGGCGTCTGCGTCTGTCCGCTAGGGCACACTCAGGCCAGAGCTTTTCTGACAACTTGGACTGGGAAGTCTGAAGTCCTGATTCCGGGACTCCCAGGCTAGTGAGAGACAGCGTGAGTTTTCAGAGGGTTCCGCTCCTGCAGCCCACCCGGAGGGGGAACGGACACTCGGGGAGGTCTCCTTAGGCTGAGCTGGCTCTCCTTTATTCCAACAGTCTCTGGGTGGTGGTGGGGGGGTCTGGCCTCCCGGGGCTTGGACCACAGGACACCACGTAGAGAAGCATCCACTCCTGACATCAGGAAGCGCCCAGGTCTCTCACTCACCCCAGGCTGGTCGAGCCCCTACTAAGTGTCAGGTCCTATGCTGGCCCTGGGGATGCAGCCTTGCTTGGGGAGGTCCTTGAGCCGTTCGGAAGAGGACATGAGGCGGGCCCATAACCCCAAGCGTGTGGTTCCCACTGCTGTGTGTGTGGTGACAGGGAAGGCGGGGAGGTCCAGAGAAGTCGCTGTCCCAGCAGCAGTGGGCCCTGTGGGCAACCTCACAGCGTTGGCACCAAAGTGCCGGGCTTCTGAGATCAGTGGGCCAAGTGCTCGGGGTGTTTCAACGCTCTGTGGCTCCGTTCCTCCTTGGGAGAAGCGGGACCGTGATAGCACCTCATGGGGCGTGGCAGCCGTGAGTCACCGCATGTCAACCACCTGGACCAGCGCCTGGTGCAGACCGAGCTGCCAGGGAGCAACCAGATCGGAGCCTGAGCGGCCAGCAGTGGGCCTGGCGCTGCCAGTCTGTGGTTGAGTCCAGTTCTTACACCCGGGCAGGGGACCTGAGGCTCGTCCACTTCTCAAGGCCACGTGGGCAGCGAGGGCCAGAGACAGATCCCGACACCACGCGGTGGTCCCAGAGCTGCCCTGCTCCTGCCACATCCCTCCCCAGAGGCTGTCACCTCCAGAAGAGTGGACAGACTGGACAAGGGCCAGCCCGAGCCCTCGGTGGTACCATGTTGCTTGAGTCCCTGTAGCCTGCTTGGTAAGGCCGCGGGTCTCCTTCTCCAAATGCCACCGCATGAATACAATGAATGAGATTTAAATTCGAATGAGGGCCCCCCTCCGAAACACATGCAGAACCGCTGCCGCACCACAAGTTCAGGACTAGCGTGGAGCTGGGACTACAAGTCCACCTCAGGCTCTGGGACGACGAGGGACACACCCACCCGAGGTTCACACTGTTCCCGGCGTCACTGATGGTGCCCGGGGTGCCAACGTGCCGGCGTGTGGGCTTCAACGTCAGGCCCCTGCGAGGACAGCACCTCCGCCAACCCCAGACAACTCAGCAGTGAGTCTCAGAGGCAGAGGAATGCATGATGGGTCCTGCATTTGCCTGAAAGGGTTATAGCCCAGTTCTACTCGGGAAGGGAGGGCTGCGTGTCTACTCTTCGTATTTCCATTTCGGAGACAATTTACGACGAGACGGACAGTGCCCTTTCATGCCGATTAATTTACATTTTACATTTGAAAACTCTTCTTTGGGTCAATTTGATTTCTATAAAGAAGGTCTCTTTGGCCAAAAGCCTCAGCGTGGGTGTGATGGCATCACATAATCTCATTCCCAGAAAGACAATGAATTCAGTGAAAACAACTGACAACAGGCCAGCAAGCAGGAGGCCTGCATTCAACACCGGCTGTACAACCGGCCTCACAGGGGACGGGACAGAGGAGCAAGGAGATTGGGACAGTGACGGACGGTGGGGGAAACACCCGCACCCTGCGCGGGCTGCTTTAGGCAGTGGGACGTAGTGACGGGCAGGGGCAGGAGTGACCAGGGGCCTGGCGTGGGCCTCTGAGGTTGGGCCCTGGTGCTTCACGCACAGAGCAGCCCAGAACCCTGGGCCCAGCCTGCTGAGACCGGCAGAAGCCCAGGGGATCCACAGCCCTGTCTTGAAGCCCGGGTCTGGGTCTAGGCTAGCCCTGCTGTAGCTGAGCCCAGACCCGTAGCCAGAGCCCCCAGCTGACCCACGGACCCCCGCCTGCCACACTGAGCCACTGAGCGGCCGGCTTGTTACACAGCGCCGCACGGCAGCAGCTGACTGGAGCAGGCCCTTAATTTCGAACGTAGGCTGGCTGAGAATCGAGCTCGGCGGACCTGAAGAACGGTCAGCTTACTGTCCGTGGCGGGAGGTGGGGGAGGGAGGGAGGCAGGGAGAGTGGGGAAGTGAGTGGCATTTCAAAGCATCTCCGGAGACTTAGCTAAATCCCCAAGATCTTCCTCAATACTTTTCACTAAAAGCAAGAGCCCGCCCGCCAGGGATCAACATCCCAGGGGCGCGGGTGGGTTCAGGGAAACCTCCAGTAGCCGCTGTTGACGCCTCCTCCACTTGGAAGCCGCACTTGCAGTCGCAGCCCCAGTGGCCACGTCATCCCTGGGACTGGGGACTTCAGGGTCCCCACCCGTCCCAGGACATGGAAGAATCCAGAAGGGAGAGCATGTGGTGTGGGCGTGGCCCATGGCAAGGCGCCTGGCTCGGCTCTGTAATGAGCAGACTTATCTTTGCTCCTGTTTCTGTCACTGACGAGACGTCAGATGTCAGGCAAGTTAGTTAGATGCCAAATATCAACTTTCTCAATTCTCCCCACTTAGAAAACGGGGTGGGGGGCACATTATCCACCGCGGAGCAGCGGCTTTCAAACGTGCACGTGCATCAGACCCCCTGGAGAAAGACGGAACGAGTCCCACCTGGGGGTCTCCGATTCAGGGGGTCTGGGATGGGCCCAGAAGCTGCTCTTCTAACTGGCTCCCAGGCGAGGCCAACGCCCCGCTCTGAGAACCACCCGCTTAGAAGAGGTCACGAAGGTTCTGGGAGGTGGTACCTGTGAAGTGGCGGGCAGGCCGCCAGGCGACACCGAGCCTCCGGAGGAAGGCTGCTGCCGCCTCCACCGTGATCACTTAAGCAAAGTTCTCCGCACCACCCAGGTGCAGCTCAGTGACCAGGGTCAAGTTCAAGGTCCCCTCTGCCCGCCCCCAACCATTGCACTTCTGTCCAGGGCTGACATCTCAGCGCCTTGAATGTCACGGGCACGTCTCGAAAGGCAAAGACCTGGGATACCAAGGGGAGGGCTGGGACATGCGGTCCCCAAACCCAAGGTCTCCCTGACGGGCCCAACCTCCCACGAACACCTCGGGGACCCGTCACAGTCCCGCCCAGCAGACGAAGGGATTCCCACCGGCATGCAGTGTAGGAGGCAAGGTGGCTCTCAGGTCGCAAGGGGCTCGGCTGGGGGACTCACGGCCTTTTCATCTGAGGAGAGAGACGCCATCAGACGCTTTGATCTTTCTGTTGCTGTGTCTACGCCTCAATTTTGGCAGTCCTCTCCTGGGAGCTGGGGGAGAAACACATTTTCCTCTACCATTTTTCATCTTCTTTTATTTATCAAACTTAGCTTCTCTTTTGGTGGATTGAAACAGACTTGGACAGAGTCTGGAAAAACAAACTCTTCTGAAACAAGACGAAGACTGAGTCTGGCCAAGTGGCTATTCGTAGCCTTCGTGAGCTGCTGGTGGGAACAGCCCGCTGCAGGCAGCCCCGGCCCTCCCCCATGAGGCTGAGGGGCTTCCCGGGAGCCTCCAGGGCCACAGCGTCCTGGAACCAGCCAGCCTGACATCCGCACCGCTGGGGGGTCTTTCAGAACCACAGAGAAGCCTCCGGTTGGGGGATGGGCATGCTGCTCGCCGGGCTTTGGGCAATGAGCGTGGCCCTGCAGCCCACAGACGGACCTAAGGAACCAGAACCAGAGACCGCGCGGCTCCCCTTCCCCTCCCGGGCCTGTAGGATGCCCCAGGCAGGAAGGATCTCATCCCAGGTGCCTCTTCCTCTGAGAGCTCCGAGGGCGGGCGGGGGGGTGCAGAGGGGTCTCCAGGGGCCGTCCATGTGCACGACAAGGGTTTGTGACTGAACCACTTTGCACGCCTGACTGGAGCACCCACAACCTGGGACAGGTGAGCACAAAATGAGGAAAGAAAGCACCCTGATGCTGAGCAGAGGGGCTGTCAGTGAGGACCGAGGACGGAGGCCTGAGTAGAGGATACACAGGTGCAGAGGAAGTGCTGAGGACAGAGGGGGGAGAGGCAGGAGGGAGCCCGGCCCACTGGCCCATGGGGGACAGTCCGCGCCCGGCGGCCTGGGCCAGCCCTCCTCCCTGCCTGCTGCGCCCACAGCCCTGGCTCCTCCAGGTGCCCACTTGAGCTGCTCCAGGGACTGACAGAGGGCCCAGGTCTGCCCTGGTGCCCCAGGGTGGCACCTGCTCTCCCCACCCTCACACGCCGGGCTTCCAGGAGCCTCCGGAACGGCTCCCTAGGGTAGGACCTGCTGGCCCACAGACCAGGAGCCACCCACCCGCAATCCAACACGTGACACGGGGCACCCACTCACCCCCCCCCGTTCAGCAGACACTGCGGGCCTCGGCCCGGCCGGATTTGGGGTGGCATCCCGGGACAAAGCGCCTCTAACAGGGACAGGCAGCAAGGATGGTGCTCTGGGCTCTTTTGGGGCCAGCACAGCAGCCTGGGTGGGGCTCTGGTCCCTGCAGCTCCGCCCGCTCCTCTGCAGGCCCGGCCAGATCTCCTCGCCCGGTGGCAGCTCTCTGCACGGCTACCTGCCTGGCCACCTGCGTCCCTAGCAGCCCCCCTGGTTCCGGTGCGTGATCAGTTCTGGGTGTCGGCCCTGTGTCTCCGAGAGACCTCTGGGGAGCAGGGGAGACTGTGAAGCCCTGATCCTCTGCCAGCGTCAGCACAGAGGCATCCGTGATGCCCAAGCTGGCTCCAGAGACTGAGAGGCACGGCCTGGGCTGCCAGAGCCCTGGACTCCACAAACGTGCATTGAACACCTACTGTGCGCTGTGCACTGGGCTGACCACTGGGCCGCAGGGCCTCAGGGCTGCTGTCCTCTTGGGTGTCCCACTCTAGTCACGGAGTAAGTAACACCAGGGAGAATAAACCGCAGTGCGTCAGGGAGGAATTTGCAGGCCCCGAGGCAGGGCTGCCAGGACGCTTGCGCAGGAGGGCGGGGGGGACCAAGAGTACGATCCCGGAGAACCCTGAAACCCAGAGGCCTTCGGCAGCGTGCTGGCCGTGGCCATGGCTGCGGTTGTGTGTAGGGCGATGGGGGTCAGCGCGCAGATGGAAAGGCGGGGGCGAGGGTGGGGAGAGAAAGGCACATCCGGAAACATAACAGATCCTTAGGACTTGCAAACGCTTGTGGAACCCAAGTGTTCAGGAATGTCTGGAGGTGGCGAGTCATCGCTTCTGGGAGTCTTTTCTCTGCCGTCTGACCCGCTGGGGGCTGGGTGGGCTGCACCCGCTCAGAGGAGATGTCACTCTCGGGGCAGCTCTTGCCAGTTGAAAGTGAGCCTCTAACCTCCATCCCGTTCACTCCACACATTACCCTTTAGGGCCGGGGGGAGGGTGGGGGGAGGTTTGGGCTATCAGCTCTGTGCCTAACCTCCTCCCGGACACCCCCAGAGCTCTCTCTCACCTGGATTTCAACCTGAGACCCCACACTCGCCCCGTCTGGGCTGCTCGATGACGCCCTGGTGGCCATAAAAGCGGGAACTCAGGGCTTTGGACACGCAGGTCTCCCCAAGGCCCGGAGGGGCGACGGGGCCACGGGCCTTCTCATCTGCACACGGCACACGACAACCCAAAGTGTGGGACGCACACGGACGTGGCAAATCCTCCACGCGGGGGCTTAGTGCAAGTCGGAGCTCTAAGGAAAGCGGGTAGGGATGCGGCCACGGAAGCACAGCTGGGCCCGCTCTCTGCAGCCCGGGGGGAGCTGGTGTGATGTTAACGCAATGAACGCCGAGTGCACCCTCACCCCTGGCGCCGCCGCTCATTGGAGCAAAGCCCACAGCTGCATTCGGCGCAGATCTGCATACATTAATGAAACGCTGCCCGCTCAGGTGTCACCTCCACTGAGGGCCGAGGGAGTCCCCGGCAAACCCTCCAGGAAAGTGGGCGGGGGTGTGGGGGGTGCCCCCCAGCCCTGACGGGTCCCCCAGGGCGAAGCACGGAAGCAGCTGTCGGGGGCCAGGGCCGGGAGTTCTGGGGAAAGTCGGGGACCCGGAGGTGCTAGGTACGTCTCGGGACCCACGGGGAGCCCTTCCTGTAGGAGACTCCCCCTCACTGGCCACGCCACCACAGTCGGATGCCCCCTGGTGTGGGCCACCTGGCCGGGGCCTCCCAGTGTCCACAGGCCACGGCTGGCCGGATCCCAGCCCCCTCAAGTGTCAGGCCCTGGCATCTCAGGTGAGCCCTGCCTGGTTGCTAAGGGAGCAGCTCCCACTGTGACACTCGGCCCCGCTTCCCTGCAGCTCCAGGTCGGCTGGAGTCCTGGGGGCCACTCCAACCTCTCCTGGCGGTGCGGGGGCGTGGTCTCATTAGCCAGGACACGCCTGGAGGGAAGCCACCCTCCTGGCCCAGATCCTGCCAGTTAGCCCCCACCCGAGGGCAGGGTCTGAGTAAACCCCACCTGGCCCAGACCTCAGAGTCAGGGGCTCTGCCCAGATGGGACCACCGTCCCCCTAGGAAGGCAGGAACACAGCCGGCCAGCGATGGGAAGGGCAGAGAGGTCAGAGTGCCAGACGCCCTGTTCGTAGCACAGATTCTGTCCCCGTCCAGACATCTCTCAGTCGCAGAGGCAGCGTCTGGCAGGGTGGCCTCAGGTCAGGGCTCGCCTGGCAGGAAGGCTCTCCTCGGACATCAGACCCCACCGCCCCCTCTCCTGGGCGACATTTCCTCCAGAGTAACTGGAAAGGTCACCTCCCGTCCACTCAGGCCGGCTTCACAGCCAGGATTACATTTTATGATCCTTTTATGCACATTTTGTCTTAACGTTCCACAAATGCTATTGCAAAAAATGACTCGGGCCCGACCTCCCGCTCTGGGGAGGGTGCGTGTCTTGACTGATGGAATTTGGTATTTGGTAATCAGAGTTAACACCGTTCAAAATCCTAACGTGCAGCAGAGCCAAAGGAGGGATCAAAAACAGGTAGACGCGACCCCGATCGCTTCCCTGGCAAGAGTGGACACGGTGGGTGCCAGGCGCCAGGCCTGGGCTTGGGAGGTGGGGCCGCTCACCCGAGGCTCGCGGGCGCTGGGTCTGCGGAGGGGCCAGGACACGCCGCCTCCTGCTTGCCTCCCAGGCAGGGATGCACGGTGGCGGGCACAGGGTCACTCCTGTGAGCCCCGCACAGCAGGACGGAGATGTGCCGTCCACGCAGCGCTCCCAGCGGCCCCACCTCAGAGGTCAGGGTGGGGCTCTGCCCCCTCCCTGCTCCCGCTCCGTAGTTCCCACAGCCCCTCCATCTAGCCCTTGCGCGCGAGCCTAGCTCCACGTGGTGGGGCTGTCCTCTCCTAGAGGGAAAGGGACTGGAAGAAGGGAACGTCCACCCTCCCTGGAGCAAGGCCGAGCCTCCCCGCTCCGTGTCCCTCAAGGCCCTTTCCCCTCCCGAGGCCGTCCTGACCTCCCTTCTCCCCTCCTGGCCCAGAGCATCACAGACCCACCAGGACCACACTTACCTCCATGCCCTGAGGCCAGGGTCCCACTGAGTTCCTGGCAGTGGGGTTGTTGGGAAAGCAGCTGCTTCCCTGGTCTGCTCATAGGGGAACCCCGCACCCTGGGGGGGTGGGAAGCAGGGCCCAGTCACCATCCCCCGGTCACACTGGGTTGATACTAACCACCAGGTGGGTCAGCTCTGTCTGAAAATAATAGACGTCTCCTTCCGAAATGCACCTACGTCGCCTCTCAACAACCAGAAAGGGCGGCGCTGGATGAGGAAACTGGGGTGCAGAGACGTCAGCCTACCTTTATAGGTTGAACTGTATCCCCTAAAAAAGAAATGTTCAAGTCCAGACCCTCAGAAACCTCGAGAGCCCAAATGTCCTTATTTGGATACAGGGCTGCTGCAGACAATTAGTGAAGATGAAGCCTTACCAGAGTGGGCTGGGGCCCGGATCCAATGAGAGGCGCAGAGACAGAGACGGCCCCGTGAGGACGGCGGCAGACACTGGAGTGACGCAGCCACAAGTAAGGAGCCTCCAGAAGCTGGGGGAGAACGGACGCCTCCTCGGGGAGACCAGCCCTGCCGCTCAGGCTTCTGCCTCTCAGCCTCCAGAAGCTGGGGGAGAACGGACGCCTCCTCGGGGAAACCAGCCCTGCCGCTCAGGCTTCTGCCTCTCAGCCTCCAGAAGCTGGGGGAGAACGGACGCCTCCTCGGGGAAACCAGCCCTGCCGCTCAGGCTTCTGCCTCTCAGCCTCCAGAAGCTGGGGGAGAACGGACGCCTCCTCGGGGAAACCAGCCCTGCCGCTCAGGCTTCTGCCTCTCAGCCTCCAGAAGCTGGGGGAGAACGGACGCCTCCTCGGGGAAACCAGCCCTGCCGCTCAGTGGGCCGGGAAGGACACTCAGGCAACCTGAACAAGCAGGGCTGAGCCGGGGACGCTTCCCAGCCTGTGAACCCGGGGCTGTGGGCCCCACCAGGCTGCCCAAGGCACAGGGAGCAGCTCCCCAAGCCCCGAGCTGCAGGGCTGCAGGACCGGCCGGCCGCTTGCCCCTAGGAGCAAGAGCCCCACTGTGGAGGGTTCGGAGCCCGGGGCCAAGACGAGGGGCGAGCTGAGCCCCCAGCACAGGCCGCCTCCAGGGACCCTCCATCTCACAGCACAGAGGGGGGCCACCCACAGTCCCTGTGGCCGACAGGTAAGTGTGACCAGGTGGACCAGACATGCCGCCAGACTTTACAGCTGGGCCAGAGACGGGCCAGGCCTCAAGCAAAATTCTGGGTCTCTGCATACACACCCATAGGGCATAGGGTAATGGGATCCCTGGGTCCCTGCACACACCCAGGAAGCATGGGCAGGGTCCATGTCCCTGTGCACACACCCAGGAAGCACGGGCAGGGTCCCTGTCCCTGTGCACACACCCCAGGAAGCACCGGCGGGGGAAGGGCTGCAGGTGGGCCGCATACGCTGGGCCTGCCCCCTGCCCCCGCGTCTCCCTGGCTGAGGGTCCTTGCGCACATCCCTCAGCCCCGGGCCCCTCTTTCCCCGTGGGAGATGCTTTCCAGGGTTCCTTTGAGCACCAGAGCTTCACACCCACAGATAAATCACCCGTCTGGCCCGACACTACCTGGCCGGCCTTTAATAAATGTCTGCTTTTATTACTGGTGATGAAACATGGTCCGACAGCAAACACCGAGCAAACCCACACCCCGAGCGCCACAAATCTTTGTCCAAACGTCGGAGCGAAGCCGGAACCGAGGCCACGTGTTCACAGACATTAGTGACTAAATTCTGAATAACACCATTTTGTAAAGAAGGAATTGGTGAATTATGAGATGATTTTAGCTCAGTAACTTGAGAGAGAGCTGAAAGCAACACATCAAGGCTTGGATTCATGGAAAGAACAAAGGGCATGTTTGAGGCCACATGGGCACCCCAGGAAAGGGACTCTGTCAGGCAGCGTCTACCTCCCCCGCTGCTCCTGGTGTCTATAGGTTTCCCCCTGCGGCCATCCCCCTGCCCGGGCAGCCGTGGTCCAGGGCAGCTGGTCCATCCCCGGGGGCGGCCCTACCATCTTCAGCCCATCAGCATCCTCCATTTCCCACCCTCAGTCCGAGGTTCCAGACGGGGTTTGTGCCCCTCGCTGGTCCAGCCAGGACACACCCCGGCCTCCCCAGGTCCGGGCCCAGTGCTGGGAGGGAAGGCACAGCTCTGGCTGCGTCTGGCAAGCTCGTTGGAGCCACGAGGGAGCCACCTGAGAGGGGCAGGGGTACCAGCAGCCCACCTGCCTCTGGACTCGGACGCTCCCCCATTCCAGGAGCCAATGGCCCCTTTGCTGTTTAAGCCGGATTGAGTTAAGCTCGTTCTCACCTGTGACCCATAACATCTCAGATGCTATGACCTCCTGGGGCTCAGCTCCAACGGGCATCACACTGCCCTGAGCAGGGCTGGGGTGAAGTGGCACGGACCCAGCAGGGCCCCCTTCTCCCCCACCCAAGCACCGCCATCTGCCCTGTTTCCTCCGCCTCCCCAGTGGCCCACGTTCCACTCCCCACCCCCCAATCCACGATTGCCAGCAGCCACAGGAGCCTTTAGTGGGCTGAATCAGACTGTGTTCCTCCAGAGGTTCCGTCACCCATGGAACCAAACCAGAGCCCTCTCCTGGCCCCTCGGCCCCAGGACTGCCTGCCCGCACCCCTGGCTACACAGTGACAGGGGCTCCCTGGCCATGCCCTCCTGGGACGTGTGCACAGGCACCCAGAGATCCAATGCCCCGTGCTCTGCGGGGCTGTGTGCAGGGCCCCAGAATTTTGCTTGATGTCTGTGTGTTTTTCTGGCCGGAAGATGCAGGATCTGGGACCTCGGAAGCTGCCTCTCTCAATGAACTTGCTCCCGGACTCACTGAGTGTTTAGGACTTAGCCGTGTCCCCATGGAAGACCACTCCTGGCTTCTCGTCATCCAGCGCTCACTCAAATGTCACCTACGGGGAGTGGCCCTCCCTGACCACCCGCCCTCTGCAGCTTTCCCGCCACCACCGAGCTCCACTGTCGCAATTCTCTGAAGGGACGATGCAGCCGCCAGAGGTACCTGCCGCAAACTTATTTATTTGCTTTAGGCTTCTCCTCCTTGGACCAGGGGCTCCGGTGCCGGCTGGTGAGGACGTGGGTGATGGAGCCCCGGGCCTTACAAGAGCACTGGCACCGGCAGGGCTCTCGGGAACCTCTGCCCATGTCACGGCGACAGGGATGGCGAGCCCAGGCCCAGACAGCCTGGCAGTCGGCACGGAACCACGCGCCGCGCCTCCTCCCCAAAATGCTCGTTATTCTTCGTTCCTGATTGCTGCCTAACGCGCTCGCATCCTTCATAAACGCTGTGCTGGCTCGAAACAAAAAAGCAGAAGATGGGAGAGAAGAGCTGCATCGACAAACTCCACCCATCCCAAGGTAACTCTGTCTTTGGGAAAAGTCAACACAGTAATTCTCTTTGCTTCAGGCCAGGTGCCCAAAGGGAAAGCAAATGGGAGAGAAGAGCTGCATCGACAAACTCCACCCATCCCAACGTAACTCTGTCTTTAGGAAAAGTCAACACAGTAATTCTCTTTGCTTCAGGCCAGGTGCCCAAAGGGAAAGCAAATGGGAGAGAAGAGCTGCATGGACAAACTACACCCATCCCAACGTAACTCTGTCTTTAGGAAAAGTCAACACAGTAATTCTCTTTGCTTCAGGCCAGGTGCCCAAAGGGAAAGCAAATGGGAGAGAAGAGCTGCATCGACAAACTCCACCCATCCCAACGTAACTCTGTCTTTAGGAAAAGTCAACACAGTAATTCTCTTTGCTTCAGGCCAGGTGCCCAAAGGGAAAGCAAATGGGAGAGAAGAGCTGCATCGACAAACTCTACCCATCCCAACGTAACTCTGTCTTTGGGAAAAGTCAGCACAGGAATTCTCTTTGCTTCAGGCCAGGTGCCCAAAGGGAAAGCAAATGGGAGAGAAGAGCTGCAT
Organism: Lagenorhynchus albirostris; assembly: GCF_949774975.1. NCBI lineage: Eukaryota > Metazoa > Chordata > Mammalia > Artiodactyla > Delphinidae > Lagenorhynchus > Lagenorhynchus albirostris. The sequence continues at coordinate 2,173,828 of NC_083105.1, forward strand.
CGACAAACTCCACCCATCCCAAGGTAACTCTGTCTTTAGGAAAAGTCAACACAGTAATTCTCTTTGCTTCAGGCCAGGTGCCCAAAGGGAAAGCAAGTGGGAGAGAAGAGCTGCATGGACAAACTCCACCCATCCCAACGTAACTCTGTCTTTGGGAAAAGTCAGCACAGGAATTCTCTTTGCTGCAGGCCAGGTGCCCAAAGGGAAAGCAAATGGGAGAGAAGAGCTGCATCGACAAACTCCACCCATCCCAACGTAACTCTGTCTTTGGGAAAAGTCAGCACAGGAATTCTCTTTGCTTCAGGCCAGGTGCCCAAAGGGAAAGGAAATGGGAGAGAAGAGCTGCATCGACAAACTACACCCATCCCAACGTAACTCTGTCTTTGGGAAAAGTCAACACAGTAATTCTCTTTGCTTCAGGCCAGGTGCCCAAAGGGAAAGCAAGTGGGAGAGAAGAGCTGCATCGACAAACTCCACCCATCCCAACGTAACTCTGTCTTTGGGAAAAGTCAGCACAGGAATTCTCTTTGCTGCAGGCCAGGTGCCCAAAGGGAAAGCAAATGGGAGAGAAGAGCTGCATCGACAAACTCCACCCATCCCAAGGTAACTCTGTCTTTGGGAAAAGCCAGCACAGGAATTCTCTTTGCTGCAGGCCAGGTGCCCAAAGGGAAAGCAAATGGGAGATAAGAGCTGCATGGACAAACTCCACCCATCCCAAGGTAACTCTGTCTTTGGGAAAAGCCAGCACAGGAATTCTCTTTGCTTCAGGCCAGGTGCCCAAAGGGAAAGCAAATGGGAGAGAAGAGCTGCATGGACAAACTCCACCCATCCCAACGTAACTCTGTCTTTGGGAAAAGCCCGCACAGGAATTCTCTTTGCTGCAAATCGCTTTTCTCGCCTGGGAAACTGCAGCAGACACTCTGGAGGGAGGCCACGCGCCCTCGCTCGTCCCGCCAGGCCCGTCCCGCGGGGCCCGACCGCGCACAGTCTACACAGGAGCCCGTGTCCTATTATGGCGCCTAGCTGCCTCTGATTACCTGGCAAATAAGCCAATTTGGGGACCCACTGGGGTCTTTCTGGCCACCTCGCCTTCATTACCATAGAGCCAGCATCCGCCGTGAGACAGAGAAATGTCATTACGCACCAGGAAAGCAGGGTCTGAAAACAGCAATTACTTGGCAGGTCACGGGAGGCCCCGGGGTGCTTATCTCAGCGGAATCCGGCCTGGCCTGATCGGAGCTGCTGCTTCGGTCCAGGACCCTCCGAACCTCCGGGCACTGGCATCTGATCAGTTTCCCAAAATGAGTGTGTCCCCCAAAATGTGTATGCATACATGTCTGAGCATTTAAATCTACCGCACACTTCATGAAACATACACTAAAAAAAGAGACATAAAAAAGGAGATAAACATGGAGGACCTCTCTTTGTGGACCCCAGTGGCTCGTCTCCACGGCACCTAGAGGCCACCCCAAAACCAGGAGTCAGGTCGTGCGGGTCACACACCGTCCCTGTTGCTTCACACATCTTTCTTTTTTGTTGTGGTGATAACCCTTTAAGAATGTAAAACCTGGACTTCCCTGGTGGCACAGTGGTTAAGAATACGCCTGCCAATGCAGGGGACACGGGTTCGAGCCCTGGTCCGGGAAGATCCCACATGCCGCTGAGCAACTAAGCCCGTGCGCCTCAACTACTGAGCCTGTGCTCCACAACAAGAGAAGCCACCGCAATGAGAAGCCTGCACACCGCAGCAAAGAGTAGCCCCCACTCGCCACAACTAGAGAAAGCCCGCGTGCGGCAAAGAAGACCCAACGCAGCCAAAAATAAATAAATAAATAAATTTAAAAAAGAGACTGTGAAATCCATTCTTAGCTCCCTGTAAATATAAAAGCTGGCCACGGGCAGAAGTACCACGCAGTAGGTGACAATGACATCTGTGTGCTGCCCGGAAACCACGGGGCGCCCACAAAGACGCCGCTGTAACCGTCCTCATCTCCGCTCCCTGCCCCCAGCAAGCCTGCCCTCGTGGGCCTCGCCCACCATGCCCAAGACTCACCGAATGATCTACCGTTTGGGAAGTGGAGGGTGTCAAGCCTCTGCCACCCTGTCCTGATTCCCCAGCCCTGACACCGGCATGAGGAGCTTCTCAGAACCAGCAAGCCCCCAGCTCTGCTCCCCGCTCCCCTGGCCACGTTCACCCACTCAGGCAGCGGCTGTCACTGAGGACAGGACGCTGTTGCCATGGAGACCCAAAGTTAACAACTCCTCGGCAGGTTTTCAAAATGTCACATGTTGATAATCGGGCTGGAGTCATGTTCCTCCAGTAGAGCGCTGGGCACAGCAAGCTCGGCCACGGATCCCTGCCAACGGGTCACGCTGGCGCACGCGGGCTCTGTATCTGTTCGCGGGCAGGCGCGCCGTCCCCGGGGGCTCCCTGGGCTGACACGCCGTCAGCACCAAAGGACAGCTGCTGGGCAGGCTCCCCTGTCGTGGACCTGAACTTGCAGCAGAACAAAGGAAACCACTTGTTTCCTGGCTCGAGGAAGGGAAAGCCCTGGGACGGACAAGTCTCCTCTGTGCGTCCCAACAGAGCCTGGGCTGCCCGCCTGCCCTGAGCCGGGGGCGCCCAGGTCCGTGCACGGGTGTGCGTGCACAGGGGTGTGCAGGTTACACAGACACAGTGCTGCACCCACCTATGGACGCTGCCTCTGCCGAGCGTCAAGAGAAAACACCACCGGCTGCTGCAAAACGCGGCCGGCCCAGGGTCAGCCTCACGGCGTGGATCAGGGAGCAGGGGGCCTCCCTCCCCAGCAGGGTGTGCACATGCATGTGCACACGTGTGGCCCGTTGTGTGTGTGCATGGGGGTCAGCAGGCATCACACACGGTGCAGTCGAGCAGCCTTTGCACGTGTGTCTCTGATACACGTCTGAGACGTACACACACCCAGGTGGCACTGAGGTCAGAGAGCTCATCTCCACACAAAGGTGGCCCCATGCTCTTTGCCCTTATTATAAGTGCACCGGACCCGTAAATGTGTATCTTCTACACGCCCCCCCCATACGCACACATGTTACATAACGCGGAATACGTATGTGTGTGTAGAAGACACTTTTCTGAGTCATATGCAGGTAGAGTAGGCCTGTCATTGTCACACGATCCTATAGAAACGTCCCATCTTCTCAGGAGTCATGCACTTACACACACACACGCACAATCAGAACCAGAACATTCCGTGAGAAAGGTTCTGCCCTCACCCCCCCGACCACCACCATCAGCTCCACCAGGCCCTGGAGGCTGGCCAGCGGTGTCCCTGCCCGGGACACACGCTCAGGGGGTGGGAGCCCCACACCCAGCAGCCCAGGGGCAGGGGAGGGGCTGCCTGGGATGGAGGAGGGGAGACTCCCAGACCTAAGGACAGGGGAAGCATCTTCACGCCTGCCTCCCCCTCCTCCCTGGCAGGTGGAGAAACAGCACCGCCTTCTCCGAGGTCAGACAGCTTCCTCTGGACGCACGGGACAACCACGTCTCCCAGCCAGCCTTGCGTGGAGCTGGACCTGGGAGTCACTCTGGGGGAAGGAGTGTGACCAGAGGGCATGTGGCTCTGCCCACCTGGCCCTCCTCTCCCACGCGTCCTCCTTTGCTCCGCCCCCTTCTGCGGGGACCATGTTGGATGGCGGCCTCACAGCCTCACCAGACGGCATGAGAGGGTCCCTGGGGCTGCCTTGGCCATGGGCCCCGTGACCCTCTCTGGGCTGGGAAGGGAGCAGAAACCCACTGGGATCAGGCTGAGACCCTGAGCGGGAGGCACCTGTGACCGCCAGCCCGTGAATGCAGGTGTAGATTTGATTGTCTGCCACTCACCCTCCTTCAGGGCAGAGAGCAGTCTCCGGCCCCCCTTCCCTGAACTAGCCAGTGGCACTTAGGGCATAATCGTCGCCTTGGCCCCAAAGTCATCCCTTTAACCCCTGAAACTGAAACCCCAAAGAGACTGTCCTGGAAACACAAGCAGTGCCTGTGAGCATGTGCCCAGCGTGGGGCTGGAGAGAGGGACACGGTCTCCGGGAAAACGCAGCACCTGTTTCCCCAGGGGAAGCCCTACCCAGAGACGAGCCCCCGCAGGAGCCGCCCGGACAGCCCACGGCCCAAAAGGGGCCACGAAGCAGAAGGATGTAAATACTTGAAGGTTCGGTTTCTACCCCGCGAGCCTCCTGGAGCTCTGGCCCCAGTGCCCAGGCTGGGGTGCTGGCAGTAGCATCCTCATGGACAATCCCCGCGGGGCCGAGCTTACAGCCTTTCTGACAGAAAGAAAAGGGGAGGGGACCCTCCCCTTCATAGGGAGCAGAGGGCATGACAGGAGGGGCCTCAGGGGACAGGCAGGAGGGGAGGGGTGCAGGCAGGCCTGGGCCGGCCTCCAGCGGAAAGGCACCGCCCACCACAGCCCACTGGCCGGCCCGCCGCTGTACGGCCTTGCTCTCCCTGCCCTGCGGACGGACGGGCTCCTTCCCGAGATTGGAGGCCCCTGGTCTCCTCCTCTCCAGGCTCCGTCGCCCCCGGGTCTCCCCAGGGGACATGAGTCCTCGGGCAGGCCTGGACAGCCCGGGGGTGCTCACCCCTTCCTGTGCCCAAGTGTTCCTGGCAGCCTAGTGGGCTCAAGTGCAAAGTCGAGGGCTTAGCGTCCGGGCCCTCGGCAGGCTCGTCCCCTTGCCCCTGCACAGCGGCCGGAGGGAAGTCCCGCTCTGACCCCTGGGGCAGGGTAGAAGTCACAGGTCCAGGGCACCTGACGCAGTGATGGACCCGAGCAACTGCCCCGTGAGCGCACCTGCTCAGGACCCCCAAGGTCACCCCGTCCCAGGAGCAGCACGCCGGCTGGAGAAAAGGCGCCAGCCAAGGGCCCTGGGGGTTCTCGGCCCACCTGTGAGCAGGGCGAGGAGACGGGAGGCCCCTGCCGCCCCGGAGTCTGCCCTGGCCCTCAGCTTCTCTCTGTAATATGGCAGCAGGTTGAACCAGGTGACGCCCGGGCCCACGTCTCCCCCGGAGGGCGCAGCGCGCGGAGTGCACGGCTCTCCACTGCCTGCTGCTCAGGCGGGCCGCGTGCACGTGGACGTCACGGGCAGAGGAGCCTCGCGGCACTGCTGCTGCTGCAGGAATGCGGGTGCAGCCCCGCCTCCCCCTCAGGTCTCCATGGCGACCGAGGTGGCTGCAGGGCCACCGACACAAGAGGGGGCTGTGGCTCCCCTGCCTGACGGCCGGCCACGCGTGGAAGCCGGCCCAGTTCGTCCTAGCTGACCGCTCACCCGGCCGCGCTTCCTTCCAGAGTCCCCCGCCGTGCGCCTCGTGCAGGCTCACTGTGAGGTGGGCCGTCACCCTGGCATCACCCACGGCTCCTCCCCGCACCCCTCACCCAGCCCATGGCTGCCCTGGGATTGAAAATCCCCACTCACATGGTCCAGCCTGGTGGAAGGCCCTCACCTCCTGCCTGCACCACCTCTGCTGCCCCTCTTCCCACAGCCATGCCCTGGTCTGCCTTCTGGAAGGTTCTGGCGTCCAAGGCCAGGGTGGCCAATCCTCCAGGCAGAAGGGATGGCCTGTGGGCTGCTGGGAGCGGCCATCCCACCTCTGCTCGGAGCCCCGGCCCGGGTCGGCGCGCTGCCCTCCCTGCTCTGGGACCCCCTCGGCCTCTGGGATCCTGGGATCTTCCCGGGAGAAGATTCTGGGTGAAAGCAGCCACGATGGGGTGGAGCAGGGAGCTCTGTCCTCTGCCGTGGAGCCCAACACTGGAAGAGCATGTCCTCCATGGAAGCTCTGTCCTCTGCCGTGGAGCCCGACACTGGAAGAGCATGTCCTCCACGGAAGCTCTGTCCTCTGCCGTGGAGCCCGACACTGGAAGAGCATGTCCTCCACGGAAGCTCTGTCCTCTGCCGTGGAGCCCGACACTGGAAGAGCATGTCCTCCATGAGGCTTTCTCGGAAAGAATATGTCTGCGCACGACGGCTCCCGGGGACCCCAGGCCAGAGGCCACAGCTCCCCTGGCGGCCCCGCATTCACTGATTCATTCATCCGTTCATCCATTCGCTGGTTCACCAACTGATGCAGACACACATCCGTCTCCACGAAACACACATGCATCCGTTCGTCCGCTCTTGTGTCCTCAGAGGGAGGACTTGGCCGGGCTGCGAAACACAGCGCTCTCAGATGAGAATTAGCAGGGCAAGTCGTCAGCACAGCCCAGCCTGGGGCCCACGTTCCCCCAGGGCTGGACCCGGGCCCACACTGGGGGGCAGGAAGGAGGCTGGCGCGGAGCCTGGGAGGGGCCCCGGGGCCCGCCTGCCCCTTCGCAGCACCTTATCTCTGAGTTCCCCAAAAACACACTCCTGACTTTCACAAAATGAATACCCAAGTTAGGATGGGCATTCATCACGTGAGATATGATATTTAAAGGCAAAGAAATCATTTTTAAAAAATGACAAGGACAACTCAACGCCTCCCTTTCAGTGGAGCGCAGCCCATCTCCCAGTTGATGTCATTGTTAATTTTTTCTAATGACACATTCAAGAGACAAAGCAAAACAAAAGAACCATCAACTCAGCATTTAGAGCAACATATTTTGACAGCACATTTTTAAGCGAATTCCCCTCTTCCAATGAAAGCGCCTTCTCGCCGTCTTTTAAAGTCTGTTCAGTGTGTACCAACGTGATTGCCTCATTCTTCTCACCATAAAGACTCTCAGACACGTAATGGCAGCACGATCAACATGCAAATGTGTTCACGGGACATCGTCTCCTCCCGCGGGGACCAGGAAGGAGGAGCAAGGGGAGATGCTCCCCCGGGAGCTCCGCGCAGCGGGCGCCCTACACAGTCCGCTGTGCAAAGCCGGCACGCACAGAGTTAATGGGCGTGGGTGGCGCTCAGATGTCCGTTCCTTTCCTTAGGACCAAAGCTCTGGGATCGGGGTCCGGGGGCTCACGGGCTCTGCACAGCCACCCCCAGACGGGGCTGCGAGCGGCAGCTCTCAGAAGGCTTGGCGGCTGCACCTCCTTCCACTCTGCCCACGGAGGATTTTGGAGTCAGTCGTCCCTACATATAAGGGCCCTGCGGTGGGAGCTGCCCTAGGATCCTGCAAGGGTGCAGGGACCTCCCCACTGGTGCACACACAGCCGGTGTCCCCGTCACCTGGGCCCTCACAGGTGTGCCCTGTTTCCCACCTGTACCGGGAGGCCGGCGGCATGGAGCCCTCACACCCACCAGCCACAGGAAGGCTGGTGCAGGGGTCCCCGAAAACCTCCAGGGCCGGCGTGCCTGCCCCCGGGCTCCACGGGGGTGGCCTGGTGCCCTCGTCCGTCCATGATCTGAGCTTAGCCAGAAAAAGCATCCTCAGGAGAACCTAGCTGACGGCAGGCACGGGCTCAGGACGCAGGGAAACTTACGGATGCCTGCCATTAACCCAAGGACCGGCGCTCCATGAGCACAATAAAGGAAAACGCGTTGTGGCTTTAAAATGTCTGCATCCACCCCTAGCGGGAAGGTTTCTGCTTCTGAGGCCGGTCACCCGCTGAGACCTCAGGGGGCAAGGGGCCCCCAAAAGACAGTCCCCCCCACCGGAGGAAAGGTTTGTGGGCCGTCCAACAGCTGAAAGGCAGCTCTCCGTCAACCAACGTCGGGAGGCTGCCGGGGGCTTGCAGGTCAAGTGGACAAACACGAGAGGTGGCAGCCGGTGGCTGTGCCTCTGGCCGAGGTGGCTGGATGCCAGGTCTCCACTGCCAGCTTCACCTCCCGTGTGCGTGTGTGTGTGCGTGTGTGTGTGTGTGTGTGTGTCGAGGGTAAACGTCAGGATGGGTACATGCATGGCGCTCGCACGCGCGTCGGTTTGTGCCCACACGGGTGCGCACTATGTCGTGCGTTGCAGGCATGAATGTCCCTCCTGTCTTGCTGATTTCTGGCCGGTCAGGGAGTGGCTCTGGCCGCCTCCTGCCTTCCGCCCGTGACCCCTGTGCTCTACGTCCCCCCCGGCCCTCCGTCTGTGCTGACCCCCAGCCCTGTCTCTGCTCCCCAGGCCCTGCCTCGTGGCTCTCGGGGTGCTGACTCTGAACGCACCCTGTGCCCCGAGCCCTTCTCCACTCACCCCTGCAGGCTGGCACCTAGCCAACTGCCCGGGGCGGCTCCGGTGGAGGGTCAGGGTCAGCCCTTCCCACAGCAGGGCAGACGGGGCAGAGTCACCCGCCGGAAATATCCCGTGGAGATGTCGGGGCCGGCCGACCGGAGAAGCTGTGCCGGGCACTGCGGGGCCCTCAAAGCTTTCACATTTCTGATCTTTAGAGAAAGCGCGTGCAGTGCCCGCTTCCAGACGTGAGCAGGTGAGCGGTTCTGGGCAGGAGAAGCATGGTGAGGGCGGGGTGGCAAGGAGCAGCTGGGAGTCCTGGTGGGCGGGGTGGGGGAATCCGAGTGCTGGAAGGAGGGCATAAGGGGGCGCTCCACGGCAGAGGGCAGAGGGGGCCCCAGGCTGGAGGGAGCCGGGTACAGAGAAGCAGGAAGAAGGAGAGGGGTTCAGAGGGGAAGGGCGGAGGCCGGTCACGGCGATGCCCGGCCCAGGACACCCGTGAGCTGCCCACCTCTGATCTGTGACTACCCCTGGACCCTGGGCGGGCAGGCGGCCACTGCTCCAGAATCATCTGTGGAACGAGCATCTCCAAGGACAACGTGGCCCAGTGCCAGGCGAGCCTCAGGTCACAGGGGACTCGGCCCCCCTTGAGCTCCCGCTCGCATCTTGTTGATTAGGGAGCTGCGATCCCACTCGCCGCCCCCAACTCCCCGCTCACGACTCAGTCACACAAGCTCCGTCCTCCCTCCCAGGCAGACCCTACAGCATCCACGTCTCAAAGGAAACCGGGTTTGAAGGAACACGGCGGCTCAAACACGGGAAGCGGCCATGCGCCGGGTGTCCAGGGAAACCCTGAGGGCTGGCGCCCCCCGCCCTGCTGGGCCCTGCACTCGCAGCCCTGTGCCCCGCCCCGCCCGAGGCCAGTGCACAGCAAACAGCCGGACCCCTGGAGAAACGGCAGTGTGTGTACCCGCAAAACCCCGCACACGAATGTTCGCAGCAGCTCATTCCAATGGCCCCGAGTGGAGGCAGCTAGATGCCCTGCGGTGGGCGAACAGCCCAGGCAGCCACGCGGAACCTCCTTGGCCAGAGAGAGGCGTGCCCTCTGCGAGGTGCACTGACCTCCCACGGTTATGCTCGGTGGGGCAGCGGCCGCGCAGACGGCACGACGTGGATCCCGGAAAAGGCAAACCGTGGGAACCAAGACCAGATCGGTGGTCAGCGCACCTGCGCAGAGGCCTCCCCAGGGAATGCTCTGGGGTGGGAGGCACCCTCCGTGTCCCGTTTGTGGTCTCCACAAAGACCTATGCGTGGGCCAAACCTCACAGGGCTGCAGGCCACACGAGGGAGTCTGATTCTGGGTAAATATTTTACATTATTAAAGATGACCCCAGCCCACCAGATTGATTCAACATCAAGAAAGGGTCACGAGCCACAGTTTGAGAAATGCTGGGCTGAGCGGGTCCTAGAGCCTGCAGAGGAGGGACTCCTGGGAGGGGCAGGGAGGGACTGAATCTGTGGGGTTCTCCTAAAGTCTACGGGCCAAGGTCCCTAGACGGGAAGATTCTGGGTGCTATGGGGGCCAATGGTGATGATGATGAGAGAGACAGAGGGACAGAGAGACAGAGAGGGGGAGAGAGACAGGGAGAGAGGCCAGCTTTTCATCTACGGAAAGATGTTTGGTGCAAAGGCTGATGCCCTGCGTCTCCCACAGGTGGGCTGGGGAAGGGGGCAGGGGCTGCGCCCCTGAGACTCCCCCGGGGGACGGCTGAGGGCTAGGCCACGAGACCACATGTGGGCATCACGGCCCGGCCGGGGCGAGTGAGTCCCCAACCTGGGTCCACCATGGCAGCCCGGCCTGGGCCCAGGTACTCCATCACCCTCTCCATCCGGACCCCTCGCCAGCCCCGCCTTCAACACGAGCTGCTTTAACTCACTGTCACACGTTCCTTCGTCCCCACCACAGCGCTAATGGGCTGTCGGCTGGGGAGTCTTCAGTGACCGCCTTCCAGGCACCACTGCCTTGAGCACAGGGCGGAAACGGGCCTAAAGCCAACCGTGCCCCCTGCGGAGGTGCTCAGACCCCTCCTACCTGAAACCCGCAGGCTCTAAGCCCCACCCTGAACGAGCCCACCCAGTGCCCTAGGCCACAGTCACTTTCCCGGCTGTGATGGCCCGCGGCTCATTGGAGACCCCTGGCCATGGCCACTGCTGTCCCAGGACAACTGGACCCCGGGCCTGTGTTGGGTCCACCAGGCCCTGAGCTTCAGAGAACTAGATGGAGACCCTGGAGCTGGGGATCTCAGCTCTGGGGTGACCTGCGGTTCAGGGGCTGAAGCGCTGCCCCAGGCTGTCACGTCCAGCCCCAGCCATCCTCTGTGAGGACCTGCCAGCTCTAGGTCTCTTCTGGAAGGAGGTGGCCCTCCAGCCCCTCCTGGGGTCTCTGGCACCTGAGTCACCTCAGGCTGCTCCTGGTGGCCCGAGGCAGCCCTGTGGTCCATCCCCTAGGACAGGCCGGACACCAGGCGGGTCCCAGGGGTCACTGAAGGGCGCTTCCTGCCTCACCAGGCCCCCTGCTTGCTCTGGTCTCAGTGCCACGAAATCACCTGGGGTGACTAGAACATGCCCCCTGAACTGCACCAGGTCACCCACAATAAGTGGACATGGAGTCCAAGGCAGGACACCCCAACAGAACGGACTTGGTTTCCAGGGCGCCCTCCTGCGCCCTGCGCATCTCTGAGCATCCCCAAGCATGTCACCTACCCTGGGACTTGGAGGGGTGACGTTCCCAGGCAGATGTGGGCTCACCCGCCTGGCGTGACTGGGCCCTACCCCACCCCGCACCGGTCCTCCACACGTCCCATGAGCATCATTTCAGCAAATGGAGAAGGGAGTGTGGCATGTCATAGGCCAGGGCCCGTGCTGTTGGAAGCCGACCACCAAGACAGGGAACTGGAAACCCAGATGGCTCAAGGATGGAGCGGCTCCAGTGGCCTGGGGGGTAGCGGGGGCTGCCTGCACCGACCCACCCTGAGCCAGACGTGAGGGGCGGACGGGTCTCGTCTTCTTAACCCCGTCAGCCCCGTGTCGGCTCTGGGCTGCTCATCCCGCTTCTTCATGCAAAAGCCTAAACTCCGGTGTTGACACCAATGCTGGTCAGATGCCTGCTCCTCCCTAAGGAAGGCGGCAGCCAGTGACAGGAGCCAGGGAAGATGCAGAGCGGCCCCTGCGCAGCCTGGGCCCCGTCTCTGGAACAGAGTTTCCCTCCAGATGGGTCCCAGTCCCCTCTGAGGCCAAGCTCACGGCCCCGCTTTGCTCCGAGCAGAAGCAGAGCACAGGGGGTGGAGCAAACACGGACCCTCCTCCTCTAACGCCATCCTGCCATCCCGAGTTCACAGACGCGGGCCAAGGCCACCCGGCAATGAACGCGCTGCTTAATGACAAACCCGATACCGCCGGGGCCGCTCCAAGCGGTGGCTTTACCTCCTCGCCCGTCTACCGTCAGGCCTGACGGTCCGGAGCCACGCAGCCACACTGGCTCCCCCTCGACCCCACGGGGCCGCCCTGGGTCCCCGAAACCCCACATGTGTAACAAACCCCGTTCATCCAAGACACAACGCCCATCCTGGCAACAGAGCTTCAGAACAGCTTTGTTTTTATCTTCAACTTAATGATGACTCATGCCTGGGTGATTATCTCGTGCTCTTTTTACCTGGCACCGGGAACAAACGATACCATTAGCACCAGAGAACAGGAGAGAAAACGGGAGACGGCGGCAGAGGGGATGGAATCTGGCGTCGGGTGGAGACAAGCTCGGGGAGAGTCTGCACGCTTAACCCCGGGGGGCCTCCCCGCAGGCCTTGATCTGGAACCTTCCATTCCTCACTGTTTGATGTTGCAAAATAAAACAAGCCCAAATCGCGGAAGAGAGTTCCTGAGACGCACTAACATTACTTTTGAAAAGTGCCCAGATGCGCACTTAAGAGCTGCATCCCGCTGGGTAAATAAAGCCAGAGGACGGCGAGGAGGCAGTAACTGGTGAAACGGGCCAAAGAAAACCCATTTACAGCCTTGTTTCCACGCCCTGGATTCTGCACTGTTGCAGCCGAGGCGGGAGGAATTCAGCAGGCATTAATTTCCAAAGAAAATTCCATCCACACTCACGTTCCCCCGCAAACAGACGTCCTCGCGAGTGTAAGGTCCCCAACCCCCGACCCCGCCGGGTTCTTCCAGCACTGTGGGCGGGGCTGCATGCTGAGAGTGTGGACGCTCCTCCCACACTGCTCTGCGGGGCCCCGCCCCGCCCCGCCCTTGGGTCTGCCCTGGCCTTTGGGATCCGATGCAGCAAAGGCAGGCCGGTCCTGAGGGAAACGTCCAGACCCAGGGCGTCTGTTCGCTCCTTTGAGCTGCGTCCTGCCCCCCTCTCCCTGGCCGTCCAGAAAGCTCTGTGCAGCCCTGCAGCTGGGCCTCCCCCTGCGGTCACTCAGCAGCCCTGGGCCATCTGAAGAGACCATTCCCGCTGCTCCCTCCTCTGACGAAGCTCAGGGCGGGGGCCCAGGCTGGCTGAGGCCAGGGGAGTCAGTGGGGGGCCCGGACATGTTGGCACACCCCAGCCCACCAGGCTCTCCCATCTCCGTGCTCCGGCCCGGGAGCCCTCCCGAGCCTGTCCGGCCACCCACATCCTGCAGTGAAGCCCTGTGTCGCTTCAGGTCCTCCCGCGGGATCAGCCTCAAATCATGGTTTCATCTCCAGGGATAAGCCGCACTCCCAGAGGGAGAGGCTCCGGCTCTGGTTCCCTCTTCACAGTGATGCCGTCCACCTGCGTCCCATCCCGGACACGTCCTCACGACGTGCTGTCTCGCCCGCCAGGACGGGGTGCGGGCGGTCACTCCACCGACCAGAACACGAGCTGTGCTTGCTGGCATGCCCTGCCCCACGTCCTGCTCCCCGGCATTCAGATGTGGGGCAGGCACTCAGAGCAGAGCCGTGACTGGCTGTGGCCGTGGGCAGGAGGGGATGGAGATGGTGAGTCGGGAAAACGGAGCAGGGAAGCAGCCAAAGCGTCCGCGATGCTGCCTGGGGCCAGGGCTGGTCTCCCGGCCACACACAGGAGCACATGCCCAGGGCACCCTCACGCCGACCCCAGGCGTGTGCATCTGCCCCTGGGGCAGCTGCCACGGATGCCCCAGACGACACTGCGGACGTTCATCCTCTCACGTGAGATCAGGGAGTCGGCTCATCTCGTTCCCTCTGCGGCCTCTCCCCTGGCTTCCGGTGTTTCCCAGCATCCTCGGCGTCCCATGGCTTGCAGAGGCATCACTCTCATTTCTGCCTCGGCTGTCACGTGGCTTCTCCCTGTGTCTCTGTGTCCACTCCTCTTTTTACAAGGACCCCCAGTCACTGGGTTTAGGGCCACCCTTCTCCAGTATGACTGCATCTTAACAATTACATCTGCAAACACCCTATTTCCAGATACAGTCACGTTTTGAGGTCCCGGCTAGATACGGATTTTTGAGAGGATGCTACTCAGCCTGTAAGAGTGGTAATCTCTGTGTCAGGGAGGAGAGCATGCCCAGACAGGTTGAGCAACTGGTCCAAGGTTGCACAGCTGCTACGTGGTCGAGCCAAGACCAGTCCCTGGCAGGACACTTGGAGCCTGGCCCTTGTCCTCACTGTCACGGGAGTCCAGCCACTCAACGGTCCACGTTGCAGATGAGGAGACAGAGCTTAGAGCTTGCCTGTGGTCTCACCACGTTTGGGCCGAGCGGCTCCAGGGACCGGGGTCTCCAGCCTGCCTCCCCTGGGACTGCCGGGCTGTGCTCAGTCCCCTGCGCAGCTGCCCTTCGAGACTCAGGCCTGTTTCACAGACATCATCACCCCTGCTACATGACTGCATAATAAACAGATTAGGGCCTTAGGCACCAGAGTTATTAAAAGTGAGAGATCCTCCAAAAGAAGGCGAGGGATGCGTGGCGCCGCCATCGCCTACAAATATGTAATGAAATTTAAATTGAATCTGGTTTGAAATCATTTACCTTTTGACATCACGAATCAGTGCGCTAAGCTTCGGCTGAGAAAGCAAATAACCTCTCAAGCAGAATGAAAAATTACTCTGTCTCTTTTGATTTCATGTTAATTTTCAAATGCAAACGACCCTAAAGCTCTCTGCCTGGGGTCAGCCCCTCAGAGCCTGCACTTGCACGAGGTCCGGGCCATCACGGGCACCCTCCCGGCCGGCCCTGCAGATGTGGGAGCAGGTTCGGCTCTCTGCCTGGGGTCAGCCCCTAAGAGCCTGCACTTGCACGAGGTCCGGGCCATCACGGGCACCCTCCCGGCCGGCCCTGCAGATGTGGGAGCAGGTTCAGCTCTCTGCCTGGGGTCAGCCCCTAAGAGCCTGCACTTGCACGAGGTCCGGGCCATCACGGGCACCCTCCCGGCCGGCCCTGCAGATGTGGGAGCAGGTTCGGCTCTCTGCCTGGGGTCAGCCCCTCAGAGCCTGCACTTGCACGAGGTCCGGGCCATCACGGGCACCCTCCCGGCCGGCCCTGCAGATGTGGGAGCAGGTTCGGCTTCCGTGCAGGTGAAAACTGCTCCAGGGGAGGAGGTGAGGGCCCTTGCCCGACCAGAGTGACCGTCCACACACTGCTTGGGGGACACTGGGCAGGACACCCCTCAGCATTAGGGTGCCCCGGGGTCATCATTTTCTACTGGGAGCCTCGGTCTTCTCATTCATCTACACAGTGGCCACCATCGCCCAGCTCAGCTGGCCTCCGGAGGACCCTCGAAGCTGTAGGAGTTCCCAGGCGGGACCTCGTGGGGACACGCAGGATGCCTGTCGGGCAGGAGGGGTCCCAGGGCCATCCCGTCCACAGCCAGGCATCCTCGCCGGGACCCCGCGTCCGGCAAGGTTACTGGTGGTGATGGAGTTGATGGGGACACGGCTGAGCTGCCATTCAGGTGGGAGGGGGTGTTACGAGGCCCTCACTCACCTATGTCAGCCCGCTGAGGCCAGGCAACGAGCCTCGGGGGTGGGTGCTCCTGCGTTCCTGCTCCCATTACACAGATCAGTAAACCGAGGCCCCAGAGGCCGAGCAGCTTGCCTGGTCCCGTCACTGCGTGTCCAAGCCGAGACCTGGACCAGCTTCCGTGAGTCTGTGGGTCGTGGGGCCCAAACGCCAGAGCCGCTGCGGCATCCGTCGGATTCTCTGAGGTTGGAAGTCTTTCGTATTGAAGCAAATCAGAACCTGTCAGCTCATCCTCAGCTTTGGCCGTGACTGGAGTGGGGCGAGCACAGTGGGGCTCCCTGGGCCGGCCCTCCGTGCTGGGCACCGCCCTGCTGCTCCCAGACGACACGGCAGGAGGTGGGAGCCCAGCAACCATCACGGATCCCGTGTGAGCCTTGCATGGAGCCTCCGGTCCCTGTCCCTGGGGCCACACTGGCTGTGCAGACGGGAGCATGACGGGCGCCCAGGTGGGCAGGGAGACGGCACGCCAGGTGCCACTTCAGACGACCCTGCAGCCGGTGCGGGGACGGCGGCCCATTAGGGGACCCGGGCCTTGGTGTGCTCAGCGAGGGCCTGGAAGCAGCCTCTGCCCTGCGGACTCAGCAGCGCGTCTGCCCTGTTTCACAGAGAGGAGAGTGAAGCCTCAGACGCTGTGTGCTGCTGGGCTCCAGCACAGACGAAGCAGCAGCCTTGGATCCTGGGCCTGTTCCCAGGGCCACGTCAGCTTCCCCGACTCGGAGGGGCAGCATGCTGACTGCGGCCCAGAGGCCCCCGGGGCTGGTGGGACGCTCGGTTGGGCCTGGAAGGTCTTCCTTGAATCCCACTCAACTCCTGGATGTGCCTGTCCAGCCCCTCGGGACCCTGGCTGCTGTCCAGAGAGGACCTGGGCCTGGGCCCCTTTTGGGGCTGCTGTTATTTCTTAATTAGCCCGGCCAGACAAAGGGGCTTTTCACAGGCACTGTCCCCTGGGCTGTCACGTGTGGGCACCACTGGGCTGGAAAACAGAGTGGGCTTTGCCAGGACTTCACCCCCACCGTGCCTGCCCAGAGAAGATGGGCAGGGAGGAGAGGCCGGGGAGGGGGGCCGGCCTGGCCCCCAGGCTGGCTGTGGCAGAGGACCCTGGTCCCGGGAATCACGTCCCGGTCACACTGCTGCCACCAGGTGAAGGGACCCAGGTGTCCAGGCAGCAGGAGGCCAGGGTCTGCTGCTCCCTGGCGAGGGGCCGCTTTCCACTAGGACACAATTCAGGGCCCCCAGGTGGCCCAGAGCCAAGCCCTCGGGCAGAAGCCCCGGATGTCAGTGTGCTGGGCTCACCAGCGAGGCAGAGCCTCGGGGCCAGATGCAGGGCCCAGGGCCGGTCGGAGCTCGGAGCTCGTGGCAGCTCCGTCACCTGGATCCCGGGCCTCAACCTCTGGGGAAGGGGGTCAGGAAGCAGGCGGGGGCGAGCGTCCCGGGGGCGCGTAGAGTGCAGGGATGCTTCTACTGTGTACCTGCCGCCCGCGGGCAGCCCGTGCTCACCCCCCCGGGAGAGCGGCCACGCCGATGCGACACCGACCTGTTGAATGTCGCCAGCACCACCGTGCCCAGGAGTTTCTCCCTAGGTCACCGGGGGAGCCTGGCAGCCGGGACAAAGCCAGGATCTTTGTTTTCCTTCTCGTCAACCTCCACCTGAGAGGAACTGAGGGGTCTCTGGGCCTTTGCTTCACGAAGGTTGTGAGTCTGGGAGTTTCTGGGGTGGGCGGAGGGGGTGACAGGCAGTGACCGCTTAAGGCATCTGGGGTTTCCTCTTGGGGTGATGAAAATGAGAACGTGATGGTGACAGTGGTTGTAGGACACTGTGAACCTGCTAAATGCCGACAAAATGCACACTTAAAAATGGTTCGTTGTGCTCTGTGAGTTTCACCTCTACAAAAAAATCAAACAAGAAAACTTTTAAAAGGGCTGTCGGAGCAGCCAGGCTCTCCCTGAAAAAGCAGGAGTGAGGTCCCCTGGCCCAGAGATCAGGCCTAGACAAGGAGCACGCACTTCCCCCGAGCCCCCAAGGCCGCCCCCCCGACTGCCCCGCGCACCAGGGCACAATCCCTGGGGCCGCACTGGGTGGGGGGCTCAGCAGGGGCCTGGCCGGGGCTGCGGCCACCCTCCTCCCAGAAAGCACTAGCCTCCGGCGGGGGGCGGCCTCCCCTCCATCCTCAGCTGGGCACCAGCACCGCCTGAGCCCAAAGCCCCCCAGCCAGGGACTCAAGAAGAAAACAGGACAACGTAAGTGCACAGGGATGCCTGACGAGTGGTCCAGGCGGTCAGCACATCGCCATGGAGATGGTCACCTGTGGGGTCCCTGCGCCCCGGCCGGGAAATGCCCACCGGCTCCCGATGAGGGTGGGGGGTCGGCGTCCGTGCCCTCAGCCAGAATGCCACCCGCAGCGGTGACGTCGGCACCGAATACGCTGCTGGCTTAAATTAAGGCCGAACCAAGGGGCCCCGAGGTTTCGGCAACAGGAGAACGGGAGCAACCAGGATTAAGCGGCGCGAGAGGAGAGATCTGTGCCAAGATCACCAGGAAGGGCGCTCAGAAGAGCCGGTAAGATGTACTTAAAAAATTCTTCACCTCCACCAGCATATGCCTTTCCACCTAATTTCGATCAACTTAAATGTAAAAACATCTCTGTGCCTCTGCTTGGGTTTTGCCGCCATCTGGTTTAATTAGTCCCCGGGTAGCGCGCCGCCGAGTTAACGACGGAACACGCGGGCTGATTGCGGCAGCAGCTGGGGCCGCATCGCACCTCGTCCTTTCTCCTTGACCCGACGGCGGGGGTCGAGGTTGTGGTGGCCGAGGACGCGGCGGTGGATGCGGGTGGTGGGCCCGGAGGTGGACTGGGCGCTGGCAGGACGGCTGCCAGGGTCGCCCTGGGCAGGGAGGGCTCTCTGCGTTCAGACCCCTAGAGGATGGACTCCTGCCCACAGGCTGATGGAGGCCTCAGGTGGCCCCGGATTCGCTTCCCCCATCAGGATGGAAGCCAGTGCCTAGCAGGGGGTGAGCAGCGCTCCCTGAACAGATGACAGAGACACCATCCCAGAGGAATGAGGTGGGCAGGACACAGGCCAGGACCAGCCTGTGGGCGAGGAGATGGGGGTCTACGTGAGCAGCGCCCCCGGCGCCACGAGGCCTCAGAAGACCTCGCGGCTGGCAACTGTGATCGTGACTTTTTTTTTTTTTTTTTTTTTTTGGCGGTACGCGGGCCTCTCACCGCCGTGGCCTCTCCCGTTGCGGAGCACAGGCTCCGGACGCACAGGCTCAGCGGCCACGGCTCACGGGCCCAGCCACTCGGCGGCATGTGGGATCTTCCCGGACCGGGGCACGAACCCGTGTCCCCTGCATCGGCAGGCGGGTTCTCAACCACTGCGCCACCAGGGAAGCCCTGTGATGGTGACTTTGACAAGTGTGATCCTGGGAAAGGAGGGAACAGAGCCACGGGAAAGCGGGCGTGATGCCTGCACGAGAAGGCAGGAGAGGACAGGTGCGGGGAGCTGAGGTCCACTGGTCCGAGGCCAAGGTGCCGGAGGAGGGAGAGGTGGAGATGACCGGGAGAAGAGGTCATCGGGCAGGGCTCAGGCAAGACCAGCACCCCAAAGCCCCCTTTTGCAGGACAGGAAGCTGCAGTCTGGCAGGTCCAGCCCCATGAAGTTCCCACTGCTGGCCCTGTGCTGGGGCCTCACCGACCCAGGGCAGCTCTGCACCACTGCTCCCCACCGTGCGAGGGCCCGAGCCCGCTCTCAGGGTCACGACCACCCTGCCACATGGGGGGTCTGGGCCTCTCGGGTTTCACCCTAAAAATGGAAATGACGGTGCCTACCTCGCCTGGTTTTGGAGGTTGAAGCTGATTCGTCCAGGTGCCAGGACAGCCAGAGTGATGGCCCAGAGTCAGTATTCCTGCTGGTGTCATTTCAGCCTTCTGAGATGAGTCCTTAACAGACACTGAGAGCCTTACACCCAGTGGATCTTCCTTTTTTGCCTTGTCTGCCAGGAAGCTCAGAGCTAAGCTCTGTGCTCGGTTTCAGGAGCTCCCTGTGTCTGGGCTGGTAATGCTCAGCTGGGATGAGGCACCTGGCTGACAGGTGAGGGGACTGGCCCTGCAGGCTCTAGCTCTGCCCAGCACAGAAGCCACCTGGAGAGATCCAAGGGGCCCTCCCCGTGCAGCCTCGAGACCCTGAGCCACGTCCGTGGGAAGGTAACTGACAGAACTGTCCCCTTAGCTCCAGTTCATTCCTGCGGGACAACAGATGGCTGCCACGCCAGCTCACGGGCACACCGTTGACGCCCAGAGAGCCCACCCTTGAAAGTCATAGGAAAGTTATCCCCAACTGCCCAAATTCAACGTCTTAAGAGGCAATGGGTTTTTAGAGAATTTATTAATCAATTTGACAATGCCTGGGGATTGTAATATAAAAATAATCAGTTGGCCTTCTCACCAACGTGAGACGCCAAGAAGGTGTCATTTAACTTTCCAACGCCGACTGCCACCTTTCCAAACTTATTGTTACATTAATTGAGATGAAAATGTTGCAGTTGGGAACTTCAGAAGAGCATGTGCTCGTTCCGTCTGGAGCCTGTGTGCACAGACAGGCAGCGACTTGGTGGTCCGCACCGGATTCCACTCCCGGGACGCAGGGAAGACCCTGAGGCCGGCTGTAACCACGGGCCAACAAGGAGCGTCCAAGATGGAGCAGGTTCCCACAGGAGACCTGAGCCTCACAAAAGGGAAGGGAAGGGAAGGAGGGCTGGGTCTTCCCCCTGTCCCGTGCCACCCGGCAGCCGTGAGCCCTTGCCCACACCAAGGCCGCCTGGACCGCGCATCCCTACCTGACTGCTCCCTATAGCATCCCTGGGGAGGAAGCCAGCAGACAGACGAAACTGCACAGCGAGTCCCCAACAAGACTAAAGGGCGCCACGCATAGGACACACGTGGCCCCCGGGGGAGAGGCAGCGCCAGAGGTTGCAGAGACGGGCCAAAGCCAGGCGCCCCGGCACAGCGACAGCGTGGACTTGGCTCCAGAGTCAGGCCCGGTCAGGGCCTCGGCCTCTCTCGGCCAAGCTCTGCTCTGAGGCCCCCAAGCTGCCTCGGGAAGCCCCTGGTCCTCGTGTCCGTGATGGAGGCTGAGCCCTGATGACCCACCACGAGGGAAGAGAAGCACATCGAGAGGAGTTACGTTCGAACGTACACTTGTGCGCGTACACACGCACGCACGCGCGCACACACACACACACACACACACACACCCTACAAACCGTCTAAGTGTTGGTATTGTCCTCATTTCGGACTTTGTTATTTTCCTTTAGTTTTTGCCTAAAGGCTTTAAAATTACCATCTGTCTCCGGGGCAGAGCAGAAGGGGGCTATTTCCTGACTGGAGTGAGGCCGTGACAGTGACAGGGAGTTGAGGGCAGGGGGCTCTGGTCACCTTGCCTCCTGGGCCAACAGATGCAGGCGCGTGTGCAACGTGGGCCCCAGCCACCCTCCCCGCGTCCCACCTGCGCCGTGGCCAGCATCCCTGCTCGCTGCTCGCTGCCTGCATGCCACGCTGTGCCCCAGGGACCCGTCACACCCATCACCAGCTGCAGCCTGGGGAGGCCCAGCAGACGCCCCTCTCCCTGCCCTGAGTAGCATGCAAGGAGGGAGGAGAGCCCACCCAGCTTGGGGAGACCCCACAGAGCCCTGGGGGAGGAGGCACACGGAAGCAGGCTTCCCCTTCCCCCTCCCACCCACCCAGCAGATCAGCCCCGGGATGTGTGCACGGGGAGGGGCCGTCCCCACCGGCCACGTGAGGAGTCCACGACACCCACACGCAGGCCTGCACGAGCCAGCCTCAGGGAATGGCCCTTCAGAGCTTCAGGGGTCCGGCTGGAAGGGCAGAGCCTGGGAGGCTAGCACTGCGTTTGACTCGGTCTCTGCAAGTGTGTTTTGTAAAATCAAAACTCACGATGAAACGGCTTCTCTGCAGACCCAGATGCGGCTGAATGAAGGGCATTTTCCAAAAGGAAGGCGCGCAGGGCTTTGTCAACTGCCTCCCAGGGTGGGCGGGCCTCTGGGGGCTAAAGGAGCCCAGGAGGGCTGGACCCTGGAAGGCACCAGCAAGGACAACGCTCCCACCTCCTGGAAGCCTGAGCCACCCCCGGCCAGGTTGGCCCAAGCAGGAGCCAAAGAGGCCAGGCCATCCACAGGCGCAAAACTAAAGCACCCAGAGGGGTGATGGGGCCCCGTGGAGTACCAAGCACAGCACAAGCCCCGAGGCTACCTGCTGACCAGCTCACGCCCTAGCGGGGCGCCCCGGCTGCCCCCAGCTCCCGAGACTCTGCACCTCTGGCTCCCAGACCAGCCCTGTGCTGTGAATTTCAGGGTCCTGGCCACCCCTAAAAGTGCAGCGTGTCACCCCACACCAGATGACAGCAGTGCCCGTGCTGGCCAGGACGCACACGGCAACACCCCCTGCACCCAGTCAGGGGAGGATGGTCCCTCAGGACTGGGGATTTTCTTCTTTGTTTATAGAATTTTAAGGGTTACATTCCATTTACACTTATTACAAAACATTGGCTCTATTCCCCGTGTTGTACAATACGTCCTTGAGCTTATCTTATACCCAATAGTTTGTACCTCCCACCTCTCCCGGCCCTGTAGTGCCCCTCCCCCTTCCCTCTCCCCACTGGTAACCATTAGTTTGTTCTTTGTATTCTCTATATGTTTTTTTTAGATTCCACATAAAAGTGATATCATACAGTATTTGTCTTTCTCTGTCTGACTTATTTCACTTAACATAGTACCCTCCAAGTCCACCCATGTTGCTGCAAATGACAATATTTCATTCATTTATATGGCTGAGTAATATTCCATTATGTATAAATGTACCACATCTTCTTTATCCCTTGGTCTACTGATGGACACTTAAGATGCTTCCATACCTTGGCAATTGTAAATAATGCTTCTATGAACATTAGGGCACATGTATCTTTTTGAATTAGTGTTTTTTTTCCCCAGATATATACCCAGGAGTGGGATGACTGGGTCATATGGTAGTTCTATTTTTAGTTTTTTGAGAAACCGCCACACCGTTTTCCACAGTGGCTGCACAAATTTACATACAGCAACATTGTACCAGGGTTCCCTTTGCTTCACATCCTCGCCAACAATTGTTATTTGTGTTCTTTTTGATGTTAGCCATTCCGACAGGTGTGAGGTGATATCTCATTTTGGTGTGGATTTGAGTTTCCCTGATGATTAGTGATGTTGAGTATCTTTTCATTTGCCTGTTGACTGTCTGCATTTCCTCTTTGGAAAAATGTCTATACAGTTCTTCTGCCCATTTTTCAATCAGGTTTTTTTGATGTTGAGTTGTAGGAGCTGTTTATATATATTGGATATTAATCCCTTATTGATCATATTGCTTGCAAATATTTTCTCCCGTTCAGTAGGTTGCCTTTTCATTTTGTCAATGGTTTCCTTTGCTGTACAAAAGCTTTTAGGTTTAATTAGGTCCCATTTGTTTATTTTTGCTTTCGTTTCCTTTACTTTAGGAGACGAATCCAAAGAGATCGTGCTGTGATTTATGTCACAGTGTTCTGCCTATGTTTTCCTCTAGGAGTTTTACAGTATCCAGTCTTACATTTAGGTGTTGGATCCTTTTTGAGTTTACATTTGTATATGATGTAGAGAATGTTCTAGTTTCATTTGTCTTACCTGTAGCTGTCCAGTGTTCTCAGCACCACTCATTGAAGAGAATGTCTTTTCTCCATTGTATATTCTCGCCTCCTTTGTCGCAAATTGACCATAAGTATGTGGGTTTATCTCTGGGCTCTCTCTCCTGTTCCACTGATCTATGTGTCTGTTTTTGTGCCAGTACCATGTTGTTTTGATGACTGTAGCTTTGCACTATAGTCTGAAGTCAGGGAGGGTGATTCCTCCAGCTCTGTTCTTTTTTCTCAAGATTGTTTTGGCTATTCTGGGTCTTTTATGTTTCCATACAAATTTTAAAAAATTACTTGTTCTAGTTCTGTGAAAACTTCCATTGGCATTTTGATAGGGATTGCATTGAATCTGCAGGCTGCCTTGAGTAGTATGGTCATCTTAACAATATTAATTCTTCCAATCCAAGAACACGGTATATCTTCCCATCTGTTTGTGTCATCTTCAATTTCTTTCATCAGCATCTTATAGTTTTCTAAGCACAGGTCTTTTGCCTCCTTAGGTAGGTTTATTCCTAGGTATTTTATTCTTTTTGGTTCAATGGTAAATGGGACTGCTTCCTTAATTTCTTTTTCTGATACTTCATTGTTAGTGTATAGAAATGCAACAGATTTCTGTATATTAATTTTGTAACCTGCAACTTTACCAGATTCATTGATGAGCTCTAGTCATTTTCTGGTAGCATCTTTAGGATTTTCTATGTATAGTATTGTGTCATCTGCAAACAGTGACAGTTTAACTTCTTTTCCAAGTTGAATTCCTTTTATTTCTTTTTCTTCTCTGATTGCTGTGGCTAGGACCTCCAAAACTATGTCGAATAAAAGTGGTGAGTGTGGGCATCCTTGTCTCATGCCTGATCTTAGAGGAAATGCTTTCAGCTTTTCACCATTGAGTATGATGTTGGCTGTGGGTTTGTCACTTATGGCCTTTATTATGTTGAGGTAGGTTCCCTCTAAGCCTGCTTTCTGGAGAATTTTTATCATAAATAGATGTTAAATTTTATCAAAAGCTTTTTCTGCATCTATTGAGATGACCATATGGTTTTTATTTATTCAGTTTGTTAATGTGGTGTATCACATTGACTGATTTGCAGATATTGAAAAATGTTTGCACCCCTGGAATAAATCCCACTTGACAGTGGTGTAGGATCCTTTTATTGTATTGTTGGAGTCGGTTTGCTAGTATTTTGTTGAGGATTTCTGCAAATGTGTTCATCATGTTGACCTGTAATTTTCTCTTTTTTGTGTGATATCTTTGTCTGGTTTTGGTATCAGGGTGGCGCTGGCCTCATAGAATGAGTTCGGAAAGTGTTCCTTCCTCTGAAAATTTTTGGAATAGCTTCAGAAGGATAGGTGTTAACTCTTCTCTAAATGTTTCGTAGAATTTACCTGTGGAGCCTGGTCCTGGACTTTTGTTTGTTGCAAGTTTTAAAATTACTGATTCAACTTTATTACTGGCAATTGGTCAGTTCCTATTTTCTATTTCTTCCTGGTTTGGGTCTAGGGGACTGGAGCCTACCCACCAAGGGACCCCCAATAGCCACCTTGGGCCCCAGGGCTCAGGGGCGTGCCCCTGCTTGGTGACACTCCACAGGCTGTCACACGTCCTCACTGGGGAACTAAGTACCATCTGTGCCACCCCCTGGGGCCTGGAGCTCATGCCTGGTGTCTCCTGGAGACGGTGTCTCCGTGAACCTTTCCCTTTTGCCAGTTTAATCTCCTTTCAGTCTAACAAACCATCCCCGAGACTGTCACACACAGCTTTTCTGAATCAGACAGTGGTCTCACAGACCCTGACCCACGGGCAGTGGCAATGGTCTGCACTGGGTGTGCTTAGGATGACGTTTCTGTAGACATAGCGCCAACTGCCAAGGCTGTCGGATGCCTTTGGGTAAACATTCTTCCTCAGTCCCCAGACAGACATCACCATAGCCTGCAGGCAGTGCTCTGCGTGTCACAGCCCTGGTCGGCCAGATGGTGACCACGCGATTCCACACTCCCAGGGGGCAGTAGGTGTTTCACAAGGTTAATGGCAGGATCCAGAGCTGAAGAGGCCAGCAGCCATGTTCAAATCCTAGCTCATCACACTTGGGGAAGACAGGGAGACACTGTGGGCCTCTGAGACCCTCAGTTTCTTCTTCTATAAAAAGGGAATCATATATCCCGTCTCCTGCTGAGAAGACTCAATGCCACAAAGTACGAGAAGTGCCTGGCACCTGACTGGCACCCAGCAGTGGTTCAAGAAATGTCCTCTCGGGGAGTCCCCTGGTGGCACAGTGGTTAAGAATCCACCTGCCAATGAAGGGGACATGGGTTCGAGCCCTGGTCCGGGAAGATCCCACATGCCGCGGAGCAACTAAGCCCGTACACCACAACTACTGAGCCTGCGCTCTAGAGCCCACAAACCACAACTGCTGAAGCCCGCGGGCTTAGAGCCTGCGCTCCGCAGCAAGAGAAGCCACCGCAATGAGAAGCCCGTGCACCACAACGAAGAGCAG
The DNA here is from genome assembly GCF_949774975.1 of Lagenorhynchus albirostris. NCBI lineage: Eukaryota > Metazoa > Chordata > Mammalia > Artiodactyla > Delphinidae > Lagenorhynchus > Lagenorhynchus albirostris. The sequence goes on from NC_083105.1 coordinate 2,199,154, forward strand.
CCCCCGCTCGTTCGCTGCAACTGGAGAAAGCCGGCATGCAGCAATGAAGACCCAATGCAGTCAAAAAAAAACAAGATTAGAAAAAAGAATAAGTCACTGAAACAAAACTTAAAAAAAAAAAAAAGAAATGTCCTCTCTGGGAGGGCTACAGGCTTTTGTGTGGGTTCCTGAGCACGGGAGCATTCCGGATGCAACTGGTTCAATCCCAAAGGCAAATAATGTGTGTCCCACCTGCAGGCAGACACGCCCACAGTGGGGGACAGTGTCCACGACTGCCCTGCCCAGAGCGCTCACAAGGAGGCTTGGGTGGGGTGGGGTATGGAAGGCACCCAAGCACCCGAAGTCTCCCCAGTGCAGACCCCTGGCCGCACCCCGCCGGCCGAAGGGACCCCTGCAGTGGCCTCTGAGATCCATTCGGGAGCCCCACCCTGTGACTGTACCTCTCTCTCTCCCCCGTCCCCTCCTTCCCTTCCGCACCTCCTTCCCTCTCCCCTCCTCCTCTCCTCCTTCCCTCCCCCATCCCCTCTTTCTCTCCCCTCTCTTTTTAACGTTGCGATTGCAACTTAACTTGGAAACAGCAGATACATCACCAGTAGGCTCCCACAACTTGTCCAGACCCTGAAGTCCAAGACCCACCGGCCCCTCCTGGCGTGGTGTCTGGACCATCCCCTGCTGCCCCTAAGGCTGGCTGCAAGGCCCATCACGGGTCTCCTCTCCAAGCCTCCCAAACCCCTCAGGACCAGGCTGGGGCCCCAGAAGACGGCCTGGCTTTGTTTCCACCTCTCCCACCAGGAACCCTGCGCGCGTCCCCTGCCTTCCCTGAGCCTCACTTCCCTCTACAATGAAAAGAAAACAAACACTGAGCTGGGAGGGTTGCCGTGAAGATCTAGGAGCACGTGGACATGGTTTGCTGGGCGCCTGGCAGGATGCCCAACCACCAGGACTGCAGCTGAGTGACATAGCAGGGCCAGCGCCCACCTCTCCAAGGATGGCCCGCGTGGACAGGGAAGCACCACTGCACGGACAAGCCCTGGGGTGACAGCACATGTCTGTCTGGGCAGCAGATCCAGCCGTGGTCACCAAAGCCCCGAGACGGGGAGTCTGCCAGGGCTGGGGAATATGGGGGCTTCAATCGGGACCCTGGAGGCAGGATTCCAGAACGACGTGGGGGCTCGTGGTGGGACAGGAGCGAGAGGCGCCCCAGAGGGGAGACTCCCGGGGCAAACAAGGCCCTCGTCTGGGTTATAGTTGGGCAGGAAAACAAGGCGCTGGCCACAAGGACCCCGTGGCCTGGACGACCTGTCTCCTTTTGGAACTTTAGTGGGTTCGAAAGTTGCTAAAGGCCCTTCCGCCACCCAGGTGAAAACACTTGCCGGAGGTAGTCTTCCAAGTCAGGGTCGAATGGGCAGGTCACCCCATACCCACCCCACCCTGTCAGCCGAATCAGCATCAGAGCCTTTTTCACACACGTGTGTAAACGGCTGACAGCAGCAGTAATCCTGGGTTAACTCATCCGCGGCACCTGCCCTCCGCAGGCCCTGACCCAGCCGACGGGACCAAGCTGACAATGGGAGGCCCAGGTCCGGCCCCAGAGGGGCTCCCATCCCTGGGTGAACGCAGGGCCACACGGCGTGGAGCTGGCAGGCCCACAGCCCCCCACTTCCGGGGGAGCTCCAGTGAATGGAGACGTCCCCAACTTCCAGGCGTGCACAGGTCACAGGAACGAGGCCTGGGCCCTCCCACGTGTGGCCACGCTCAGCAAACGCTGGCCTGGAGGGCCCTGAGTCCAAGGCCACGAAGCCCTGCAGGGCCTGGGCTGGCTCCTGACCCTCCCACACGGCGTCCACCTGAGTCCCTGGAGAGGACGTGCTAAGGCTTCAGCCGCCCTGATGGGAACCTGGCTGGCGAAGGCTCTGGGCACTCAAAGCCAAAGCGGCATCCCGCCCGGCTCCGGCAGTGGGCAAGGCTGTGTGGAGTGTCCGCAGTCACAGGTGGCCTGGCCCGCCCCAGGGAACTTTCCAGGCCCCGCGGACTCCCACTAGGGACACTCCAGTACGTGTCACGTCTGCTCCATGGCACGGAATCGGCTCCCCTGTTTCTCAGAAGCGTCCCACCCCACTGCTGGCCCCAAGAACAGAGCTTGAGCAAACCGAGTATCAGGTTGGAGGGGGCAAACCCAGGTCTGGCGTGACACTGGGAGGAAGGTCCCGGGCCCCAAGGGTCCTGGCCCCTCCAGCAGGCTCACCACCCCACATCCTCCAGGTCACAGTGGGTGGGGCTGACATGCTGAGTGGACAGAGGCCTCTGGGTATCCTGCCCACTTCCCAGGGTCTAACAGACAGAAACCTCCTGACCACCTGAGACAGTGGGGGTGACCGGAGCATCTTGCAAAATCTCCATGACGACAGCGTCCAATGAAGCCGTCTGCACCCTCCCCATACGCACGGGGCTTAGGAGCTGCAGGTGGCCGTCGGCCACCCGGCTGTACTGCGCGGGCTCCTGCTGCTCCTGTCTTGAAAATCTGTTCCTTTTTCATGCTGGAACCGAGCTGAAGACGGAGCTAAAACCCACTGAACTCTGACCACACTCAGCAAATGCATTTCTGTTGACCACGGAACACTGATTTTGACTAAATCAAAGTTCTTGTAAAGAAGCACGTGGGTTGCCACGTGACAGTGGCCTGTGTCTCACAAGGCCTAAGCCTGCCAGAAGGTTTCAGAAGTCCTTGGTGCCCACGTCCAATGTCCCAGATGCTGACGGTGAGAAGTTTTGCTATTTTCTTAGCTTGAGAGCTCACGTCTCACTGTGGTGGGGTTCAGAAACCTCCCCAAGTTCATTAACACACACCTGCTCCCAGGTCTGGGTCCTGACGATTTTTAATGTGTGGAATGCATGTTGTTTGGGCCGACCAGGACGCCAGAGCAAAGGTCTCCGGGGGTCACAATGCAGTGGCTCCCGACAGAGCTGGCCCGACTCAGACGCGTGTTTCCAGAACCCAGTGAGCTCTGGAAACACACGCCACTCCCGCGGTCATCTCAAGGTGACCGTCTCCCTAGACGCCGCCCCTGCCCTCCCGCGCTGAGGGAGCAGAGGCCTGTCCTCTCCAGCTTTTGCAGACATGAATGTGATAGGTCCTCCGAAACACAGCCCAGACGGCCAGCCTCTGCCTCCCTGCAGGGTTCACTCCTACGGCCACAGAGCCTAACACGAGCCGGGGAAGAAGAGACACGAAAAGAGACACAGGGAAATGCACGGAAGACCCAGCGTCGCTCCGTGGCTGGCCTCCTTCAGCCACTGCAGCGAGGACCATAAATTAGCATCAATTGATTAGCAACGAGTCCTATCAACCCATTAACGGCATTCAGCGATGCCCGGGGAAGTGCTATTAGGTAATGGAACTGCTATGGAGAAGAATAATTTAGAAACAGAGCCAAAGAGGCCTCTCGCCTGCATCCAGTGGCATTCAGGGCGGCGTGGAGGCACTAGCATTTTAACCGTGCGACGTCCTGATAGGAAAGCCCTCCAGAGAACTGTCCGGATACCCCTCCCCGAACCACAAGGCTTCAGGCAACGGGTGTGCTTTAAAACTGCCTTCCTCAACGCTCAGTTAAAATCAGATGCGAGGCAGGTCTTGGAAAACTAGCAACGCCCGGCCCCCCGATGTCACCCAGGTACCTGACAGCAGGAGACCACGGCCTAGCCCGGCTCCAGCCGACTTGTTCACGGTCCGGTCAAGCAGGCCAGGAAGACTCCACCGTCACCTCATCATCGGTGGATTTTAGTAACAAGTACGGAAGCTCAGAGACGTTCGCAATGTTGGTACTGACCTTCCTAAACATCAGGTGAAACCCTCCGAATAGAACTTAGGAGAAAGCGGCCCATCACAGGCCGTCAGCAAGGGCACCGGGAGAGCCTGCCCGGCTGTATTAATCAGCCCCTCTTGCTGGACATTCAAGACACCAAGACAAGGCAGGTGGGGACAACTTGCGGAAGGGAGTGTCCTGAAAAGTTCAGGGCCCTGGCTACCCCGCTCCCATCTCTGCAGGGACTCGATTCTGTCTGTCCTTTTGGAAAACCATTCCGGAGCCATCAGTAAAGCAGGGGTGCTGTGCTTGGGGCCCTGCCCTGGAGAGGCCCATGCCGTGGACCCAGCACGACTGTGACCACGACAGCAAGGGTCTGCGGTGAGTCCACAGCCCCAGACCCGGGGGCACAGAGAGGGGCCGTGAGAACGGGGCCACACACACCCTTCCCAGCCCTCCTCCAGCTCATGCCTGGGCCTCCCGGGGGAGAAAGGAGACCCTCGCAGGGCCCCCGGCTCTGTCCCCATCCAGGCCCACGACATCCTCCCACCTGCGGACACCACTCGCAGTGCGCGGGCCCGGTGGCCCGTCAGGCTCCGCCGGCCGCCCTGCTAGAACTGTCAGGGCCTGTGAGCCCGGGTCAGAGGGAGAGGGCCTCCTTCATGCGGCGAGTGTTTACGTGCGCCCGTGAGGCGTATCCATCCCCTCTCTCCAGCCACAGCCCCGGATCCCTGGGAGGATTCGCGGGGTCAGAACGGCGAGGTCAGCAGAGTTCAGCCCTCCGAGGGGCGGCTGTCTCCCCCTGCCCCGCCCCGCCCTGGGCACCCCAGGCACCCCCTTCTCTGGAGAGATGAGTCTGGACCACAGGGGTGTTCGGGCGGCCAGAGCATCTCCTGAGCACACTCAGCTGCTGGACCTGGCAGCCATGGCGGAGGATCTGAGCGCAGGCGAACAGGCCAGGGGGAACCCACGGCTGGGGCAGGAGGCAGGCCCCGGGCGAGGATGCCCCTCAGATCAATCCGTGCGTTTCCTCCCCAGCAGCTCCCCATATGCAGAATGTGAGCCTGTCCTGCGGGGAGTGGGGGGCGGCCCCAGGATGGAGGCCGAGCAAACCAGGCAGGGGCTGGGGGGGGGGGCGGGGTCTTTCTTTTCTAGTCTCTGTTGAAGCAGAGCTGCTGTACAGGGCAAAGTGGCTGCGTCATGCGTACCCATCTATCCCCTCCGTTTCCGACTCTGTTCCCATACAGGCCATTACAGAGTACTGAGTGGAGCTCCCTGTGCCCTACAGCAGGGCCTTATTAGCTACCTGCTTTATGTACGGCAGTGTGTGTATGTCAGTGTCCCAATCTCCCGGTTTACCCTCCCCCAGACCCCTTTGGTAACCATAAGTTTGCTGTCCACATCTGTGACTCTGTTTCAACAGTGTGGTCTCGAGAGTTCACGGTCGCTCTGAACGTCCGGAGGGTGGGTGCAAGGCCAGGCTGTGGCTAAGGGGCTGGCAATGGGGGTAGGGCTGAGTCCTGGGAGCTCTGGAGCCGGGGGCGCCCTAGGCGTCGGGGAGGAGGTCAGAGGGAATGTGGCACCAAAAGAAGGGGCCTTAGGAAGCCCGTGGGGGGGAAGGCGAGGCTGGCCCTTCCGGGCTGTTCCCCTGCCGGGACCCCAAGTGTGAGTCCCCAGCTGTCCTCCACCCTCACCCCGCGCGGGGCGACCGGCACACCCACCGCCTGCCCACCCGCTGACCTCCCCCAGCCCTGTCTGCCGTGGGCGCCCTGAGGTGCCGTGGCAGGTGGCTCCGGGATGTGGGAGGATGTCAGCCTGGGGAGGGACCACGGGAGGCGGAACCCAGCCCCCGAGTTCACTGCCAGCCGGGTCCCAGGGACTCACTGCTCAACCGGCAAGGTCCTTGCAGGCCCCCTCGGTGTCAGGGGGCGTCCTGATAGGTTTGCTCTCCGGCTCAGCCGCGGTGGAAGCGGGCACAGCAGCAAACCTTCCGCAGTCCCTGCTCTGCACGGAGGGCCCCCCACCCCGCGGACGAGGCCGCACGCTCCCTGTGCTCAGGGACACCTGGTCATCAGGCCCAGCCCACCGGGCACCAGGCGGCCCGAGCAACCCACGCCCTCTTTGCAAGTGCACTCGAGGTGTCCGTCCAGCGATACTGCAACTTCCTTGTGTGAACTACAGCGAAGTCTCACTGGTCCTTCAGCCCAAGGATCCCAAGTCCGGGCAAGCGGACGCTGCCGTCTGTCACCCTGGGATGGGCGGGTCCTGGGATCGCAGGTCGGATCCCTGCAAAGTACCAGACTCGCTCCCTTCTGATGCTCGTGGCGTCTGGGGCCTGGAAAGACCATTAGCGCCATCACCACCTGGTGCAGAGACAGAGGCCCCAAATCAGAAGGGATGCGTGTCTGTGGCGTGTGTACGCACGTGCGTGCACAAAACCAGGGACACGGCATGAAGGGCCGGGGAAGTGGAAGCAGCCGGCACGGGGAGGGGAGCCCTGAGCTCTGTCCGCTCCTGCCCTCCAGTGCGTGGTCCCCAGGCCTGTAACCTCCAGGGAAGCCGCCAGGCCACACCTGTGCATCCCACTTCTCTGGTTAAAAAGGAACCGGTGAGGAAAAGCTCTAGGGATAGTCAAGTCCCCAACCACCCCATCCCCGTGCTGCCCTGGGCCCACCACCTGGGGTCTCCCGGGACTAGGACTCTGGCGGGGCCGTCAGTGGCTTTGGCTCATGACACGCGGGTCTGAGACTGAAAAGCAACGTGCAGGCCGGGGCTGGGGGCTGCGGGGAGACCCGCACAAGTGTGCGTGTGTGCGTGCGTGCGTGTGTGCGTGCGTGCGTGTGCAGGAGTGCTGCCTGATATGGTGGGATGTGCATCTTCACGAGCTGCACCCACGTACACAGCAGCACATCCCTGCCGCCCCACGGTCACAGATGGCATGAGGAAGGCGCTGGGGTAGGGCTCCCGAAGGAAGGCGGCAACAGGCAGCCCAGGGACTAGAACATGCTGCCTGTTGGGGAGGGGGGTGGGCAGGGGCACATTCTGAGGCACAGGGGGTCTGCATGCTCCCCCTGCCAGCACAGGCCGGCTGACCCCGGGCACCATCCCCGTGCAGGGGCTCCTAGGGCCCAGCCAGGGCCCAGTGACAAGGCTGGCGGGCACAGGCCGGAACAGAAAGAGCCTGGCGCAGCCCCGTCAGGGATACAGGCAGCAGGCTCTGGCGTCCCCCAAAAAGGCCTGAGTAAAGGCGGCTTCCAGGCAGCCAAGGTCCCGCCAAGGGCAGCAGAACTTTTGGAGGGAATGGCGTTTATGAATTTGTTCCAATGGGCTCCAACAGAAATCTCCAAAATCATGCCTCTTGAAAAGGTGAGCATCGTCAAGCCGGTGGGTAGATGACGGACAGGTAGTGGGTGGGCTGCCCTGTCCCCGTCGGATCAGGAATGTTTTATTGCCTCTAAATGGCTTGATCACCATGAGCAATAAAGTTACATGTGAGATACGGAGAAATCAGGATGTGGAGAAGAATGTGAGACCAACCTCAAGCCCTAAGGCTGGTTCCAAGCTCTGCAGACAGAAGCGTGGGGAGACACTGTCCCCTCCCAGCAAACAGCCTTTCCCACAGCCCAGCCGGTCTGGGCACGACTCGGGAGATGCACCTGCCAGAGAAGGCGACCGGCTGAACGTCCTCCCACCCCTGTGCTGGCTGTTCAGCTACAGACACGGTCATGAGGTTGTCACGCTGCTGGGCACTAAGCCCCAGGACAAGAGTCCCGACTCAACGAAACCAGGAAATGCCAGAACAAGCCTGTGGACTGCGGACCCACAAACTAAGTCAGAGGTCCCAGGGATGGGGGGGATTCTACCCCCAGGGGACACACGACAAGGGCTCGGTTACCACCCCGGGGGGGTGGAGACTACTGGCACCGAGTGGGGGGTGGCCAGGGATGTTGCCCAGCACCCCACCATGAGGAAAGTTCACCCTGGAGAGCAACCTGGTCCAAACATCCACAGTGCTCCGGGGAAGAAACCCCAGGGATGTCATAGAAAGCAAGTATTCAAGGAAAATAAGGATGGAGTAGAAGCTAAGGAAAGGAGGCGAGGCTGCTGGGAGGCTCTGGAGAGCTCCCACTCCGGCAGTGTGAAAGGCCCACCAAGGACGCTTTGAAAACAGTGAACGTTTCATCGAGATTCCACACAGTTTTCTTGCTTCTCCTTTTCAATCAGACGGTGTTAGAACCAGATTTGATACTCCGGATCCAACAACTTCAATTTTCACAAGACATCTCTCCGGCCCCGCCCCCAGTCCTGGGGCCACACCCAGACCCTCAGCCCGCCTTGCCCGCAGACCTTCGGGGCGCCCCAAGTCCTTAGGGTCCAGACCTGCAGCCCCGCCCCGGGCACAGCTCACTGCCCAGGGCGCCAGGATCAACGAGTGTTTTCTCAGAGAATGGGGCAGTCACTGCCCGAAGGCCCAGAGCCGAGCCAGCCGGCATCCAGGTGAACACACAGAGCGCTGGAGAGGGAAAGGAAGCGGTGCATTCAGGGGAGGCTTCCTGGAGGAGGAGTTCTCCACCACTGGGGGTGGGGCATGATCTGGAGACCAGTCCAGCTCAGGTTCCCTCGCTGCATTCAGCAGAACTGTGGGGGAGTTGCCGTGCGAGGGACCCCGCGGACAGTGGGGTATCGAAGTGAGTAATACCAGGGCATGCAGGAGAGAACGGGCACACGCATCACATTCCCATGAAGGGAGCCCTGGGGTGCCAGCCCCGGGCCGAACTCTGCCAGCCAGCACAGAGGATGGAGAGGGCCACCGGGGCAGGAAAGATGGGCTTTAGTGAGGCCCTGAGTGACGTGAGCGGGGAGGCAGCGAGACGGGGAGGGGAGGACCGGCGCCGGCTCCATTCTAAGGGAAGCCACGCGTGGGGATCTCCCGTCGGCCAGCCTGGAGGCAGAGGGGCCACCAAGGACGATGCTGATGTATGCAGGAGGGACTCGGGTGACGGTGGGGAAGACAGGATGGAGGATGGCTAGGTGTGTTTTGGAGAAGGACTCACAGGAGGCTGGGCACAGGGACAGAGCTGGAAGCTGCCCTGCCATGGCGAAGGCCAGGCAGGGCAAGAGGAGGCTCCAGGGCTGGAAGGGGATTCAGGGCCAGACCCTGGGCCGAGCGTTTGGGGCAGGCGGTGACCTGAGAGAAGGCAGCCAGGACCCCAGCAGAATAGGGTGCCGGGCCCAGCTGGGGGCCCCGTCCTCTACTGCCTTTGCTTTGTGCTAACCGTCCAGCACCCCCACACTGGGACGCAAGCGGTCTTGCCCATCTCTGTGTCCCCAGGCTTCCTAATTCCTCATCACACGAACGAGCTGAGGCACAGACGCCAGGGGCCGGCTCTGCACCGCTCTTGCCTCCAGCGCACTTAGAAGGAGGGCCAGGTCCCCAGGTGGGACCCCACAGAGGCCAGCCCCTCCACGGGGGAGGCCGACTCCACAGCAGGTGACACACCAGGGCCCAGGACCGGGAGGCGTGTCATCGGAAGATGAGTGGGGTCTTCCCCAGGGGACATCTCACCAAGCAGCCACTGTCCCACCGGGCCTAGACCCACATTCCCGAGGACGCAGGCACCCCAACTTGGAGCTGGGCCTCCCGAGAGCCACGAGGACCAGGGGATGCCGGAGGAGTCCCGCCGGCCTAGTTGGAGACAAAAGTGATTCCACACTCAACTCCTGCCAGCCATTGGAATAAATAAGTAAACGTTACAAAGCCTGCGGGAGCCCTCCACCACGTCTGCAGGGTGGAGGAGAGACGGGGCGACTTGCCCAGATCTGCCGCCAGCTGCCGCCGGCTCGTGCTGCCTGCTGGGAGCTTCACTTAGCACCACGTCAGGGCCCCGATACGGAAACCGTGGGGAGGGGGACGTGGAAGGAGGAGCAGGCCATTGCTGGACGCTTCCGCAGAAGCCGTGGGAGCCCCGGGGCAGCCCGGGCAGCCGGAGCTCGGCTCTGGGGTTCACGGAGGGCGTGCAAGGTTGCCTGCAGAAAGGGACACCACCAGGCACTCTCAGCCCCATGCGCCAGCCCCGGCCCCTGAGAGGACAGCCAGTGACAATCCCCCAAACAAACAAAGTCCAGCAGATCCAGCGGCCAGCCCCCTCTGCCACCAGCATCCGACTGATCCCGTCACGCAGGAACCCTGACCCACATCCTCCTTGTCAACCCATCTCCTCCCCAACGCTCAGCGGGCACCCACGGCTCTGGGTGACAGGTGGCGTTCTGTAGAGGTCATTAACTCCAGAGCACCACATTTTAATGCAAAAATGAGCCCTTGTAAATCAGCGCAGCTGCGAAGCTATATAAAGAAATGGGGATGTTAATGTTTTGCTTTTCTTCCCATTTCTCTTGCCACATTATCATAACATTTTCCCGTAATCACACCCATAAAAGTCACCTGAAAATACTTCATGCCACAAAAGCTGATCTCCATATCTCCTCCCGGGGGATCAGGCAACCTATCTCCTTATGTTGTTGAAAGAAACACACAGCACATCTTCTCCGGCCAGAAATTCATCAAATGAAAAACACAGTAGGAGAAAAAAAAAAAAAGATGAGAAATAAACTTCTGAATGTCATCACTTCATTCAGTTTCCAGTATTTCCAATTTCACCTCTTGGAAAACCCCAGAAATCAAATTTGAGCAGCAGGAAAGTGGCATATTCTGATCTCTCCTAAATATGCAATAAATTGTATTTATAAGGAAAATGCAGCATCAGAAAGCCTGCACTTCTTTAGTATTCTAATGGATTAAAAAACAATTCCGAAGTTGTTTGTAATTTCTTCTCGTAGTTGCATGAGGTCTATGGCATGAGATTTAACTTAAAGCTGCCATTCAATTTTGATGAGATTTATTTGAAAAAAAAACAAGTCGACAACGGAGTCACATTGCCTCTCGCACCCTACTCCCTGGTACTTTCAAATATAAGACTTTCCTCCCACCCACCGTTTACATGCCAGGAGCAGCTGTCCACCAAGCCCGTCCAAAGAGGAGACGGGCAATCTACGTGAACGCACAGCCTTCTCGGACTTCGAAATAAACACCGTGCACGGTGTCAAGTCACGGCTTAGTGTCCTAAGGCCGCCACTAGCTCATCATTCTCTCCACCTCCCTCACGGTTTATTACAGCCAGTATGTTGTAAGCCAGCACAGCAGACTGCATCTTCGGGGTCTCGGGGTTGAGCACAGCACACAGGCAAACCACTATGGTCTCGCCAGAGCTGTCCCACTCCATCCAAGAACCAGGTCCAGGCAGAACTCTCCTCTCCAGATACGCTAGGGGGAAGATGATCTAACTCAGCGTTTTCCAAGCCATGAGGACAGAGGTTTCCCCAGACCAGAGAGAAGGAGAGTTTCAATTTTCTCATCGGAGCTCATCACCTCCCCAAGATAAGTCTTCACCAAGCGTCCATCCCTGCTGTAATGGGAACGTACACAGAGATGGAGTCTGCATCTCTAAAGAAAGCCATCAAGGGCCCCCTTCCTCTTTCTGTGTCTCCTGTCAGTTGTTCCCCAATAGGAGAAAAATGACAAGGCTGTGTCACTATAGCAACTAACTTAATTGGTGGACTGCAGGTCTTTCTCCAGCCAGAGGGTGGAGCCCATCTCCTTAAATATGAATCTCAGCGGCGGCAAGGAAGGGAGGGCTTCCACGGGGCCAAGAACAGGAGAACACCCCTGACCCAAAACGACGCCAAGAAAGATTCCAGTTTGCTTCCAGCAGCGCCAGAAAGTGAACACCTTTTGTGCTGCAGAGAAATGCACAGATTTAACAGGCAGGATAACTGAATCCTGTATGACACTTATCAGTCTCCCTAACTAATGACACAAATAGATCTGCTCCAAAACACAAAAACATTTTGGGTAATAAAAATCCTTACCGATAACAGAAACAATTTACAGACATGGGTGCTATAACTATTCTTCTCCATCCCAGATATACTGGAAAAGAGAATGAAATCACAGGGACTGTTCCATTTGCATTTTATTTGCTTTATCAATTCTAAAAAAAAGAAGTTCTTTTTTCTCTAGGGCTGATGTTCCAAGCTATCGATTATTATTATGTCTAGTTCGCATTTTAGTGTTTTCATTCCTCCAAGTGCATATGTCTACTTTGTATATTAGTGAAATGTTTTAATTTCTCCAAGTGCCTTTCTGGTGTAATGGGGTGTGTCCAAAAACGTTATCTTATTGTCAGTTATTCCGTTCCATGGAGGTGGAAACAACCATAAAAATGTGGTTAACCCAAGCTTCGGCTATTAATGATTTCCGCCATTCTGGAGTAGATGGGTTTTTTTTTTTTTACCAAATGTCGTCGTCCTGGTGGAAGAGCTGTTTCCAGAATGCCAGGGAGGCCTCCGCAAAGCAGCCTGAGTGTCCAATGGGATCTCAGGTTCCACCAAGTGTCTGAGCAGCGGGCAGGCCCCGGACCGCCACCTGGAGCAGGCAGCAGTCTGGCAAAGGTGTGAGTGTCAGGACAGACATAGCGGGTCCCCCTTCAGGTTCAGGAGGTGCTGGGTGGGGGGTGGGGGGGGTGGAGTGAGCAGAGACTGCACACAGAAGGTGAGAAAGGAAGGCCCTGGCTGGCGCACCTGGGGTGGGAAGTGTTGAAGCCACAGGGCAGGGCGGAGGTGTCATGTACTTAACAACAATTAGCAGTTGCTCCTCTCTACCCGGAGGGCTGCCTCCCCGGCCAGCCTGTTGTTGCCGGGTTCTCGCCTTGGCACCAACGATGTTGTCCCCAGAGCCAGGGAGGGACAGCAGCCTGGGGACTTGGGGCACAACAACCCCCTTCCCAAACACTGCTGGATGAGCCCCCCTCCCATGCTGCCACCAGGAAGTGCATTTAAATGACACCTCCTGGGTGAGCCCCGAGTTTACCTGCCTTTCACCTGTTCCCCATGGCCAAGGAAGCCGGCTGAGGCTCTTCTCTGGAACCCTGGGAACGCTGCCCCAGGGCCCCGAGATGGCCGCGAGGAGCTGGGGAGAGGGCACAGACCTCGCTCAAACCCCCAGAACAGCCCCCCTCCAGGCAGCCAGCGCAGGAACGCATTCGGAGGAGCAGGCAGGGTGCAGCCGGGATGGCGGTGCCAGTCTGGGCGGTCGGGCTTGCGGCCCCACGGGGAACCTTCCCGCTCGGAGACCCCTCCCCACGCGTCCCCACGCGTCCCCACGCGTCGCCAGCAACTGCAGCGAAATGCACAACCCGGCTGAGACCAGCAGCACGACTCCTGCTCTGAGCACCGGGTTTCCCCCGCCATTCGGGGAGGATGAGGGGGGGCTGGGCTGTCCCAGGACTCCGCGACCGCGCGCGCCCCGCGTCTCCATGGCCCGCCGCGGTCCCATTTTGGAGAGAGCGAAGGCTCGGGCTGGGAGCTAGGTGGCCGAGGGCTGCGAGGTGGTGGCGGGGAGCGAGGCTCCGCGCCGGCCTCTCTCTCTCTCTCTCCCTCTCCCTCTCTCTCTCTCAATTTTTTTTTTTTTTTTGGTAAAGAATCCATATTTTTCCATCGCCCATGGCAATTCTCCATGACAGGTGTTCCTCAGCGCCCGTCCTTTCCTCCCACTGGGATAGGAAGGGACCCGGACCCTGTGCCAGGCGGTCGGCCGGGGAGCCCACATGCCCGCGCCATCCCGGCCCGGAGCCTGTGCCCGGGACGCTGACCACTCCCCACCCATCCAACCAGCCGCGAACCCGTGTCCGGAGCATTGACCATCCACCCCCACCGCAGTCCCTAGGCTGTGCCCAGCGTCCCACCAGCCCCCATTCCCCCAGCCCCCAGCCTGTGCCCCGGGCGCAGCACCCCCGACACACCCAGGCAGACCCCGACCCTGCTCCCGGTCCCCCAGCCCCCAGCCTGTGCCCCGGGCGCCCGCCAGCCCGCGCCACCCCAGCCCCGAGCCCGTGGCCCCGAGCCAGACCCACTGGTTCACCGGCTCGGGTCCTCGGACCCTACTCGCGAAATGCCGGTGGAAGCGGCGAGCCCTCTCCGGGCACCCCAGCCCTCACTTATCTTTTTTAGGAAAGCGCCGGCGAGCCTGCTTCCCGGGAAGGCAGAAGCTCCAGCCGCGCGACCTAACCCGAGCCCCGCTCCTGCCCCAGGCGCCCCGCTCCGGACTCGGCCGCCGCGTCCCCCGCCGGAGTGTCGCCAGCGGAAAGCTCAGGGCAAGGCGCTCCACCGACAGCCCAGGCAGCGCTGCCCGCCCGCCCCGGACCTGCCGCCGCCTCTGGAGCGCGCGGCTCGGCTCGGCCGGGAAGCCGCCGGCTCGGCTCGGATCGCGGGCCTGGGCCGGGAGTGGCGGCGGCACGCCGGGCAGCCGCGGGCATCGCCGCGCAGGGACGCGCCGCGCCACCCGGGGCCTGGTGCCCGGGCCCTGCCCCGGAGTCGGAAGAGGGAGGCTCAGCGGTGGCGCCGGCCTCCGAAGTGCCGGCCCCTCGCCCTCCCGGCCCAGCGCAGGACCGGCGGGGACCCGGGGGACGGCGCGCCCCGAGCTCGCAACTCCTCACGGACTCCGGGCGGCCCGCGGGGCGCCCCGCCGGAGCCGCGGCCCGGGAACGGGGAACGGGCGCCGGGGCCGGGACCGGAGGGCCGGCCGAGGACCCGGGCCGCGCGGTACTCACTGCAGTAGGCGATGAGCAGGCTGGCCAGGATCATGAACGCCCAAAAAGTTGAGGACATGCTGGGCAGGGCGGTCGCATCTTGCCGGCTGCTGGTCCTGGGCGATGGCGCCATTGAAGCCGCGGCGCCCGCGCGGGGGGCAGCAGCGCGTCTCAGCAGCCGGCCCTGCCCGCGCCCCCGCGCCGGCCTCCACGTGCGGGCCCCGCGCGCGCCATCCTCCACCGCCGCCGCCGCCGCCGCCGCCGCCGCCGCCGCGCCCGGGCTCCGGCCCACAGCGCCCTGCGCCGGCCCGCCCCGCGCCGCGCGCGCCCGCGCCCGCCGAGCCCGGGGACGCCGGCCCTGCCGCTCTGGGCGTCGCTGCGCGCCCGGGCTCGGCGCGCCGGCCACCAATGCGAGGGGCGCCCCCGATGCGCGTGCCCGGCTCCGCGGGGGCCCCGCGGGGGCCCAGGTGCTGGCTGGGGAGGCCGGCGGCGGCCGAGCGGACGAAGCGCCGGAACCGCGCCTCTGGATGGCGACAGAGACGGCCCGGCGCGCCCGCGGCCTGGGCACCTCGCGGGGGGGACGGGCCGGCCAGCGTGAAGTTTGTGTACTGGGGCTGTGTGGTCCGCAGGCCCTTGGCGCCCACATCCTTTCCCCGCCCCTGCCTACAACGCTGGGTCCCAGACCTTGCCTGGGCTGGGGTTACCAGAGTTTATTCCAAGTATAGGGGGCTTTGGACCCTTTACGCGGATGGGCCTTGTCATCCCTGTTTTGGTTTTTTTGTTGGCGTCCTCAAACCCCTGGAGAGCACAGCCTTGGACCCGCGCAGAGTCAGCTGAGCACCCAGAAAAGGCTGCTCCTTTCCCCAGGCCGGGCACTGCCAGGCCAGGACACACGTCCCAGGAGCTCTGTCCTCGGCCCCTCTGCAGTGCCTCTACCCTTGCCTACTGTCCTGGCCTCGGTGAGCGGTCTCCGCGCGCACCATTCACAAGGCTCCAGTCTTGTGTCTCTAAATTCCCCACCCGGGACTGGTCTCCTGTGTTAATGCCGAGGATGGAGGAAGTGCGTCCTCTGAGGTCACTTCCCCCATCCCCACTCCTCCCTCTCCTGTCCCCTCGGCAAGACAGCTCCCAAGTCCAGGTGCTGACCAGATGGTCCAGCTACCCGGGGAGGCTCTGACCCTGCGGTGCCCAGACACACCGTCCGCCTGAGCACTGCCTCCCTGCCGGCTCGTGGACACGCCATAGAAACGCATCCTTCCCAATTCAGGGGTTCTTCCGGATTCTGCGTGAGGACGGGGAGCTGGGGACCCATGAGGTACTGTTGGAGCTGGGGACCCTTTCTCAGGAGCCACTAGAGGGCCTGAGCGCTGATTGAATAGCTGGGAGAAGCAGAGATGGAAGAAGTTCACTCACGTCCCTCCTTTCGCCTGAGTCCTGGCTGGGGAGGCCCCTGAGGAACCAGGGAGACTGGCGTGAGGGCGTGAGGGGACAGCTCTCCCAGGAGCACGCACACGTGCACATCACACACATGTGCACATCGCATATACGCACACACACAACATACATGCATATACGCGCGCGCGCACACACACACACACACACACACACACACACACACACACACAGTGGGGGAAGCGAGCACGCAGAGAGCAGAAGATGCAGGCCAGGTGGTCTGTCTGGACCCAGGGGTCGGCTCCGTGGGCGCCTTGGCCAGGGGCTCGGACAGGGCTGGTGTTGTAATATGGTTGTATCTAGGCTGATCTTCTTCATACATTTTCTGGTCCTGTTTAATTACAGTCCTCTGACTTCCCGTCTCAGTGTCTTCCCAACTGCGGCTGCCCGTCTCCCATGGCTGGCAGGGAGGTGCTGCAGAACCTGGACCCCTGAAAACTGGCGGGGGTGGGCGGGCAAGAGGGCAGGACCCCTTGTCCCCTCTGCCTCTGGCTCAGGGAGGGGCGCCTCAACCGGAGTACATGGAGCCGCCCTGGATGCCTGCATCGCCTTCACAATTCATTCATTTGATTTCATCCTGTTAAAAGGATGTACCTTGTAAAAACGTTACACCTTGCATTTCATCCTGTGCATTGTTCTGGGCATTCATTTACTCAACGTCAATTTACTGAGCACCTACGAGATGCCAGGTGCTGGAGGAGGGAAAGTGGACCAGGCATGCACTTTCTGTCCCCTGGAAATGTGTGGCTCTTTTAGGAAACCAGCCACTACAGTGCAGTGTGGCCGGTGCTGTGAAGGGGGGAGGGCCGTTAGAGAGCCCGCTGGGGCAGAGGAGAGGAGAGTTGGCCCAAATCAGGTTGTGGGGTTCCATAAGGGCGTCCCAGGGAAGCTTCCAGTGGTTTTCAAACATTTTTGGTGCCATCCTTAAGACACACACACACACACACACACACACACACACACACACACACAGGCAGACAAACGCTTGAAAGTTTCACAGAACAATACTTATACCCTCAATACTCTCTGATATGTTCGATTCTATCCTAATTCATTTCTTAAAGTGCTGGTTGCCCACCCAATAATTTTTGCTCACTGTAATCTCCTTTGCTTGACAAACACTGTTCTATAGAGAGATGTGGTCTGTGTTGAACTTGGAAGGATAAATCGGGGCTGTCCTGCGAAGGATGCAGGAGATGGTGATGGTGGATGGTTGGGGAGGGTGGTCTGAGCAGAAGGAGGGGACACGCTGAATGAAACAGTCTCCTTCATCCTGAAACTCAGGCCAGGAGATTTTTGTGGCCGCAATGTCAGGAGTTTGACATGTATTAAAAAAAAGAAAATTCAGTGACGCTTGTTGAAGACGGTAAGGCAGACTATTCAGGGCCATCATGATGTGTACAGGGACCACTGGGAAAGGATTTTGCAGTGGGGGAAACAGACTGGGCTCAACCCCGCCTGCCGCATGGGTGAGTGGACATTTATGGCCAAGGAGCAGGTGAGAGTCAGTGGATGGAAAATGAATAACAGGAAACATCAGGGGTGGGGGGGTGGGGGGGCTTCCGGCGAAGCCGACCCAACAGGATTCTTGCTGCAGGCAGGCCAGGTGGTCAGCGGTCACCTGGGGGAGTGGGGGAGGGTAAGGAGCCTGATCAGGTTCTGAGTAAACAGACTCAGCAGCCTTCTCGGCGAGAGTGGATCCTACAAGGAAGCAGGGCCTAGGGAAGGTTCTGGAGCCTGACTGAAGATTGCTCGAGCGAAGAACCTTTGTCAGGTGGAAAACTTCAGGAAGTCGGAGTGGATCGACCAGTTCATGCCCTGTACTGAAAACCCTCACCAGAGACAGGAAGAATAATGGAGTTCTTGGTGCTCATGACTCGGAATCCAGGGACCTGGAGAGCTGGAAACCCAGTGAGGCCGGAAGGGGTAAGGTGGTGGGAAAAGAGTCAAGGCTGGGGCCTCCTGACCGGAGGCCGACGATCCTGACCTGATCACAGCGGCACAGCCAGGAGGCAGCCCAGGAGTAGGGACAGACACCGGTGGTTCCTGGAGGCCCCGTGAGGGACCAAGATGGAAACAGGATGGGGATGAGCAGAGTGCTGAAGTCTGTTGCTAGGCAACAGAAAGCCAGCTCTGGATCCAGGCATACTACCCAGTGACAGTTTGTTGTTGCTGAGTGGCTGGTTTTGATTACTAGCCAGAACTGATAGAACATTAAATTTTGAAACTCGGGTGAGTTTATTAGAGAATCACACCACCACCTTCACTTCAAGCCTAGGAAACAAGGGATGGAAGTGTTCAACCCCGAGGAAATCCTTGGGTCGCACCCCACATCAAGTGGATAGTCACAGGGCTGCTGAGACCTGGCGCGGGGAGGGGCGCCCTGCACCGTGGACGGCTCAGGTGGCCACGGAGGCAGGAATGGACGGACCCCGTAGAGGAGGCGTGGCTCGTGAGGGTGGGTCCTCACGACTCCTTCCAAGTCTGGGCAGGAAATCTTGGCTCGTCTTCGAGATAAGCGTGCCTCATTTTCCCCGCTCTGCTTTTGAAAACAGGAATACTGGTTGTGGTTTTCCCATTCGCTTTTTCTCCTCCATACTGAATGTCATATTTGTCACTCTGTCATGGGCTGTCAGGCTCCCTGGCAGCTCCCAGAGCTCCTGAACTGAGCAGGATGTTTTAACTGGGTGAGATGGGATGTCTCCACTGGGACAACGGGGAGGGACTTTGTTATGAAAAAGCAGGTCCCCTTTTATGAAGAATACACGTGGGTCTAGGTAGCAGGCAGCTAAAGGGCTGGACTGTGGTGGGCCTGGCTGCCCCTCCTCTGGAAACACGGCCGGTTTCCCTTTGAGGGCTGGTACCCTCGTCTCCTGTGTGCGTTTGGAAAGACATCGCTTCCAAAGTGAGTGCGGGGGGGGGGGGGGAGGGGAGGCAGGACAGCCGTCAGTCGGCAGCAGGTGTACAAGTCCGTGTGAGAGGCAGGCTGGCTGCTTCTCTGGGAGAGAGGGGATGAGGGGACACAGGTGCACTCAGGAGCTGTTCAGGAGATGGGATTGACCGGCCATGGGAAATGGAAAGGGGGGGACCAGGATGGAGGTGTCCTGAGTGACTCCAAGATTCTGGCTAGAAAACTGGGAAGAGGGTAGCGGTGTCTCCTTGCAGACGGCAAACAAGTGAGGTCAGCCGCTTCCTCTGTGAGCTTTCAGGCTGATGGGGAAGCTGCAGCCCAGAAGGAAGCATCAAAGGGCAGAAGATACAGAAGCAGGAGTGGGAAGTTCAGGCAGGTGCAGGCTGTGATCTCCAAGGAGATGGAGAGCAACCTGGTGGAACTCTCAGCCCCTGGAACAGTGCTTTCCAGGGACTTGGTAGAGGGAATCTATGTGTCATTTTTATGAACAATCACCCATTTTATCGATTCAGTCTTAATAATGATAAGTGGTGCTTTTTCTCTACTGTGTGCCAGGCTCTATTCCATGTTCTGGGCAGGTAGAGACGGTTGACTCAGCCTGCAGAACCATCCCCTGAAGCACTCCGTTTCTGAATTTACAAGTAGGACAGCTGGGGCGGGAGGGAGGTAAGGGGATCGCTGCAGTATTTTTAGCTGGTAAGGGCTAGCAGAGGCCGGACCCAGGGAGTCTGACTCCAGACAGGGTGCTTTTCAGCCCTGTTGCTCCCCTGCCTCTCATTACTCAGTTAAGTTCACTTATAGAAAAATTTGTAAAACGGACAGATAAGCAAAAAGAAAAGCAAATGTTCCTTCCTTCCACCACTCAGTTAACCACACTTGGCATTCTGTTAGTAACTTTACACTTCTTTTGGCACTCTATACATCTTTATTTTTTCTTATTTTTGTATCAGCTTAATTGAAATATAATTTAGAAACCGTATTTAAAGTGTATAATACAATAATTGTAAACACCTGTGCAATCATCACAATCAATTTTAGAACATTTTTATCACCCCCCCCAAAAAAGAAACCCCAGACCCTCTGTTACCCCAGAGCCCTCCCTACCACCCTGGCAAGCCCTAGACAGCCACTAGTCTACTTTCTGATTTACAGATTTCTTTATAGATTTGCCTAATCTGGACGTTTCCTATAAATGACATCATGGAATATGTGGTCTCTTGTGACTGGCTTCTCTCTTTTAGCGTAATGTTTCCAAGGTTCTTCCATGTTGTGGGCTGGCATCAATGCTACCCTCCTTTTAATGGCTGAGTAATATTCCACTGTGTGGCTTGACCCTTCTTGTTTATTCATTCATTAATTCATAGATATTGGGTTCCTTCTGCCATTTGGCTATTATGAGTAATGCTGTTAGTCACATTATGAACAAGTTTCTGTGTAGACATATGTTTTCATTACTCTCAGAGACATGCCTAGGCGTGAAATTGCTGGGTCCGTAACTCTTGTAACCAGGCTCTTTATATGTAGTGGACGTTATTTCACGACACCACATACTCTTCCAGAACGTTGTTTCCATGCAGTCTGAAATTCTGTAATGCATAAATACCACCTTTTTTTTAATCAATCATTTTTTTGGGACATTTAGACTATTTCTAAGCATTTAGAAAGCACTTAGACTATTTAAGGATTTCAGCAATGAACACACTTGTACTTAAATCATTTCCTGTAGTTATGGTTATTTGTAGAAAAATATCGTAGAACTAGAATTGTTAGGTCAAAATAAGGACACTGGTTTAAGGTCTTGCTATATATTACTAAATGAATTTCCAAATAATGTTATATTAATTTACATTTCTCCAGACAGTACCTGACAGTAACCATTTCAGTCAACCCATAGCAGCCTGGTTATTATTACTGACTCAAGTAACTTGGACAATTACTTAGTTGATAAAAAGTTCTTATTATTTTTTCCATTTGCATTTATTTGCTCTAATGAAGATTAACACGTATATGTCATTTTAACATCTTTTGTGAATCAACTGTTTATATCCTTTGCCAAGTTTTCTCCTGGTGTTTTGTCTTTTTATGATTGATGAGTAAGAACTCTTTTAACTTTGCAATTAATTTCTTTCAATTTTTTTGAAATGTAAAAAATACAGAAAGGTATAAATAAGACAACAACAGGTATTACCAGTCTTTCACCTATATTATAAATCTTTTTTTTTCAGCTGTTGAATGGATCATGGGACAATTTTTCCATTTGTAATTTTAAATATGCTGTCAATGGGAATATGGGTTTTCATCTTTTGTATCTTTTGATATTTATAACAGCTTTACAGAGGTGTATTAGTCGGGGTTCTCCAGAGAAACACAACCAATGAGAGAGAGAGGCAGAGAGAGAGAGAAAGATTGATTTAAGGAATGGGTCAAGCAAGTGTGGAGGCTGGCAAGTCCAGAATTAGGAGGACAAGGCAGGCTGGAGACCCAGGGAAGAGATGAGGTCACAGCTGGAGTCCAAAGTCCATCCAGGGGCAGAATTCCCTCTTCTTGGGAGACATCAGAGTGTTTTCTCTTAAGGTCTTCAATTGATTGGATGAGGCCCACCCACGTAACGGAAGGTCATCTATTTTCTCAAAGTCTGCTGTTTTAAATGTTAATCATACCTTAAAAATAACTTCACAGCAATATTTAGACAGGTGTTTGACCAAACAACTGGGGACCATAGTCCAGCCAAGTGGACATGAAATTAACCATCACAAGAGAAGTAATTGTCATACAATAAACAGCACACATTTGGAATGGACATTTTTAATAAATTTTGGCGTGTGTGTGCCTGTGAAAACATCACCACAATCAAGAGAAAGAACGTATTCACATCCATCTCCTGAAACTATTTCCACTGGCCCTTTGCAATTCCTCCATCCCACACCTCCCTGCCCAATCCAACCATGGTTTCTGTCATGATACGTTAGTTGGCATTTCCTAGATACCTATAAAAATGGACTTATATACAGTATATCCTCCTTTTTTTCTGGCTTGTTTCACTCAGTAAAATTCTTTTGAGATTCATCCACGTTACTGAAGAGATCAATAAATAGTTCATTCCTTTTTACTGCTGCGTAATGTTCCATTGCATGGATACAACTGTTTTTCCTGAATTCACCTGTTGATGGACGTTTGGGTTGCCTACAGTTTGGGCTGTCACAAATCAAGCTGCTGTGAACATTCAGGTGCAGTTTTTGTATAAGCACATGTTTTCATTTCCTGTGGGTCAATATTAAGGAGTAGAATGGCGGGATCACATCACAGCTACAAACTTAACTTTGTATGAAATGGCGAACTCTTTTCCAACATGATTGTCCCACCTTACATCTGCACCAGCAGTGTATAAGAGTTCTATGTGCTGCATATTCTCACATCCTGGTGTCTTTTTTATTGGCATCATCCTATTGGGTATAAAGCAGTATCTCATGTGGTTTTATTTTGCATTTCCCTAACGACTAATAATGTTAAGAATGGGCTTACTTGCATATGGGCAAATAAACATTCCTGTGGAAAGTACCCACAATTTTTTACTGAATTGTTGGCTTTCTTGATTTTTGATAGTTCTTTATATATTCCAGACACAATCTTTTATCAGACATGTAATTTGCAAATATTTACTCCCAGTCTGTGATTTGCCCTTTCATTCTCTGAACAGTGTCACTTGAAGAGCACAAGTGTTTAATTTTGATGAAGTCCTATACGTCAGTTTGCTCTATAAAGTACATATTTGTGTGTCCTATTTAAGAAATTTTTGCTTAGCCCCAGACCAAAAACGTTTCGGACATGTTTTCTTCTAGCACTTTTATAGTTTTAGGTTTTTTGTTTAGATCTACGGTTCATTTTGAGGTGATTTTGTACATGGTGTGAGTTACACGTACAAGCTTATGTTTTTGGATACGAATACTTCAATTGTTCTAGCACCATTTGTTTGAAAGACTGTCCTTTCTCCGCTGAATTTTCTCTGCAGCTTTGTGAAAAACTGGCTGACAGCATTTGCGTGGCTCTATTTCTAAACTCTCCACTCTGCACCACACATCTATTTATCTGTCTTTATGCACTGATTTGATTACTGTAGCTTTACAGAAGGTCTTGAAATGAAATAGTGTTAGTTCTCCATTTTTTTCTTTTAACTTTCCTAGATTATTTGCATTTCCATATGAATTTTAGAATCAGTTTAGGGTGTAATTGTCAACTTAACAGTTTTGAGTCTACTGAGCCATGGACACTGTGTATCTTTCCATTCAGATCTTATTTAATTTCTCTCAGCAATATTTTGTAGTTTTCAGTATACAGGTCTTCCCACCTTTTGCCATATTTATCATATTTTTGGTACAAAATGATATTGTATTAATTTTTAAAATAACTTTTATTTCAATTTTTGATTGTTCCTACTTTACAGAGTTTCATTCGACTTTTTATATTGATCTTGTATCCTGCAAACTTGATAAACTCGGATATCAGATCTATTATCTTTTTGTTGATTCCATCAAGTTCCTTCAGAATCCTAACTTCTGTGAATAAAGACAGTTTTACTTCTTCCTTTCTAATCTGGATGGCTTTTATTTCTTTTTCTTACTTTATTGCATTGGCCAGAAATGCCAACACAATGTTGAATGTAAGTAGTTGGAATGAACATCATTGTCTTATTTCTGATCTTAGAAGTCAACCTTTCAGTCTTTTCCATTATGCCTGTTGTTAGCTGAAGTCTTTGCACAGGTGCTCTTTCAGGTTGAGGAGGTTCCTTTCCATGCCCAGATTTTGGAGGGTTTTGTCAGAAATGGATATTAAATTTTCTAAATATTGTTTCTGTGTTTACTGAGACAATCACATCATCACTTCCTTCAATTACTATTTTAGTTGTGTTTTCATTTCCATTCAGTCCAAAATACTCTCTCATTTCCCTTTTAATTTCTTCTTTGAACCATAAGTTATTTGGAAGGGGGTCATTTAGTCTCTAAACATTCAGAAGATTTTCTAGAGATTTTCTTTTATTGATTTCTAATTTAGTTTTGTTGACAAAGAACATAGTTTGCCTGACTTGAGTCCTTTAAAATAATCTGAGACATGTTTTATGCCTAGAATATGGTCTATCATGGTAAATATTTCATTTGTCCTTGATAAGAATGGAACACTGCTCTTGTTGGGCGGGATGTTGAACAAACTTCTGTCACATTGAGTAAGTTTTCAGCGTCATTCATATCATCTGTATCTTTACTGATCTGTCTACTTGTTCTATCAGTTACTGAGAGTCATCGCAGTCTTTGCCTATAATTGTGGATTTCTATTTATCCTTGCAGTTCTATCAGTTTTTACCTCAAGTATCATATTGTGAAATTCTGTAATTAAGTACATGACCACTTAGGATTGTTGTGTCCTCTTGATAAATTGATCCTTCTATCATTACAAAATGGCCATACTTATTCCCAATAATAGTTTGTTATGAAATCTATTCTGCCTGAAATTAACATATCCACCCTATTAATATAGCGTATCATTACTTTTTACTTATTTGTGTCTTTATTTTGGGGGTGAATTACTTCAAAACAGTACACTGTTGGACCTCACTTTTCTATCCAGTCTGACAATATCTGCTTTTCAGGGGGCATTTAGATAATTTACATTTAATGTGAATATTTATTAGTTAGATTTTAAACTACCACACTGGCAAATGTTTTCTGTTTTTCTCAGCTGTTCTTTTTTTCCCATTACTCCCTTTTTCTGCCTTCCTATGGATTAATTGAATATTTTTATGATTCAGTTTTATGTTTTTTTTCAGCTTCAACTCTGTTTTATTATATTAGTGTCTGCTTCTCACAGTGTACCTCTATTATACCACACTGAAGGTATATTATTACACCACTTCATTTACAGTATGAGTAACACACATACCTGCTATTTCTGATGTCCTTATTTGAGTAGATCAATTCTTCCATTTAGTATTATTTCATTCTGCTCGAAGTACTCCTTTTACCATATCTTACAGAGCAGATCTGTAATAGATTCTTTCATCTCTTGAATGTCTTAAAAAACATTTATTTCACCTCCATTCTTGAATAATATTTTTTAAGTATAGAGCTCTATGTTTACTGATATTTGCTTATTTATGTGTTTTCTTTTAGCACTTTAAAGATGTTTTGTCACTATCTTCCCTCCTACATTGTTTCCAACAAGAAATCTGTTGTCTTTCTTACATGTGTTCCTCTGTATGTAACGTATATTTGTTTCTGGCGGCTTTGGGATGTTCTCTTTAACAGTGGTTTTAGCAAACTGATTATTATGTGTCTTGGTGTAGTTTCCTTGTGCTTGGAGTTCTCTGAGCCTCCTGGATTTACACATTCACAGTTTTCCTCAAATTTGCCAATGGTTTAGCCGTGATTTCTTTAAATATCTCTTCTATTCCTATTCCTTGAGGATCACCATTACACACCACCTAAAGTTAGCCCACAGCTTGATAATGCTCCAATTTTAAAACTGTTTTCCCTCTGTTTCCTTTTGAATAGTTTCTACTGCTATGTCTTCAAATTCATTAATCTTTTTTTCTTAATTTGTAATCTACCATTAATCCCACTGGTGTAATTTTCATCTCAGACACTATAGTTTTATCTCTGGAATTTCCTTTTGGGTCTTTTCAAAATATCTTCCATGTCTCCGCTTAGCTTTGTGACCATATGCCTTACTGTTTCAACAACTTTTAAAATGCTTTGTCTGCTAGTTCTCACACCTGTGTCAGTTCTGGCGTGGTTTCAATTGATTGATATACCTCCTCCTGATGTCCTCTGTTGAAATGTCCTCTACATAGAAGTCCTGGAGATTTTTAACCGGACAACAGACATTATGAGTTTTCCTTGTCGGGTGCTGGATAGTTTTGTGTTTCTGTGAATATTCTCGAGTTTTGTTCTAGGTTGCAGTGAATTTACTTGGAAGCAGTTTGATCCTTTTGGGTCTCGCTTTTGGAGATTATTTGGGGTGGGGGGCAAGAGCGGTACATAGTCAAGAAGTAATGATTTTCCACTGTTAAGGCAAGTCCCAGATTTTGAGCACTCTACCCATTGCCCCATGAACCTTGATGTTCTGTCTGGGACAAAGTAATAGGAACAAGCACTAATATTGGGCCCTGTGTGAACAATGGGAACCATTACCTCTGATCCTCTTGTGGTTCTTTCTCTGGCCTGAGGCAGTTTCCACCCACATGAACTGGCTAATTCTCAGCTGAGAGGGGGGATGCTCTGTCGATCTTGGGTTCTCTCTCTGGGCAGATCTCTCCTCCTAGGCATTCTGTGGGTGACCTCTAGCCATCCTGGTCCCTCTGTACTCTGGCTCTACGTCCTCAGCTCTGAGAACCCGCCCAGCTCCACCTGGGTCCTGCTCCCTGCAGTGCAGCCTGGCAACTCTTTCTAGGCCGTAAGTTGGGACAACCCCAGGGCTCCCTTTGTTTGTTTTGTATCCTCCAGGGGTCACTGTTCTTTGTTGCCTGATGACCAGTATCTTGCAGACCATAGTCTCATATACTTTGTCCACTTTTCGATTGGTTCAGGTGGGACGGTATATTCTATCACTGTTCGTCCATCATTTTTGAAAGCAAAACTCTTCCTGTTTGTGTTTTTTATAATTAAGAGTCCTTTACCCTGCAGGATATGTGATAAAGTAGTCATCCTTTCAGTTACTCGGCGCTTAACGCTGTGCTGAGCCCTGGAGAGGCAAGATCTCCAGCACAACCCCTGGCCCCTGGGGAAGAGTCACAGCAGATGTGACAGGCGCTTCAACGGCCAACAGGTGAGCATGGGGGGCAGGCATTGCTATGCCAGCTCGGGGCAGGGTTCTGAGCAAAAGGCAGCGGCTGCTTCCAGAATGGATGAGAAGGTGTCCGCTGAGAGAGAGCACTGAAGGCAGAAGCAGCAGCTGTGCAGACGCCCAGGGACAGAGGGATGTCCAGGCAAAGGTACATCGTTTGGCAAGCCTGGAGGTTAGTGTGTGGGGAAAGGAGCAGCAGGACTTGAAGTGAGAGCATCCGTTCGTTCATCGTTAACTAGGGCTCAGTCCTAGAGGCCCCAGTGGCCTTGGGCAGGTGTCCCAACCCACAGTCACACGGGGGTGCCGAAGGGTGTGTTTGCTGGGTTGAGGCCTGAAGGAAGGCCCAAGAGTCAGGGCTGAGGTGTTTCAGGGGCAGCCCTCACCCTGAAGGTCTCCCTAAGCTTGGTGTCAGAAGACAGTTCTCAGCCGTCATCATGACTAGATACTTAATATTTGGCTACAAATAGTTAATAATATTTGGCTACTATTTTGTGAGGTGTGATATGGCTTCTGGTTTTATAATAAATATGTCATTATTTTGAAGCACCTACTGAATTGATCAGGGGTAATTTAACAGGATACCTGAGATTGAACAGAAAATGCTACAGGGAAAAACATAAAGAAGGAATAAATGCATAACTAAACAGGGGAAGGGGAGTAGATAGGTCGATGGTGTTGAAGCTGAATCCAGCCCTGCCCGGCCTGAGGAGCCACCCCCAGCTGCCCTGCTTGTATGCCGCCATCCACCATTCAGATCGTGGGGTCGTCATGCTGCACTGGGTAAGTGATGCAGCGTCTCAGGCCCGGAGAGAACAGGCCTGTTAAACAGGCCCGGCATCTCAGAGGGTCCGTGTCCAGCCCTGGGCACGAGGACGAGGGACCCTGAGCGTCTACCCACTGCCCACGGTCCTTCCCTCTGTGGCCAAGACCTTACAGCATCACCTTTATACCCTGGACTCTCCCAACCAGCCCCTGCGGGCACTGGATCACACCCCTGGGCTCGACCCACAGGGCCTTTGTGGTGGGTCATCTCCCAGCCTCATGTGGGCGGTCAGCACTTCTCGACCACTCTTCTGGCCTTCCTGGATTTTCATTTTGAACATTTCCAGATGCATGCAGATGTGGACTGTTCCGTGAGCCCCTTCCCATCACGGGGCTCCTGCCCACTTTGATTCATCTTGTCTGTCTAAAGGCCCTTCCTGCACTTTCCAGAAATGGCCCTAGCGCTGAAGCAGGTGGACCCGCTTGTGTCCAGAGGCTCCGCAAGGCTGAGGACATGTCTGCTGGGGGCCCCGGGCACCATCCAGGTGTTGAGGTGTGAAGATGGTGCTAGAAAGCTGCTGGCCTGGCAGGCCCTGCTGCTGACGGGTGGCTAGCCTTGCAAGGATTTTCTCCCCCAAATTGCTTTTATTAAGTACTTTTAAACATCAACTTTAAATCTTGAAACAGTTTTAGATTTATAGAAAAATGGTAATGATAATACAGAGTTCCCATATACCCAGCACTCATTTCCCCGGCTGTCCACATCTCAGGTTAGTGCAGTGCGTTTGTTACCGTGCTGATACCTTATTTGACACTAAAATCCATGTTCTCTTCAGGTCTGCTTCATTTTCACCCGATGCCTTTTGCTTTTCTTATTGTTTGGTCCCAGGACCCCACTGACGTCCCCCGTGACCTTTGGTCATTATGTCTCCTTAGGCTCACTGGGTTGGGACAGTTTCTCAAATCTTCTTTGCTTTTGAAGACCTTGGCAGCTCCTTGAGAAGTGCTGGGGAGGCGTCGTATAGGTGCCCCATCTATTGGGATTTGTCTAATGTTTGTCTCAGGGTTAGGCGGTCCGGGGTTTTGGGAGGAGGACCACAGAGGTGAAGTGTCCTCATCACCTCGCGTCTGGGCCCACGCTGTCAACCTGGCGGATCGACGTGGTGCTGGCCTCTGCCACTCGGCTCAGGTGGGCTTGTCAGGCTTCTCCTCGCTTTACTCCTCCTTGGAAGGCTGTCATTATGCAAGGCCCACACTTAAGGGGTGGGCGTTGTGCCCCGGCTCCTTGAGCAGGAAGCGTCTACAAATTATGTGGAATGTTTCTGCCTGAGAGATGTGTCTCTTGTCCTCTTTATTTCCTCAATTATGGATTTATATTAGCGTGGACTCGGGGCTATGTTTTTACACAGGTTATGATTTAAAGCTATGCCTGATTCATTTTGTCGCTGTGGCCATTGGGCGCTCTCTCAGCAGCTCCTGTATCCCTTTGGCATATACCCTCATCACTGTGGGTGTTATGTCTTTAGCAGATTATTCAGTATTTTCAAGCTATGATTTTATCCATCTGTCCACCGGTCTGTACAACAAAGCATCTATGGTAAGTGGAAGACAACCTGGGAGGGGACCCTGTGTCAGGGCAGCCTCAGGAAAATCACAGCTGGTTTGTTGTAGATGGAATTATATTTCCTGCTGGGCTTTTCCCAGCTCTATGGGATAGAATTGACATATAACACTGTGTGAGTGTAAGGTGTATAACGCAGTGATCGTATGTATGTATATATGGCAGAATGATGATCATGATAAGATTGGTTAATATAGAGGTTCCTCAAAAAATTAAAAATAGAACTACCTTATGATCCAGCAATCCCGCTTCTGAGTATATATTGAAAGGAGCTGGAATCAGGATTCTGAAGACATATCTGCACCTTCATGTTCATTGTAGCGTTATTCACAGTAGTCAAGACACAGAGACACCCTACGTGTCCCCTGGTGGATGGATGGGTAAAGAAGATGTGGTATATAAAGACGATGGAATATTATTCATCTGTGAGGAAGAATGACACATGCTGCCCTTTACAACAACATGGATGGACCTTAACAGTGTTGTGCTCAGTGAGGTAAGTCAGAGGAAGACAAATACCGTGTGATCTCACTCACATGTGGAATCTGAAAAAAACAAACATAGAGAGAATCGATTGGTGCTTTTTCCTCTTTTGACATGATAAAAAGAGACCCCAGCCCCATCACCAGCTTCCAGACCCCCAGCTGCAGGCCTCAGGGCAGGGCTTGAGGACGGTCCCAGCTGACCGCTCTGGGGGTCACCTTCGGGTGAAGGTCTCTGGGACCCAAGCTCCAGGTGATTTCCTCTGGACACTGACTGGGGTGCCCTCCCCACTCTGTCACAGTTTATTCGTATTATGATGGAGGGAGGGCTATGTTGCCAGTTTCACCCTGTTCCTCAGAGCCCTGCAGGTTCAGGGTAGGGCCTCGGATCCCACGGAAGGGGAAGGTGGGATGGATTTGACCAGCCGGGGTTCCCACTATCACGTCAACAGGGGCAGCTTCTGTTGCTTTGAGCCTTGAGTTGCCCTGAGATGCCACTTGAAGAAAAATCCAAAGCCACAGCTCTGAGTGTCTCTCGGAGGCCTCAGTCCCCCTGCAGTGGCTATCCATCCCCTTGCTGCCCAGCCCTGGCCCCTACTTCTGATGGCATCACCCCAATTGCATTCTCCCACAGGGAACTGCCCCCATGTCTTTGCCTGTGTGTTTGGGATGGGCTGGTCCATCCCCTCACCCCAAATTGGCAGGATTCCCCCCAAACCAGTGATCAGTTCCTGTACCAGCCAGTTCTAGGGCTTTTGCAGAAATGACTGGGAAAGAAATTGTTCACAGCGGCCTCCACACGTGGGACAAACGCCTGGGGCTGTTGAGAGGCACTGCGTGGAGAGGCCCTGTCCCCAGGACTGTGTCACCCAGAACCCAAGGTGGGGGCATGGAGGGACCACAGGGGACGTTGCTCACCCCTTGGTCTCCAAAGCCAGACTCAGCTCAGAAGGAACACCGTCCATCCTTTCTCTTTTTTTCAGCTGTGCAAATACACACACTCCTTTAGGATGGAGTGGGTTTGAATGAGGTCGCCCACTTCCAGTGAAAGATTCCTGCCATGAGAGGCATGCCCCCTGAGACCCAAGCCTGGAGAAAGCAGGCTTCATCCCGCCTGCCCGCCCTCCACGGGGAGGACGCATCCGGAGACCCCGCTCCCTGAAGACCCCCCCTCACGCCCGCCCGGCCTGGAACATATTCTCAGGAGGCTGTTTCACTTCTTGGACTTTGAGACCAAGAGATTAATGGGCTGAAGTTTTTTTTTTCAGGGGCGCTGCCTTTTGAATGGTCCTGTAGTTAAGATGCTAATGGCTGTTTATACAACCTTCTCCTTCTGAGCCCAACTACTTTCTGAATAACAAGGACTGTCCTCTTTGTTATGGTGGAAAGCAGCACTGAGAGCAGAATCCTTCATTAAATCACTGTTTGCATCTTCTTTTCCTCACACGAAAAAGGAATTTACTAATGCTCATTAATTTTTTGTGGTGTGAATAAATTGTAGGGAATTCTTCTCCCCACAGCCCGTTTCCTTTGTGAGTGAGGATAAACACCTTCATTCCTTGCTGGGCTGTTGGACAGTGCCCTAAGAGAACAGCTTCTTAATCAAAGTCTTAAAAAAAGACGCTTCGCCAACCTCATTCAGAAAAACATTGCGTGAGTTTGCGGGGTTGGAGCGAGGTCAGCCTATGGTCGCAGCTCCGGGGCTGGAAGCAAAACTCCCTGGTGGCCCTGCCCGCCCAGGACCAGCTGACCCTGAAAGTGCAGGTCCCTCCTCGTCCGCGGACCCAGGGCCCACATCCTGCTCATTCTAGGGACAGGCCTGAGGCCGAGCGGCCTGTGAAGGTGACCCATGAGCCCCAGGCAGTCCTAGGCCCTGCGCCAGGCTCCCTTCTCCATCCCTCCATCCTGAAGTGGCTACCACGTCTCCTTAGATTCAAAGCAGCTATGCTCCTTCCCAAGTCCTTTCCTCCGGCTGCTTCCAACCCAAGCCCCACATCGGGGAGGGAGTGCATGAACGAACAGGCATCTGGACGGTTGTATTTGCCCATCAAAAGTTCAGTGACCAGCATGGGCAGAGCCGGACAAAACTTCCCTGGGGCTGCTCTGTGTGCTCTGGTCCCTAACCCGCCACCCCCCCCCCCAAAAATGTGTTTTCTTGTGGCTCTGGAGCCAGAAGCCATAAATCAAGTTGTCTGCAGGGCCATGCTCCCTCCGACGGCTCCAGCAGAGGGTCCTCCAGCTCCTGAAGGCCGGGGGCTCCTTGGCTTGTGGCCACATCGCCCTTCCCTGCCCTCGTTGTCACGCGGCCCCTCCTCGGAGTCTGCATCTTCTATTCTTCTGCGTCTTAGTCTTTTATAAGGACACTGTCATTGGATTTAGGGCCCCCTGAGTAATCCAGGATGATCCCATCTTGAGGTCCTTAGGTACATCTGCAAAGTTGCTTTTTCCAAATAGGGTCACCTGCACAGGCCTGGGATTAGGACGTAGGGGCCCCCATTCAACCCACTCAGCCGCTTTTATCTGTAATAGATTTTC
The DNA here is from genome assembly GCF_949774975.1 of Lagenorhynchus albirostris. Lineage (NCBI taxonomy): Eukaryota > Metazoa > Chordata > Mammalia > Artiodactyla > Delphinidae > Lagenorhynchus > Lagenorhynchus albirostris. Next base: position 2,231,196 of record NC_083105.1, read on the forward strand.
TCCATCTGCTTTTCCAGACTGTGGTGTTTATTGCCCACCCCTGACAGCCTAGCAGTGCCACCCTGAAGGGCCCCCATTTGCTGCAGCTGCGGCCAGTCTCCCGCTGACTCAGCCCTCCCTCCTGCCCACCCCTCCCCCGTGCCCACCACCATGCTCTCTTATGACTCAGGGTTTGTTGTCAGACAAAATGGTTTCACCATGAGCTGTGGAAACTCAAAGTCTTCACCTCACCTCTCTCAGTTCAGCTTTTGTCTCTAAGCAGTTGGTCACTAGGACATCCTCGTAGGGCTTTAAGAGGTTAGATGAAATGCATCGCAAGGCACGTGCACAGCCCCGGGCTCCATCAACGTGTGCGAGAAGGGTGAATAACCAAGGTAAGGCGTGTGCGGTGGGGGGGCGGCAGCTGTCAGAGCGTCTGGCTGGGCCATTTGGCTGGTGCAGGGCACACATCAAAGCTGGAATAAAACAGTGGACCTTACACGGCATCTCGGAGCCCTGGAGCTGCCCCAGGTGCATTGACCTCACTCTAAGGTAAAGCTGTCCCCATCCGCTGAATTTCTATTAGCCATGATCACGTTATGGTTGGGTCAAAAGAAACAAACAAAAAATCCTTGACATATATTAACATTTGATACTTAAATAAGATTGTACCTTAAGAAAGTAAAACTAGTTACATTCAATATGTTAAGTCAGCAAAGAACAGAGATAGATGAACAGAATATTGGCACACAGGCCAGCTTCCTAACACATCACGTTAGAAACACCCACACTTGAAACCTGTCTGCTGGTCCCTGGATCGGGGATGTCCTATGGTTGAAATTGTGACTTAAAGTAGCCAACCGACAAAACCACAGAAGCAGAGTGGGACCCCGTGAACAAGGAGCCATAGGGTCTCCTGCACAGGACTGCGTGGACATCAGCGGCCAGCCCCCATCCCCAGGGTACGTGAGCCCTGCACCTGCAGACACCTGGGTGTGCACCTGGGGCAGGAGCCCACACTGATGGACATCAGGTGCGGCCTCTGCCCTCCCCTCCAGGGGGGACTGTGACACAGAGGGAAGGGGCAGGGGTTCTGGTACACCTGGAAGGGTGTGTTTATCCCTCAGGTCCCGCAGTGCCCATCCCGCAGCCTGTGGGAAATGCTGCAGGGGTTGACCAGCAGGCCTGACATCAGCCCTGGTCCTGTGGGTCCCAGGGAGGGCAGAGGGGGTGAGCTTGTGACCAAGTTGCCTCCTGGGATCGTTGTCTGAAATGTACAAAGTGGAATCCTAATTTTGCCCACAGGCAGAAACAGAAGGCTTTCATCATCATTGTGATTATGAAAGGTAGAGCCTCTTACCCTCTCATCGGATCAATGCCTGGAGACCTCTGCCCTCTACAACCCCGTGGGTCTCACCTCCTCCAGGATGGCCTCCTACCACCTCCTGTGCGTCCATCTCACCCTGGGTTCCCTGTTCCCAGGCTGATGGTCCCCAGTGGGACCCGGTGCTGCTGTCTCTCTCTTGGGCATGGGACCTCACTGCCCCCTCCATGGCCTCTGCACACACCGAGTGCTGGAAGTGTCCAACAGTGACGCTTCTTAGAACTCTGCGGCTTCACCTCCTGCTTTGTTCAGAAAGCTTTCCCCCTCTTTCAAAGGCTAATGTTTTATTTACCCTTTTTATTTTCATTATATATACTAGGATTCTTTTAATTGGGATCCCCTTAGCCTGTAGACTTTGACCTATTTCTTGCAGTTAAAAAAAAATCACCTAGTCATTAAATACAATTATTACTTCACTCTTCTCTCTCTTCAATCTACCCAACTATTACATGCTCTTGATTACTGTAACATTAGCCACAATAAAAATCAGAGAAATTTACCCAGAATCCTATAACACCTACAAATTAAGGGTCTTCTTTTTTTTCTAAGCTCTCTCTCAGGCTCTGTTCATATGCCTGTATAATTCTTGTTATTATACAAGAATATATATATTCTTGTATAATATATATATTATACATATATAGTATATATATGTACACATTATACATATATATAATGTATATATAATATATATAATATAATATATATAATATATATAATATATATTATTATATAATATATATAATATAATATATATAATATATAAAAATATATTATATATATTATATATTATATATATAATATATATTATATATATTATATATAATGTATATATAATGTATACATTATATATGTATATATTATACATATATATATTCATTTTGTACTAAATCTGTATTTTTTTCTACTTCATTCTACAAAAATAACCATTATTTTTGCTTTATAGTCTTTACAATGTGTTTTTGCTCGAAAAATTCTAAATAAAAGACAAAAATATAAATAATTTAAAATCCTATCACTTAACAGCAATCAAGGATTTCCTGTCAGGACAGGGCAGCGAGTTTGTATTGCAACAACTCCCTTTGCTCTGCACTCATAGAAATGATGAACCACATGTGAACAGAGAAAATGCAGACAGTGTCAGGCTCTGAAACCAGGAGACGCGCCTCTATGAGTTTCATTTCAATAGGTGGGGGGCAGGGTGGGGAGGGGAGAGTGTGACTGTTGAGTGGGGTGAACGAGGGTCACTTGTCTCTGGGTCCACACAAGGACAAGGGTTGACACCTCTGTATAATGGAGACCAGAATATCAGACTGGAGATGAGTCGGGCTATAGCCAAGGGGTGGAAGGAGCCCCATGAAATAAGACTGCAAACAGCTTTTGCTCTAAGATCCAAGGACCCTAATTTGAAGGGAGCTGCAGGCCTGGGGAGATGAGAGGAAACAGACATAACCGTGCGGCTGGGATCCAAGCCTGGTACCCGCTGGCATCACGGATGGGCCTGCCTTGTCTCCAGCATCCCTGCCAGCCCGCACACGATCCTGTGTAAGACCTGGATCTGGATGTACCTCAGGTGGAGTGGAGGCACGGTCCTCAGGTGGGGGAGGTGAGAGCAGGGAGAAGGAGGCAGGAGAGACACAGAAACAAAGGGAAAACCGCCCCAAACGCCACCCACCAGATCTGACTTGGAAACCCAAACTGAGAAAGGCCTACAAAAGTATAAGTCTGAGAAATAGAACCAAGGAAATAAACTCCTGCCATAGAAATGGGCTCTAGGTGAAAATCATTCAGACCTTCACAGAGAGACGAACAGAAGCGTCAAAACAAGTATGTTGAAGGTGTTTACAGAGATAATTGAAGGTACAGTTTTAATCACAAAAGAATAAAAAACAAGGAGAAAACAGAGAAAACGCTAGCAGAACTGATTTTTGTGAAAAATAACTAGCTGGAGACCTTAAATATTGATTAAAAGGGAGTCATTAAAATAAACTTTATACTCTGTAGCTTGTCTTTTCATTTTGTTTATGGTTTCCTTTGCTGTGCAAAATCTTATAAGTTTGATTAGGTCCCATTTGTTTATTTTTGGTTTTGTTTCTATTGCCTGGGGAGACTGACCTAATAAAACGTTGGTATGATTTATGTCAGAGAATGTTTTACCTATGTTCTCTTCTAGGAGTTTTATGGTGTCGTGTCTTATGTTTAAGCCTATAAGCCATTTTGAGTTTATTTTTGTGTAAGGTGAGAGGGTGTATTCTAACTTCATTGCTTTACATGGGGCTGTTCAGCTTTCCCAACACCATTTGCGGAAGAGACTGTCTTTTCCCATTGCATATTCAAAGAAGATGTGGTACATACAACAGAATACTACTCAGCCTTAAAAAAGAATGAAATAATGTCATTTGCAGCAACATGAATGCAACTAGAGATTATCATACTAAGTGAAGTAAGTCAGAAAGAGAAAGACAAATACCATATGATATCACTCATATGTAGAATCTAAAATATGACACAAATGAACACATTTATGAAACAAAATCAGGGACATAGAGAATAGACTTGTGGTTACCAAGGAGGAGGGGGGTGGGAGAGGGTAGTAGGGGGATTTGGGGATTAGCAGATGCAAACGGGTATATATAGAATAGATAAACAACAAGGTCCTACTGTATAGCACAGGGAACTATGTTCAGTATCCTCTGATAAACCATACTGGAAAAGTATATGGAAAAGAATGTGTATATATATGCATGACTGAGTCACTTTGCTGTAGAGCAGTAATTAACACAGCATTGTAATTCAGCTATACTTCAATAAAAAATAAACTTAAAAAAAAGAAAATGAAAAAATAAACTTTATAAAAAAGGAAGACCTGTGTTGAACTCTAGCCTGCTTGAATGCTGTCAAAATGAGAAGTACTGAATTGGAAGGTAGCACAAAGGAAGTCATCGAAAATACAAAATCCAGACATGTGCTGAAATGAGCCTGTTTCAGCTTTAGATTAGATGCATGACAGCAAATGCTTCATTTCAAAGTGAGACCACCACACAGGAATTTCAAAGTTAATGGTCGAGAACTAATGGAATCATTCTTAAAAACATCACCAACCTCAAGGTTGCAGAAGGTCAGGGAAGTGGAGGTTCAGGAGGGCTTTTGAGAATTTTTGAAGAGACCCATCTGTATCTCAAAATTCCCCACAGTGACTACTGCCCACTTTGCTAAGGGATTAAAGTTTAAAAACTTCATCACAAGAGACTCAGAAAAATGTACTGAAAAAGGCAATATCCATTCTGGATGAAAAATGACTTGTCAACTTGGAATTGAAAGTAAACTCTTAGCCTGAAGGGCATATATCAGAAATATAAACAAGAGTCATACTTAGTGACAACATTTTAAAAACATTCCTTTTGAATTCGGGAACAAGACAAGGAGCCAGCTCTCACTGCTTCTCTTCAAATTTTCACTGAATTCAAACCAATGCAATTAGACAAGAAAAACATTGAATTCAGAAATGATAAAAATTGCACAATTATATCTGTTTGCAGAAGATATGATTTTATACCTCAAAGAAACAAAACAATCAAATAAACAAAACTACCAAGAAGGGGTCAGGATATGTGATTTTACAAAACTTCAATTGCTTTCCAAAAGAATAATAAAAAACATAAAAGAAAAAGTTCCCATTTATTTCCCCTCAAAACACTATAAGGTGACAAAGAGTTACCAGGCCTCTATATAGATTATAAACTTAAAAGGACAAAAATATAGATCTGAATAAATGGCTAGATATGTTTATGAGCTGGAAGTCTTAGTGGTGTACACAGGTCAATTCTCCTTCAACTAGTCTTTAAAGTTAATGTAATTCCAGTCAAAATTCCAGTAGTATTTTTCATGGAGCATGACAAGTTTGTTATTATATATTGGAGAAGGACAGACAATAATGGAGTTAATTGTGAAAAAAAAGATGAAGGGCTTATCCTACCATGTTTTATCACATATTGGATGGCTATAGAATTAAGACAATATATTGAGAGTCCTGTGACAGACAAATAAACCAATGGAAGGCAATAGCCCCGGATAGACCCAAGATACACGTAATCAATATATGGCAGGGCTGAGATAGCCTCAATGAGAAAAAGATAGTTTTTTTTTCAATACATGGGCAATTGCTTATCAATATGGAAAAAGTATCATTATTTCATATCATATTCAAAAATTATATCCAGGTGGACTGAATACTAAGTATTAAAAAGCAAACTTTAAAATACTTTAGATCTCTTTTGATAAGCCACATAATGGATGAAATATCCTGTTATAATAGCCCTCAGAATGGGGAATAAAGTGCAAAATACATGCATTTAAATTCTTGTCTCTACTCAAAGGTAGCAATAAAAATCTTCAGGAATAAAAAAATAACAGGAAAGTACAAAACCAGGCTCTAAAGAGATCGGTGACCTATATAGGCATATCCCAGCTATAATAACGTGGAGTTTGCGTGTCTGACAGTGGCACAGAGAGGACCCAAAATGAGGAGCCAAATATGTGTCCTTGTCTGTGGTTGGGACGTGCTCAGTAAGGGAGGAGTCTGGAGATGAATTTTCCCTGAAGAAGAGAAGAAACAGACACTTGTATCAACTCTGGTTCTTGGTAGAGGAAAAATGTAGATTCCTTTCCTCTTGGTAGAGGAAAAATGTAGATTCCTTTGAAGATTCATACATCTCAAAACTCTGTGGAAGGTTTATGGCTTGAATACACATCTTCTGTAGAGCCCTACAACACTGTAGTTGATACTTCGCTTTTAAACATGGTCCCAGGTTCAGAGGGCTCAAAGGTCCTGGCGAAATAAAACGCAATATTCTCTGTAATTATACACCCACAAACCCAACCTCAGGGCCTGCCCAGCGAATGGCCCATTGAAAACACCATAAACACACAAATACACAGGATACTGCCAGGTAGGGAACCACACACAGCAGCAACACCACCCCACAGAGATGTCAGATTTGGCGGATCGGCAGGTGTAGATTATAAATACATATGCGTCACATGTTTCAGTGGAAGAGGGAACATAAAACATGGACAGGGAACGAAACACTATTAAAAATGGGAGCTTAGTAATCAAACAAGCAAACAAACAAAAACTAGTTAATCCCTGGAAATGAAAAATGTCGTAACTAAAATGAAAAGCCGTATGCACAGATGATATATCAGAGAGCTTGAAAAGGAGATGCGGCGTCAAAAGAGAGTGCAAATCAAATGTGAAGTGATGTTGGGGAACTTGGATCTCACTGACAGATGAGAACTTGTTTCTCAGTCGTGGAGGAGGGAACACATTCACACACTCAGAGACAGAATGAGCAGGAGATCGCTGGTCGAGAGCCCTGGGGAAAAGTGATGAAGCCTTTGAATAGCATGTCAAATTTCAGCTATGTTCCTGCTCTGAAAAAAAGGAAAAGGTTTCTCACTGTACCCTTATAACATTTGTTTAGAAGAATTATTCTTGAAAACCCACAGTCAACATTTGATTCGTTCATTGTTCCTTTGGAAAATGAGGACATAGCTGCCTTATAAACTTTATTGTATAAAATATAAGATAAAATTGTATTCCTAGTTTATACATATTCTTAAGCCCAAATTCAACTTTAAAATAATCTGCTGTGATATTCCAGGTTGTATTTAGATTTTCTTTAAGTGAGGGGTCCTTTTTCAGGACTAGTGCTTCTTGGACATGTGGGTTGCCTGCACTGACCGATACCCTCCCCAAGGCAGCACCAATTCAATTCACATTTCCACCCCCAGGGTGTGAGAGCTCCTGTGACTTGCAATCAGATGGGTGAAAAGTGGTGGGGTTTTTCCTTATTTTTATTTGAATTCTGTTAAGTATGAATAACGCTGAGCATCTTTTCATGTGTTCAATGGACACTTGTATTTCTTTTATCTGAAAACTATCTCTTTTGGTTCTTTGCCTGGTTTTCTTTTGAGTACTTCATGTTGTACTTTGGACTTATACACACATTGTAAATTAAGACACAACCATGTGTTGGCCATATGTATTGAAAAACATTTCCCTCTCTATTATCTGTGTTCTGTCATTGTTTCTGACATTTTTAACCTTGAAAACAATTTGCCTTTCTATATAGTTAAAATAAAGAAGGCTCTCCTTTCTCCACTGCACCTTCTTTGTACCTTTGTCAAAAAAATCAGTAGGTCATCCATGTAAGGGTCTGATACTGGACTCTATTCTGTTCCACAGATCTACTTGAATATCTTTATATCAATAAAACACCATCTTCATTACTATAGCTCCAGAGTCAGTCTTTAAGTATTAAAATCAGGTAGTGCAATTCCTCTAATTATATTCTTCCCTTTTGAAAACACTTTTAGCTATTCTGGTCCTTTTGCTTTCTTATATAAATTTTAGAATTGGCCACAAAAATTCCTGCTGGCATTTTGATAGTAATTGCATATAAACCTATTGATCATTTTGAGGAGAATAACATCTTTATTACGTTAGTCTTTCAATCCATTACCGGTGTGTGTCTTTCCATTTCTTTAGGTTTCTTTGATTTATTTAATCAGAATTTTATAGTTTTCAAATAATAGTATCTCACCTGTTTTGTTATTCCTGTGTGTCATATACTATTTTTTTTTTTTTTTTTTTTGCGGTACGCGGGCCTCTCACTGTTGTGGCCTCTCCCGCTGCGGAGCACAGGCTCCGGACGCGCAGGCTCAGCGCCCATGGCTCACGGGCCCAGCCGCTCCGCGGCATGTGGGATCCTCCCCGACCGGGACACAAACTCACGTCCCCTGCACCGGCAGGTGGACTCTCAACCACTGAGCCACCAGGGAAGCCCTCTTCTTGTTTCTTTAACTTGGGGTTCATTGAAGTTCTCAGATCTGTGAGCTTTTAGTTTCCATGAAATTTGCAAAATGTTCAGCCATTATTTTTTAAAGTATGCTTCCTTGTGTCCCCTCTCTGGGGATCCCATGTACACATCTATTAGGCTGCTGAAAGTTTTCTTATAGCCCACTGATGCTCTGTTAATTTTTTATGTCTTTTTTTCTCTGTACATTTCAATTTAGATAGTTTCTATTGCTATATTTTCACACTCTCTAATATTTTCTTCTACAAAGTCTAATCTACCGTTACTCTCAGTTAGTACACTTTTCATCTCCTACACTGTAGCTTTCATCTCTACATGTTCGATTTGGGCCTTTTTAATATCTTCCATGTCTCTACTTAACATGTTCAATCTTTAGTACTTTGAACTATGATATGCAGCTACAATAACTATTTTCAAGTCCTTTTCCACTAATCTTAATATCGGTGTTAGTTATGGGGTGGTTTCCATTGATTGATTTCTCCCTTCATTTGGGGCTGAAATTTCTGCTTGTTTGTATGCCTGGTAACTTTTGATTAGATACCAGACATTATTAACTTTACCTTGTTGAGTATTGAATTTTTTATATTCTTAAAATGTTCTTGAGCTTTGTTCTGATGTATAGTTATGTTACTTGGAAACAGTTTTATTCTTTAAGTAATTATTCCACATTTATTAGGCAGGACCAGAGCAACACTGAGTTAGGGCAATTTTCCCCTATTACTGGGGCATGCCCTTTCTGAGTAATCTATCTAGTGTCCCATAAATTAGGAGGTTTTTAGCTGACTTCTAGGAACAGGTAATATTCCTGGCCCTACGTGAGTTTTGGGTATTTTTCTCACTGTTCTTTTTGCTCTTCCTGAACTTAAGTAGTTTCCTCACTTTTATATACCAATCAATATTCTGCCCCCTCTTTCTGTGTCACTCTTTTAAATATTCTGTCCTACAAATTCCAGCTGCTTTAGTCAGCTCGGATTCTAGGCTTGGTCTACTCAACTCAAGCATCTACCAGGCTCCCTGTGGGTTTTCTTTCTCTGTACTCTCAGTGATGGGAAACTCTTCAGGCAGTCAGCTGGAGCAGTTGGGGAGATCACCTCACTGGTTTTCCATCTCTCAGGGATCCCTGTCTTTCATTGCCTGATGTCCAGTATCTTGAAAACCATACTTGGTTTTAATTTTTCATATATTGTGTCCGGCTTTGTTGTTGTTTCAGGCAAGAGGTTAAATCTGACCCCCTTTACTCCATCTCTGTCATAAATGAACATCAACTCTGAAGTTTTTTTAAAGATGTGACAATATAGAAAATAAATACACCTGAGTCCATATGGATATAAATGAATGACTGAATAAATAAACAAATGAGAGAGAAGAGACAAATCTTCATTGTAGAATAATCCCAAACACTATACGTAGATAATCCTCCCTCTGGGAGGTACAGATTCATCCCGAAGAGTGGGTTAGTCTCAGGGACTGGTTTCCAAAGAATAGGCTAGGAAAGGAAAAACAGTAACTGTACAGCGGAGAACCTGGCAAATACCACTGTAGCCAAGTGATGGAGGTCAACATCCCCAATGATAAGTCATGTGATATCATGTGCCCCCTGATACGACGTGATGAGAAGGGCACTTCCCCTCTGCACTATTATTTCCAGAAATCCATACCCCTAGTCTAATTATGAGTGAAACAACAGAAAAACCCAGGTTCAAGGATATTCTACAGGGTACATGGCCTGTACTCTTCCAGACCTTCAAGGTCATAAACAATAAGGAAAGATATAGAAAATGCGGCAGACAGATGAGACTGAGATATGACCACTAAACATCACGGAGGATCCTGGATTAGATCCTAGAACAGAAAGAGGACATTAATGGACAAACTGGTGAATAAGCTGGAGTTTCATTTAAGAAAAATGATTTGAAACATAGCCCACACTGCAGTAGAGAAGAAAGGATAGACTCTCCAATAAATGGGCTGAGATCAGTTGGACATCTGTATGGGTTCCCACACTTTACCTTACGTAAAAATCCATTTCAGATGGATTACAGGTCTAAATGTGAGAACAAGGAAGCTTTTAGAAGAAAGCACAGGAGCCTATCTTTACGGTCTTAGTGTAGGCAGATTTCTTAACCAAGACCTAAACTGGGAAAGTGGAAGAATTGGATTACAGTGAAATTAGGAATCTCTGTTTATCAGAAGATACTGTTAGGGGAGTGAGAAGGCATCTAGCAGAGTGGGAAGAGATATTTGCAACACGTGTGTCCAACACGGGACTCATTCCACAATATGCAAAGAACTTCAAATGAATAGGCAAGAAAAGACAACCCAACAGAAAAAGGGACAAAATGTTTGACTAAGCACTTCACAAGAAGTGGACTTCCAAGTGGCCTCTGCAACTTTGGTGATTTCTCACGATCTGTGCACCAGAATGGGGAAAAACACAGAGCACACAAAGGTGGTGAGGAAATGGGGCAACGCCATCTCTTAATTGCTGCAAGTGGACGTGTGCCCTCCAATCCCTTTGGGAAACCACTTGGCAGTATCTACTGAAGCCCCAACTAAACACACTCTGTGATGGAGCTATTCCATTCCCAGGTGAGGGACTGATAGACACGTGGGCATGTGTTCACCAAGAACCACATACAGGAGTATTCAGAAAAGGGCTTCTGTTGGCCCCCAGTTGGTGGCTACCTGCTTGCCCATGAATAGAATGGGCGCAGACATGTTGATATATTCACATGATGGAATCCTTTACCGCAGTGGAACGGATGAGACGCAACTTCATGCAACAACGTGGAGGAATCTCACAAATACTACTTTGAGCAAAGGAAGCTGAATGTAAAAGACACCATGTATGTTGGAGCCCATTTACCTAAAGTATAAGCCAGGTGAGAGCAGTCCTTTCTGTAAAAGGCAGGAAGGGGGTACACCCTTAGGAGGATGGGGTGGTGACCTGAAGGGAGCACCAGGGGCTCCTGGGGGGTCACCACGTCCTGCTTCTTGATCTGAGTTTTGGTTCCATGGGTGGATTCTGTCTGTGAAAATTCAACAAATCAGACCCTTTGATACCTTTACGATTATGCAGCAAAACCTTGTTAGAAGAGGTTTTATTTTTAATGTCATATTTTGATTTGCTAAAGCTTTGTTGACGGTCCGAGGACTTTTATTATTTTCCTTTACATTCTTGTCCCACATTTGAGATAATTTTAATAAAATAAATACATATAGAGAATGAGCAGTGAAAAGTTCATATCTTTGTATCTACCTAACCCTCTCTCCCAGTCCCTCTGTAAGGCAACATCTGACAGTAATTTCGTTTCCAGAATACTGCCTTTTCCTCTGGAAGGTTCTGGTCGTATTAACATAGACTTTTGGAGCTAGGGAATGTTTTAAGTATTGCCTAATATAAATGACTCCTCATGATCTCTAAACTGTATTCTCGCTCTTCTTTGCTTCCTGTGATATTTAAAGTATTGCAGATCACACAAAAAGATGGAAAACTTAATGCGGATAATACACCGGGTAATAATAGTCAAGGAAGAAACAAATTATATTATTATATGTTAATTTCATTTCTATACCTAGATGCAAAACTCTTCAATAAAATGTAGACATGAAATCAGGCTGGTTAGTGTATTTAAAAGGATGACCAGTCATGGATGAGCAGAGTTTTTTCCGGGAACCGAGAAGCTGGCCTTGGTGGACGCCATTCACCCTCATGGCTGCTCCTATGAACAGCTCAGCTGCTCGTCCTTGCTTCCTGGGTGAGATGTTGGCAGATCTGGTCTCTCTTCTGGTTACTTTCGGATCTTCAATGCCCATGTAGTCCAAAAGCTTCACTTCAAGCCCTCATCCGAAGTAAATCTTCTCCGCGGTGGCATCTCCAGTGGGGCTGTCAGGTGGCTTATGGTGGGGAGAGGTTCCCTTGTCTTCTGTCCTCCAGGCTCGATTTTCTGTCCCCATCTCACAACTGCTCTTCAAGACCTTTCTAGGTCTACCCAGAATTAATGGGTCAGAGGGCAAGGGCCCAGGCTCCGGGGATGCAGGGGCTGTGATGTGTCGTCGGCGTTCTCTCTGTTAACTTGCTTTCAGACGAGGTACTCCTTAGGCATATTCCTATGGGACCTAGAGTCCAGCCTCTGGAGTGGGTGACAGCCCTCCTCTGCTGGCCACCCAGAGCGCTTCACCTGCCCCAGTTCTGTATCACATTCTTCTGGGGCAGGGCTTCTCCACAAGGGCTCAAGTCTGGCTCTCAGCCAGGAGCCGGGGAAGCATGGCCCTGGGTCCCCTGTGGGTGGAGAAACCCTCTGCTCCCTCTGTAGCTGCCTTTCTCTCTGCTTGACCAGACAGCAGTATTGAGTCATGGTTAATGCCAGACCATCTGACATTCAATTCTGGCATTTCCTCTTCCCACCTACAAGACCGGGGTCGGGGGGGAGCAGTAAGTCCCTGATCTCTTGGAGACTGGTCGTCCTCAGTGGTCAAAGGAGGTGCCTGACAGCCCCCACCTAGGAGCATTCCTAGGGGAATGGGTATACACATGGGCCCTCAGACCAAGGCTGGCACGTGGCACAGAGCCCACACCTCAATGTTAGCCAGCATCACTGTGTCCTCCGCTGCTCCTGGCTCTCAAGGCCCATCCCTTTTTCAGACCCAAACAGCTTCTAGGCTCTTTGCTCCAGTCCAAGTGTACAGAGGCCAGGCACGAGGCTGCTTCTCTTCAGCACATCTCATGTCACTTGGGCCCCTCCCCCTAAGATCCAGTTACTCCCATTGCATTTGAGAATCCCCTTTAGTTCTTGGTGTAATTTCTCCCTTACAGAGAAGGGTGACAACAGAGGGCTTCATAAGTCTGGGGGCTCCAACACCAATTCACTTCTCACATCAGGGTGACAGGTGTGTCTTCTAAACCCTCCCAAATGGGTGAGCAGCCTCAAGTGACAGATCCACTTTGAGATCTCACTGAGCCTTTGAACCCCTTCGTCTGCCGTATCCCAAGGTGGTCCTGGCGTTTCAAGCTCTCTGAGTGTCGGCCACCTTTTGGTCCACGTCTCAGCCCCCCATCCAAGCAAACCCCGGGGACTACAGCCCTGGCTCCAGGTTCTCTGCTGAGTGGGCCCATATCAGGAAACTCAGCCTGGTCCAACTTTACGTTCCTTCTGCCATTTTCCACACCCTTAACTTCCATCCCATACATACTCTCCAATTTCTGTCTGTAGAAGTTGGGACGCACAGTTCTTTTGGGATACGGTGAACCCGCCTCCTCTCGGTTTACTCTCTGAACCTCACCTTTTGGGGTCTGCTGGGCCTTGAGTCTAGTCCTCGGTCTGGAGGCCATGAGAGGCAGCGGGTGGGTCCTGAGAATCAGCAGCGTCTTGCAAGGCAGACCTTCCCAAACAACAGCAGACCCTCCACGACGTCGAGAATTCAGCTTTTGTTGTAATGCTGCCCCTGGCAGGGTGAGCCTCTGAGTCTGGTTTTGGAAGTCTCAGCTCTGTGGCAGCAGGAGCAAAGGGTCCCTTTTTCAGGGCAGATGTGGCGTCTTCTGGTTGCGTGTGGTGTGTGAGCTGGGAGGCCTCTCTTTCCCCACTCTGCTGAACGCAATTAGGAACAAACAGCCAACCTTTCCACACTTGTTAGTTTGACAAAATGTTCTGGGGCATCAAATCAATGGTCACCCAGAGCCTTGCCCCTTGTTAAGTGTTTGATCAGGACTATCCAGTCCTGATATTTTCTTGGGTCTCTGCTGCTACGTCACACCACAGAAATAGAGCCAATAGTGCCTTTAAATTGAATCAGATTCAAGAACCAATTCCAGAAAGCCTGGAAGCAATTCAGAAAACGTATCCTTAAGATTTCATTCCTCTAGGGCCACTCTTCATATCAAAGTCTGTGTCAGTCAGGGTTCTCCCAAGAAACACAACAAATAGGACTCACATGAGCATTTATAGGAACGGGGTCACGTGACTGAGGGGCTTGCACGTCTGAAATCCGTAGGGAGGCCAGTCAGTGAGGAGCTCAGGTGCAGGAGCTGATGATGAACTCTTGAGCCAGAATTTCTTCTTTTCCAGCAAATCTCAGGTTTTGCTCTAAAAGCCTTCAACTGACTGGATGAGGTCCACCCACACAACCAACGGTCATCTTCCTACTCAGAGTCAACCGACTGTAGACGTCAACCACATCCACAAAATACCTGTACAGTGGCGCCTGAATTCATGTTTGATAAAATAACTGGGGACTGGAGCCCAGCCAAGCTGACACAGAAAACTCACCTTCACAGTGACTAATTCTAAATATTGTATCATGTTGCATTGATCTGTTTGTCTATCTGTGACAATGTCATCCTGTTTTGATTGAAGGAGTTATTTATACTTCATGTTAAAAATAGCGATCCTTGGGGCTTCCCTGGTGGCGCAGTGGTTGAGAGTCCACCTGCCGATGCGGGAGACATGGGTTCATGCCCCGGTCCGGGAAGATCCCACATGCCGCGGAGCGGCTGGGCCCGTGAGCCATGCCCGCTGAGCCTGCGCGTCCGGAGCCTGTGCTCCGCAACGGGAGAGGCCACAACAGTGAAAGGCCCACGTACCACAAAACAAAAAACAAAAAACAAAAAAACAATGCTTGGAGAGTCTACCTTCCAAGTGCAATTTTCAATCACTTTGTCCTGTTCCCCAAAATACCACATTAAGGATCTGGTTGTGATGCTATTAAATGCACAGTTAACATAGAAAGGACGCCTACTCATTTGCCAGCCATACAGTTGCATTGCTAGAAAACCAAAGAGACTGCACTGAAAACACCATCAAAATTATACACGAAGGCTGTGGTAACACAGCTGGAGTACAAGCTAAGTGAACAAAAAAACATTGTTTTGCAGAAACATCCAATTTCAAGTGGAAGTAGACAGAAAATCCCATCCATAATAACAAAATAACCATAAACTTTCTAAGAATGCGTTTAATCCAGAAGGTGTAGCCCTGACGTGTGGAATATCATAACATCTGGCTAAATTGTGGGAGATGTGTCCTTTCTGGATGGCGGGTATCAGGCACCCAGACAGGCAGACATTCAGGTCAGGGATAACTCCAGAAACTCATGCAGGGTGGGGTGGCTACACTGGCAGGAACGCTGGAGATGAAACAGGACCACATGCCCGTGGGCCCCATGAAGGCCCCTCCTGCCCTAGTGTTTTGGAGTTAGTTCTTTAAACTCCATGGATCTCAATTTTTTTTTCCTTGAAAATGGTCATCGTAACACCTACCTCTTTACCCATATGTTTTTTTTTTTTTAAGGAATTGAATGGAATATTCTATGGAAACCACCGTGTAATCTGCAAAATAAGTTTCCATGGCTGAAGCGCCAACATCATGAAGGACCATCAGATAGGAGTCATGTCACTTTGTCTCTGCGTGTGCACATGTGTGTGCATGAGTGTGCGTGTACCCACATGTGAGCAATCTTCACTTTATGAACTTCTCAATGAATAATTCCTCCTCATAATTTCTCAGGAGAAAACTCTGTGCTTTCTAAAACCACACCTGGAGACGATTCTCTGGACTTTTCTACCAGGGAGCATCTTCCAGGGGCTTCTGACCTGCCCATCAGCTTTTTCCACTTCCTTGAGATGCAGGCTGGTGAGGCAAACTGACTGGTTAAGTATACTTGGGAGTTAGCTGTTTGAAATGCAGACTTAATTCGTGTTACCAAAGGGTCTTAAATTATTCAGGTAACCTTGGATGAGTCAATTAACCTCTCTGGGCTCCACTGTCTTTATCTGGAAGATGAGGGGGCTGCAGGAGATGGGCTGCATGATGGTTTCTGAGCTCCTGCCTGGCTTCTGCGCTCTGATACGGGGGTTCAGGTCCCCAAGGTGCACGGATTCCTGGTGCTGATGGCACAAGTAAGAACCATAAATAAACTGTTTCCAATGTGAAGATGTTGTCATAAGACTAATATGTATCTTCAGGTAGAGAATAATTATAATCTTCAGTGAACAAGAAAACCACCTGAAATTATAACAAATTTAAGCAAATACCCTTGATGACAAAAGAGGGACTATAATTCAGAGGTGGTTTTCTACGGCTGCAACATGATGTGTTATTAGGGCCTCAGAATAACAGCAGAGATTTTTCATCTCCGGCCGCACTCCTTACGGAGGGATGCTTTGTGCCGTGGACATCTCCTTGCCAGCCGGTGAGAGGAACTGCGCTGGAAGATATTTAATACTCAACGATAATAGGATTCAATGCTCATTATTCAACAGTAGGCATGGGTTCTGGCTCAGGGTAATTATTAAAATCATGTTTATGCCGAGTAATGCAATGAACATCACCTATTTTTGACCCGACCGTGCTCAGAAGGTGGGGGAGGCGATGTTTTACATCTTATCAATTGGATTTAGAGTGTGCTTGTGCTGCAGCGGGAGCGGGGGCCTGTCCAGGGTGATCAGCACCATGGCTGGTGGACGGATGGGTGGCTGTCGGGCTTCCCAGGCTGCTCAGGTCTGAGCGGACCCCACCTTCTGCCAGGGAGACTCGGGGACCCAGTGTCTCAGCGGGAGCTCATTTTAGCTACGGGATCAGATCCCAATTTCCTGGCCTGATCAAGGCCCTTCTCTGCCAGACGCCATCTTGCACTGGGTCTGTAGCAGCTAATGTTGGTGGTGCATCAGTTTGCATCGTAAAGGGCAACAGCCCGAGCGGGAGGCCAAGGTGAAGTCCTCTCCAAGGGCCAACAAGATGCTCACGAGACCCCAGAAGAAGCAAAGCTTGCCCCCACTCCTGCAGACACACCTTCTCACTTTCTCCAGCCACAGATATGAGATCGCGCGCCTTGAGGCAGAAAACCCCAAATGTCCCCGGGTCTTGCCCCACCTGCTCACCCAGGACCTTTGTTCTCCTACAACTTACGGAGCTGTTGCTGGGAGTCCCCGTGCCTGGCAGGGCCAGACACTACTTCACTGCACAGCTCTCTGTGTCTGCTCTAAATGCCAATGGCCATGCTGCGGGTTCCGATTCTGTCTCCTGTCAGAATTGGTGGCCCTGGAGCTTCAGGGCAGAGCCGTGTCCCTGGCATCTCAGTATATATGCCGGACTTGACTGTCTGCCTCAAAGATACAGTGAGGGGCCCTCTGCTCTCTCCTCCTTGCACTTAGCCCTCTGGCCTCAACGCAGAGCTCCTTGGGCACCAGAAGTTCAGGCTCTGGTGAACCCTCAGGGGTCCCTCGCATCACAGGACTCAGGGGCAGCTGGGATCTGGATGGCTACCTCCCCAGGCTTGCTTCACTCACGCTAATCAGCTCGTGCCCTGGGGGTGAGGACCCATCCCCCCAAGGCAGGGCTTCTGTGCCCACCGATGCTGCCCAGCAACCGGACCAGGGTTGGACCACAGCGGGCCAGGATACGTCCAGTGAGAGGATGGACAGTCACACAGGTCCACCTCTCTACAGAGCAGTTGCCTCTGCTCCTTCTCCAGCTCGATCTCGGGAGCGCCTGGGATTTGACTAATTCAGAATCTTCCCCAGAACAGAGAACATCCTCCCAAGTCCGTAAGGCGCCTCTTGAGCGCTTGTTCTCATTACTTGCGGGAACGGTCTATCTGGGTGAGTGCAAATAGATTTCGTTTTCAGCTGCGAATCTGCTATTCCAAATTTCTTCAGCCTCAGCCCCTGTTCTGTTTCAATTCCTCCGGCAAATGCCTTTGTGGAAGGAGTTTGACAGCTGAGGGCTGATGAAGCAGCAGATTGAGTGCCGGGCTGGAGAAAATTCCAAATGTGTGCTGCTGACTCGCTGGGAGCAAAAGGGACTTGAAGACATAATGAAAAATTAGATTGAAAAACATTCTTAATTTATAATGCAAAATAGATTCAGTGTAGATGGTGGCCAGTAAGCTCACCGCCTTCCAAGGGCACGAGTGCGTATATGCGCCGACGTGCATTTTTTCTGCTCTTGGGTGGCTGGTTTGTGCTGCCTGCTCGTCCCTCTTTTAAGACCACCTGGCAGCCCTGGACAGAGCTCCTTGAAGAGGGGGTTGGAGTTCAGTGGGTGATTGGGGGGGTGGAGGGGCACACTAGGTGGTTGGTGAAAGTGTGCCCTGAGACCGAGTGCTGACATCACCAACAGAGAGACCTGGGTGCTGCACACGGGAACCCGGGGTCTAGCCCCTCAGGGTACCCCTGGCCTGGAGCATCTCCGCCAGAAGGCTTTGCAGCCCTCTCCTCCGACCCCGATGGAACAATCTCTCGAGGGGCCAAGATTGCAGCTCCTGCAACCCCATCTGTGCCAAGGTCAGAGCCCTGGCTGGTGGCGGAAGCAAGGGCCCTGGAAAAGGAAAACAAGACCCTGGACAGCTGAGGCCGGCTGGGGTCGCGGGTGCAGAGACCTGTGAGCGGCCCCAAAGTGAGATGTGGACATTCTCCCCCGAAGGCAGGACCTCCCAGTGCATGGAGAATACTCTGTCTCCCCAGCATCACCATCTCCCTTCAGCCCTGGGTGGGATGGTCAGCCCCGGGGGTTAGATTCCACCGTCGCCTCCACCACCTGACAACAGGCATCCTTGGTCCGCTGTCTGTGGGATGGGGGAGTAACATCAGGGCCCCCAGGACCACCGAGTGTGACCTGCAGCAGGAAATACGCAGTCTGGTCTCAGCTCCTCTGTCTCCCGACCTGGAAGGAGCTGGGCAAGGCTTTCTCCTTCTTTCCTCTAGTCCCCTTTAGAACGTCGTGACTATGATGAAGAAAACTCATGAAAACCAGAAGATGGAGCTCAGAGCTGCCACCGGGCTAGGGCACAGAGTCCATCCTTCAAGGGCCCTGAAGGTGGGCATCCTGCAGCAGGACCCAAGGCGCCCCTGCCAGATTCCCGTCAGCTCCCCGGGAGGTGTGAGCATCTCTTAGTTTGCTGGTCCCCCGCCATCCACTATGGGCTCAGTGGTGCCCTTCCAGATTCATGTCTTGACCTTCTAACCCGGAGCTGGGGTCTTTAAAAGGTGATTAAAGTAAAATGAGGTCGCAGGGGTGGGCCCTGATCCAACAGGACTGGAATCATTATAAGAGGAGGAGATCAGGACACAGACACACACGTAGGGATGACCGTGTGAGGACACAGGGGGAAGATGGCCGTCTACACACCAAGGAGAGGTCTCGGGAGGAACCAGCCCTACCCCACCTGGATCTCAGATTCCAGCCTCCGGGCCTGGGAGACAATTAATTTCCACTGTAGCCCCCCAGTCTGTGGCTTTATTGCAGCCACTGGACTGCCTGACACCCCCTCGGACATGGTTTTGTCACCTGCATGGGGAGCGACCTGTACTGACTGATAGGCATGTAAAAGCCAGAGCAGGTTGAAGGCAGGTGCTAACCCTGGGATGACCGGCAAGCTGGATGTGTCACCGTCTGTCTCTCTCGGGCTACCCTGGCCGCGGGGTCTGGGTGAATCCCAGTTCAGCTCTCCCGTCTCAGGCCTCCTTGCCCTCACCCCACGCCTGCTCCAGCAAAGCCCCAGGCCCCAGGGAACAACGTGCACCCATTGCTCGGCCTCCTGATTAGACGCTGAAGGTTTCCTTCACCCTGACATTTACTCTTAAGTATCTTTTCCTCTTTCCGCCTGGAAATTTTAATGAAAAAATAATGAAGATGCTACTAACTATAGAAATCAGATAAAAAAGGAAGTAAGACACCAGAGCTTGTTACTGATCAGGAGAAAGTTCAAAAATAGATAAATATTATACATTCCATCAGAAATTTACAATTAATTACCATTTTCATACCATTGAAGTTGTCAACGAATTTGATTACTCTTCTCAATTATAGACTTTGCAAATTCCCCCCTTCCCAAAGTACAAGTGACATTTCTAATTGCTGATCTAAGAATCCGCTTCCCAAAATAGATGGAGAAGAAAAAATAAGTGTGGAGATGATGGTATTTCATCACCCAGTATTGGGCAAACTGTCACGGGAGGGGCAGGGGGCGGAGAAGCTGGCCAGTCCCGCAGCCTCAGGCCGCATCGGGGAAGATCCGTCAGGCCCGGCCTGTCCGGCGTTGGGGAGGTGCTGCCCCCGCCCACCTCCTCTGTTTCTTCGTTTCTAGGCCCTGACACGCATTGCAGGCGTGTACAGCTGTACACACTTGACGGTGGTGGCCCTCGGCCAGAGGAGGGTGGCGGTGGGCCGGGAGGTGCCCTGAGTTTGATGCCACGCTGTTTCCAAGGCTGCGGGACCACCGGTGACTCTCTTGGGGTCAGCACCGACGATCTGCAGGGCAGCCTGGAAGCAGGTCTCTGAGTCCAGGCTTGCTGCCCCTCCCTGGGTTCTAACTGCAGCTACAGTCGCCTCCCCACTTGTGCTGCAGGAAAGTTTCCGGGCAGATTCTGCAGTGTCCGAGGGGCAGCTCCGGTCCTGGGGTTGGTCCACAGCCCATGTGGCCGGACTGAGTAGGGCAAAGGCTCCTCTTTCTCTGTCCTGCGGCTCCGCTCTGCTCAGGACCCTCAGGTCACTGCGCACAGTCACGCCTGAGCCGTAGACGCACCCCCGTCCCACCCACACCCCAGCCGTCCCTCTGTCCCCTGATGGCTCCCGGACCCTGCAATGGCAAAGAGGTCACAGCCCCCTTCTCGCTCCCCACACCCTTGGCCAGGCTTGCGGTCTGTGCCGTGGCCCCTGGTTCTGCATGTGGGGTGTGGTGGACAACACGGTTCCCAGTGCCAGGACGCTGCTGCGCGATGCCTTTGCCGTGTCTCTGGCCTCTCGGCCCTGCTCCCGCCCCTGGCCCTGAGGTCAGAGCCATTGGTTCTATCTACAGAGAACCCCTAAGGTCAGCAAGGTGGAGGCTGGACTGAAGGACACAGCCTGTGCGTGGCAGAGCAGGGACAGAGCTGACCGCCCGGCTGCTGCCTGTGTGGCCATCTGTCCTCACAGCTAGGATGTGGACAAAGGGCTGCTTATGTACACCTGGGTCTCCCTGGACCAGGCAGGGGGAGGGCAACGCAGCCTGTGAAGGACAGGAGGTGGTCCGGGCTGGGGGACGAAGCAGCCTGGGAGGGAGGCGTGGTCCAGGATACCGTGTTCGCAGAGGAGCTGGAGAGCGAAGAGGATTCCGGCCACGGAGTGCTGGCCGCTGACCTTGGCGTCCAGATTTCGAAGCAATGCCGGTTGCTGGTGTTGCATTGCCCTTCACTTGATAACCCTTAAAAGCGCACTCCGACCTCTAAAATTCAGGCCGCCTCTGGGGAGCTTTGCGCGCGGGTCTGGAGTGGCCTTGGCTGGGCCAGCCCTGGCTCTGCCCCTCAGCCCCTGGCCATCTCAGACAAGTGACCAGATCTCCCTGGAGGTCAGCTTGTAACAGCTGTGAAACGGGCTGTGCTGCAGACCCAAGTCAGCTCCGAGATCTGTCAATCAATCTACGGATTTACCCATTTCTCTTCATCACATGGCAGCATAAGCTTCCCGAGGGCCCGGCGGGCGTCTGGATTCCTCCTCATGCTGGGAGGTGCTTGAACAGCCCGACTTTCTCAGTCACATGCAGACAGCGGCGTTGCTGCTGGGTTACTTAGAAAGAACATCCCTAAGAGCATCTGGAAGCAAAGCCGGCAAATGCATACACACAGCCTGTGTTCACACGCGCGTGGGTTAGTGTGACAGGAGGACGCTGACCACGACCCACGCCGACTCCCACTGGCCCCGAGGCAATCGCCAGCAGCCGTCCTATACCGCTGTGGGCGTCTTTGTGCTTCAGGTGAAGAAATAGGGGCTTCCGAGGGTCCGTGAACTCTCGGGGCGGAGAGGCTCTTCCATCACAGCGTCTCGGGTCGTGAGTGTGGCACGCTCTGTCCGGCATGGAGCCGGTGCGGCAGGAGCCTGGGGCGGAGATCTCTGGCCACGAGGACCTCGCTATCCCCAAGGCTGGTCTGAGCTGAGTGGCAGAGGGGCCCAGGCTGGGGGCGCCTCCGGGGAACCAGGGCCCACGTTCTGTGCCTTCCTGGGCTTCCCGGGCTGGGCCCGCGCTCGGCGCGATGGTTCATTTTACATGTCAGCTGATTGGCCACGGAGCGTCCAGGCATCTCATTGTTCTAGGTGTGTTTGTCTGCAGTGCAGATGGTCCTTCCCGGTGTGGGAGCCTCATCCAATCCGTCAAGGGCCTGCATAGACCAAACACCTGGAGGAAGGGAGAGCTGACTCTCTCCTGAGCTGGGACGTCCACTTTCTCCTGCCTTCCACTCAGACTTGTCCACCGGGGCTCCTGGCTCTCAGCCCCCAGCTTGGACTGGAACTAAGCCCCTGGCTCCCTTGGCATCCAGCTTGCAGATAGCACAACTCGGGACGTCTAAGCCAGTTCCTGTACTAGACCTATTTATGGTCCGTATCCTACTGGTCTGTTTCTCTGGAGGCCCCTGACTAATACACTCAGCTAATGGACACTGAAGAGCTGATATACTCCAGGCGGGTCAAGGTCCTGATGAAAGGTCACCGTCCCTCTGTCTGGTAGGACACGATGGATGGAGCCTCAGGTCACTTCTCTACACCTCGAGGAACCCCAGGGGCTGGGGCTCGGGGCTCAGGGCTGTCCATAGCCGTCACACAATCGAGGCCGCGCGTGAGAATCGGAGGGGCGGACTCGTCGTGAGGTGCACAGACAGGATGGTGGCTGGATTTTATTACTCAGCCTGGAGCAGCTAGTTCATTAAACATTAGAATTCCTGCCTCATTGTTTTTGTGGCTCTGACTCACATCTGATGGGAGATTTCACGATCACCCATAAATTTGAGCGCTCGTTTAAGGAAAAAAAACAGTGGTGGAAATTTATGACTAATCGTATGAATGTTTAGAAGCAGCCTTGAGCTTCCCGGGCCATTTGAGGGGCTCAGAGAAGCAAAGGCCCCTTGGGACCTGCCCCGGCACCTGCGGCCCCATCTCCAGGCTCTAGAGCCCCAAGGTGGGTGGAGGGAAGACCCACCCACCCCTCGGTATGTGCTTTAGGACACACCGGGCTTGGACGTAGCAGCCGACAAAGGCCAGAGTCCCCCTGACTCGCAAGGGGAAGTGTGTGCTCGTCAAGGTGCAGAGATGACGTCTGTGTCTCTGAAGGCCTGTGGGCCCGTGTGCTGCAGTGGGCAGTGCGGGGTGTGCGTGTGGGGTAGAACGGGTCTCCCAGCTCCCCGGTTAACACGAGGGTCTCCCCAGATCGCTGTCTTGAGTGCAGACCTGCCGCCTTCCTGCGCTGCTGAAAGTCGCCCACCTGGGGGGCCTGGGCACGCACCCTCGGAGCCTCTGCCTCTTCTCTGGGGGTCCTCCCCACCTCAGAAGGCCGTCTGCGCCTGCCCAGCAGCTCCTTGCCCATCCAGGGGCCCCGCACCACCCCGGCTGGGGGTCATCGTGTCACCTGTGCTCGGAGCGGGAGGCCAGTGCTAGGCACTCAGCCAGTGCCCGGAGTCTGGGTCCAGCAGCAGAAGGCTGTTTTCCATCACTGGTGGTGGTATGTTGCTTATCTATGTAAATATTATTTTAATTTAACTTCCAACTTCTTGAATTCTTCGTGTCTCACATGGTTCTGAATTAGGACGGGCAACGCATCCTGATTTATCCTGGAGGCTCCTTGTGTGAAAACTGAAGGTCCCGGATCTGGGGAACCCTCAGTCCCAAGCAAAGCAGACTGGCCACCACCCCATTCTGGATGTGGGTGTGAAAAGTGAAAGCTCCGATCTGACCACACCCTGGTTTACGCAGATGGGGGATGAGTGTCTTGTCTGTGTCCTGACACCTGCGGGCTGTTGTTGTCAGGAAGCACCTGACTTGGCCTGGCCTCAGTTTCCCCACCTCTTTAATGGGAGTAAAACCTGCCACGGAAGTAGGAGCTACAATACAGGCGGTGGGCTCGGCTCTGCTGAGGACTTCACCCAGGGGAGGGTGGCGACCGAGACACGCTTGATGGAAATCGTACTCCAGGCTTAGCAGGATGTTGTCGGTCGGTCACTTGGGGCAGCTCTAGCCACCGAGCCAGTTTCCCTTCATTGTCCCTGAGATCTGAGTCAGGAGGCTGCTGGGTTCTACGGTTGACCCCTTGTCGCTGGCATCCCCAGGGGCTGCAGGTGGATCCTTGGGTCCAGGAGCGCTAATGGCGCTACTGCTGATACCGGCAGCGTGTTTGCCCCGGGAGCAGGGTCTGGGCCATTTTTCATTAAATAATGTAACTGTTCTGCACTGGTAGGTGAGGACAAACAGCTTTGCCCAGCAAGCAGCCTCAGGAAAAAGTAATCTAGTGTCGTTCTTCACGGGCTAAAGCCACGCACCCAGAATATTCCTCACTCTGACTTAAATGCATCTCCTGCCCACTCAGAGCAAATGCAATTTTCCTTTTTATGACTATTGTTTATTTACATGGAAAAAGTTTAAATCAGGCCTGAACTACCAACAGCCACAGCTCCCCGCAACCTGGCACCAGACACAGAGACCCCCCGAGGCCCCCAAATGGGCAAGGGCTCTATAATGTGGCCCGCCCCCAGTTAATTTCCCCCAGAGGCGCTGGCTGGCTGTGTCTACACTGCCAGACACAGGAAGCACAGGCTGGGGACTCAGGCCCCCCGCACTCACAGACCCCAGCCTGGCCCAGACCTCTCCCTGCGGTCTCTCCCCGAGGATCTTCCAGGGGAGGGGGGTGGAGACAAGTGGAGGGGACCCAGGGATGCAGTGGGTGCCCAGCCCGCCCCTGCGCCTTGTCTTCTTCCCATGGGACCCGGGCAGCCGCCTGCCCTTTCACATCTGAGAAGCAGAGAGAACCACACCGCCGTTCACTTGGTGCCAAAGTGACTTTTCTTCTTGCTGCCACCGTCGTAATGACTAGGTTATTTATTATCCGGTGTTGATATGATGACAATCACAGGTATCAATGGAATAATAATATGGGAACATGGTGTTATTAGGGAGGCCCCATGGGTGAGGGGCCAGGGGTCTGGACGCCCCCGGTTTGCTACTGCTGTACCTCCAGCTCGGAACCTGCCTGGAGGGGCAGCCAGGGGCATCTGGAGGGACGCGTCTGGGCAGACATGCAGACCCTCGGGCTGGGAGGCAGCAGCAGGTCAGCGTGGAACCCTGACTTTCCGCAGGCACCCGCAGACCCAGGACGGGCCGTTCCAGGAGTCACGTGCAGCCCTGGCTGAGCCAGCTTGGACCTGAGCCCGTGGCTGCAGGCCACATTCCCTCAGGCTCTCCCACCTTCTTACCGGTCATCCAGTGAGGGCTGACTGCCGGTGGTCGGGGAAGGGAGGGAACAGGCAGTCCCTCTGGAGGGGCAGGGGTCTGGGGACCAGGCAAGGAGGAGCCTCGTGGCCAATATGAGAAGGCACGGGCTGGGGCTGGGGCCTTGGGTGCCCGGCTGCACCCACAGGGTCTGCTCTTGGCCTGGACCCAGGAGCTCACCTACGAGGCCGGCCCCTGATGCACCCCAGGCTGGTGCAGAGGGAGGGAGGCCTGCTCCCAAGGTGCAGGTGGACCCTGCATCACCCAGCCCTGGTCTGAGGCCTCTCCCTTGGGGTCTGGGTCAGGGGGAGCTACATGGAAGCTGGCGGCAGGGAGGCCGTGCGGAGGGGCCACGTGTGAAGGAGGGGGGCGCTGTGTGCGCTGGTCAGGCACTCCCTGGCCCAGACCCTGTGGTGGGGACGGCTTCGACTCAACTGTCCCATCAAGGCACCAAAGGCCCCAGGACACAGCTGTGGGGAGAACTGCCAGGAACCACGGCAGAACATGCGGCATGCCCGCTGGGAGGACGAGGGGCCCCGGGAAGGTGGCCAGGGGCAGGCCCCACTAGCCCAGCAGCGCTCAGCTGGGGACCAGTCTGCTCCCTCCCGGGGGGCAGGTGGCAACATCTGCAGACAGTCTGGGTCGTCACGACTGGAGCGGGGTGCCACTGGCGGCCATTGGACAGAGGTCAGGGAAGCTGCTGGCCTGCAGTGCTGAGGACGGAGCCACCGCAGAGAGCGACCTGCCCGGCCCGGCGTCTCGAGGCGGAGGCGGAGAAACGTTGCGTGGATCGTGGAGGCTGGGGTGTGGAGCAGCAGGTGTGCGTTTTGGAAACCGGGCTTCGTGGGTCCTGTGGCACATGGCACAGTTCCAGGCCACACCTGGAGCCGGCCAAACCGGGCTGCGTCGTCCCAAGATTTATCAACAGGTTTGAGACAAAGCCTGTTATTTTAGCCTTCAAGTCAACCTGGCTGAGTTACTGGAAACCGTTCCAGTAATGCAAGTTCAAGTGCATTTTTGAGAGGCCGGGAGAGGTTCTTGGCTGGTGGCCATGCCTGAGGCTCACGTTCTCTTCCTCTCTGCCAAGCAGTGTCTCTTTTCAAGGGGCCAGAAGGGCTAGGACAGGGGCTTCCCCCGGGGCTCACCGTGAGCAGGCTGGGAGCGGCAGCAGGTGGGAATCTTTACTGATGCCCTGACCAGAGCGGCCGGCTGGCTCCCTGTGCTGCGGCAGGCAGCCCGTTTGTGCCGGCGCCGCGTGTGGACCAGTGGATGGGGAGGCCGGGGGAGGGGGGAGGGGGGGTGGCGATGAGCAGAAAAGGGGCGGGGTGGACGTGGGCACGGCAGAGGGGCTTAACGGGATGCGCGTCCCGGGAGCCGCCCTATAGGGAAACTGAGCGAATACTCGGAGGAGACAGCGACCGGGACGGCGTGGCAGCCGGGCCACGGTGACAGTTTCATCACAGGCTCATCTGTCTTCCGCTGGAGACCCCGATGACGCATGAGCATCAGGACCCTTTAAGATGCTGCGCCAGAGGGACGACACCGCCGCTTGCGAGCGTCAGTCAGTCAAACAGCGGGGGACGAGGCTCCCTGTGACTTGTCTGTTGTACGCTTAGAAGCCACGTTAGGGAGAGTGCGTGCCACACGCCCGTGATTCCCCAGTTACGCAGGTAAAGCCCCGGTGGCCGGCACGGAGATCTGGGGCAGGCTGGGTGGGGTCTGTGAGCTGCTTGACGGCACATGTGTTCTTCAGAAGAACTTAAACTTGGTGAGAGCAAGCGACCTTACGTGAATGCAAAGGGTAAAAGACAGGGAAGGGGCTACTTTACTACGTGATAAAAACGGGAAGCCCAGACGGTGCCGATCTCCCCTTGAAAGGTGAACACTTCATCCTTGTTGGTGAGTCTCCTCTCTTGCTGGGACCAAGGGGTCCGAGCGCTGGGATTCAGAGAAGAGGGAGCACGGATTCCACTCTCTTCTGGAGGCCTCTCCCTGCCCCAACCCGATGGAGAACTGTGAATCTGTGGGGCGAGTGCAGTCGTGTCCTTGCAGCAGAGACCGTGGTGGACAATTTGGGCCCACGTGTACAACCAGGTGCAGGGGAACCCGAGGCCCACCTGAAAACGGGAAAGTAGGTTCTCAGGAGTGAGTTATTGACCTGAAGAGCTCTCCAGAGAGGGGAAGTTGCAAGAGTTGCCCGAACGGGGTGTGTCGAGCCGTAAACACTCATACTTCTCTGCCAGGAGTTTCACGTCTAGGAATTTATCTTCAGGACATGATCTGAGATGCACTCAGAGATTTCCACACAAATATATTAATTCCTTCGATATTTAGCAGGAAAGATGGTCAGTGGCCTAAATGTTTCCTGGTTTACGTCCATCTCACGATCCTGTTTGATCTTCCTCGTCCACTGGTTTGTCATCTTTCCCACCCCTGGATGTGCGCCCGGGACAGTGGGGTCTGGTCTGTCCACACTCTTCTCCCCAAGAACAGCACAGGAAAATGGTGACTTTTCTTAGAAGAGTGAATGGCCGGTAACAACAATCAGCTATACTCTGTAGATCCTTAAACAGCTATTAAAGTGATGTTTTTAAAAGAGTTCGAACAATGAGGGCAAATGTTTGGGAGACAATGTTAAAGAAAACCATGGGCCCCAGAGCTGCACAGACCCCCTGGGATCACAGACGTGAGGTGCACATCGGCGCGGCCCCAGGCCAGACCAGGCTGTGGGTACACATGCAGCCCCACTGATGTGATCGCTCGTCACCGGCCGTCATTCACCCCAGATTGCTGGCCGGGGACCTCACCCTCTAGGAAACTTGGTCATTTTTCTCTGAGATCCTGCAGCGTACGTCAGGGTCCCCAGGACCATCCCCAGGCTCCGTGATTTGCTAGAAGGACCCACAGGACTCAGCCCGTAGTCCCCACAGCTGAGATTTGTCAGGGTGACACGACACAGCAAAGTTGGCAAGTGCACAGGTGAAGCCCGAGGCCCAGGGCGGGCTCCCAGGGTCCTGCTCGGAGAGTCACCAGGAGGTGTTCAATGCCCCAGCAATGAGTTGTGACCTCACGTGTGAGATGCTGTCTACCAGAGGAGCCCATCGGACGCTTGTGCCCAGGAGGTGTCAGAGGGCTGGTCATGCCTGACGGGCACCCAAACTCCAGACTCCAGGAGACCCTGCACTCAGCACAAACTACATGGTCTGACAGTCCAGGTGCAGAGCGCCCCTCCTCATGGGAGGGCTAGGACCCTCAGAATCCACGTGCCCAAGTGCTGGGGCCCAGTGTGCAGCCAGGCCAGCCTGCTAACCTCCCAAACCTCGTGTCTCTTGGGACCTGTTAGTCCCCTCGCCCGTCTGCTAGGATCTCGGCTGCAGGGGCCCCACCTCTGGTGTGGCTCCATGGCAGCCTCCCTCCCGAGGACGGGGGGGCGTTCCAGAGGCCCCTGTACTTTACCTTGCCTCATACCTGGCAGGCATGTGGTCCCCAAGGTCTTTGGGAGCCCCAAGGGGACCCACCGCCCCTGGACCCCCACCCCACTTCTTGGTCTGCACCCCAGTCCTCAGTCCCCTCCGTGTCCCTGGTCTCCCACCCGCTCCTGGACAGGAGATAGCCTGGCACTGGACCATTCCTGTCTCTCTCCCCAGCTATCGGGTGACGGGGTTGGACTAAACTCTTTCAGTTCTGATATTCTTTGAGTCTTTTATTTTATTTGTGGGTAAAATTAGATGAGAAGAAAGCCACCTCTGTATAACAGTCAGTCCTGAAAGAAAAGGCAAATTAAATTCTTCCTATGAGCCTCTGTCGCCTTTCATGTAAGAAGAAATAAAATCTGTACAGAGCGTTTCCTCCCCAGGACCAGACCTGCATGCTGAGGCCTCGTTCACTCACTGAGCAAGTCCAGCACCTGCAGGATGGTGTCTAGGCTGGGAGTGAATTAGTGTGTGTGTGTGTGTGTGTGTGTGTGTGTGTGTGTGTGTGCACGTGTGCAGGAGTGACTCTGTGTCTGTGTGCAGGTGGGCACGTCGTGTGCCTGTGGGGGGTCCAGCCCCTCGGGGGAGGACAGGTGCCTGACGTCACGACCCAGAGGAGGGAAACCGGAGGACTGGGCTTTGTGTTTTCTATTCAGCAGGAGAGAAACACAAACATTCCAGGTGTTTGTAGGTTAAAGCTGGGAGACTAACTCATTTTGCGTAAAAAGAGTAAAAATGCGAAGGATATGCACAGGTCCACGTGCAGACACCGAGTCAGCGGAAAAGGAGCTTGGCTCACTGAGGCCGCCCCGAGCCCATGGGAGACCCCCGCCAGCTCTGCTGCCCTGTCTCCTGCAAACGCGGGCTGGGAGTCCAGACTCCACGCACTCTGGACAGGGCCTGCCCGGCAGCATCTCGGGGGAGGGGTTTGGGGAGGCGGCTCCTACCAGGAAGACGAGAGCAGAAGAAGGTCCCAGCTGCTCGTGGCCTCCTGTTCAGTGGTTCTGGGTGGGGTTCTGCTGGGGACCGGGGTCAGGGCACTCAGAGCAGCTGGGTGAAGGGCTAGGGGTTTATAAGGAATGAGCGTGGGGGGCACACCTATCTGATTCCCTTCCCTGCGTTCCCTCGTCCCCCAGGACTGTGAGGACATCTACCTGTGGTCTGGGGGCATCTTGAATTGCGAGACCTCCTGCTGTGGGGCTGGGTGTCACAGGGGCCGTGTCCAGCTACGTCAGGGGCTGCTTTCAGACTCTCATCTGCGTTTCCATTCCAGGAGTCGTAGCTCTTCTGGCCTGAGTCCCTCCTGACGCCCTGAAATCCGACTTCTGTATCTTCTCCGGGGTCTTCTATCTCCCCCTCCTCCACCCTGGGGGCTCCAGGGAACCTCACAGCCACCTGGTCCAGCCCGTAGCCCCGAGGCCCTGGCTTGCTGCCCACCTCTCCCCCAACAGTTCCCCATCCTCTGTCCCCTCACAGCCGCCCTCCCATGTGCCCACATTACACTCGGCCACCAGCTACAGTCTTGGGCTGGTCCTTTCTCCTCCTTGATTCTCAAATTCCTCCCATCAGAGCCGGGAAGGGCATCCACGGGTGCTCAGGGCCCCTCACGGCTCAGTCTACTGATGCTTCTCCTCAGCAGGAGGGAGATTATTTTTGTGAAGTGCATCTGCAAAACACATCTGTTAATTTTCTGTATTTGTTTATCCACAGTAGAAATTCGAACTGGTAACTGTTTCACATGGCAGCTCACAAATAAACAGGAGGAAACAACACAACAGAAGGACTCAGAGAAGATGAGAGTTAATGTCATCACGCCGGTAAGCGGGCAGTCAGAGAAAGGTGGGGACGGAGGGAGGAGGTTGCAGAGGAGAAGGGGAGTGCTGAGATGCAGGTGAGGGAGGGCGTGTGGACGCGGGGAGGGGGGACACACAAAGCCCCTGGCTGGATTCCGTGCCTCTGGCTTTACAGAGCTTGAGGCCCCAAGGGAGGAAGGGGGTTGAGTCCTCTTCACCCCAGGGTTAGCTCCAATGGAGCCAGAGGCCATCACATGGCCCAGCTTCCCCTCCCAGCCCCCGGGGTGACAAAGACTGGGTGAGGATGGAGGATGAGCTCGTGGCCAGTAGGTTCCTGAAGGTGAAGATGGCCAGTAGGGCCTGAGAGCACACCCCCTGGGTGAGGGGGGAGGCACCCAGAACACACCCTCCTCACGTCTCAGCTCGGGCAGCAATGGCCAAATGCATTATGGGGGCTGACCTTGAGCAGACACATGTGCCCACAGATCGGGGGCTAAAGCCCAGACTCAGCGCTGGGGAGGGCCCTGGTCCCATTGCCTTCTTGCCATGTCCCCTCATGCAGAGAGAGACGGGGATCTGGCATCTCATTCTTTTCTTTTCTCATTCTTGTGGGACACAAGACACTAATCCCATTGTGGGGGCCCCACCCTCATGACCTAGTCACTGTCCAAAGACCACCCCCCTCCTGACACCATCCCACTGGGGGAGTTAGGGCTTCAACATAGGAATTTGGGGCACAAACTTTCAGTCTATAAAAGACCCAGAAAGTGCTGGTGTCATCTCAGAGAATCTCCGTCCTAACCCTGTGAAGGGCATTGTCACCTCATCTTACAGAGAAGACACAGAGGCTCGGGAGGGAAAGCTGTGTGTGTGTGAGTGTGCAAACACACGTGTGTGCACATGTGTGAGTGTGTGCACACGTGCGACCAGAGCTGACTTTTCCTTGGGACGAAGGGGGCAGGCCTGTGAGACATCTGAACATAACACCAGAAGGGAGAGGGGAGGCAGGAGACAAGCCTTAGAGCTTGGTGACTTTGCCCAGGGACACCTGGCAACTTCTGGAGATAGTTTGGGGTGTTCCACCCTGGGGCAGGGTGCTGCTGGAACACAGTGGGGCCGGCCAGGGACGCTGTACACCCCAGGGAAGTGCTGCTTCTCACCCTGCAGTGAGCGGGGTGACCCTGCCAACAGTCCTTCAAGCCGGCTCCAGATGTCGGTGCAGTTGAGACCCCGTTACCTGGTTGCCTGAGAGGAGCCGGGACCCCGAGGGAGGGGCTGTGGGTGGCGGTTGAACCCCCAAAGGATGTCTCTGTACAGAGCTGCCCATCTTCAGAGTTAAGTTCCAAGAAGCCCTGTCATTCTGAAATTAATGGTGAGTGGGTCATTTTTTCCCCTTTCTTTCTTGCTTTTAAACTTTAGATGATTGAAGTTGAGGGAAGGGACCACCCAGTGATCCCTGGGATCTAGAGACAAGGAAGCTGGGATGAGGGCGATGGGACCACCCTCTCTGAGCCACAGAGCAATAGTGGAAGATGGGGCAGGGGAGGGAGGAAGAGGTGACAGCCCACCACTGCGGTCCTCCCAGCCCTTGCCCTTGGGGTGTGGGAGGGACGCAGGGGTCATTTCACTGGGCCTCCCTAGTCTCCAACAAGAGAGTGAGCTGCAGAGACACCCAGGGGCCCCATCCTTCTCTGGACACCGGCTCTGTAGCGAGGGTGGTGCTACTTAATTCTGTGACAGCCCTGCAGAACCTTCTTGTGGGACGACCCCAAGTCACCCAGCCAAGGAGCAGGCCTTGGCCCCACCAGGATCCCAGTTTACCCTGTGTGGGGCCGGGACAGCGACTGTCTGCTTTCCCAGCACCGTCTTGTCCAGCTGACACGGTGTCTGACTTCCAAGTGGGTCCCTGAGTCCCGCAGCACCCGGCTGGGTGCATCCCTGCCCACAGCCCCACGCCTGCCGGGCCCTCTGCAGTCGGGTGCCCAGAGCAACAGCCTTCTCTGTGCTTGGCCTTTGTCCTGTCTCCCTGGGCAAGGGGCTCAGGGAGGGAAGAGTGATGGGTGGGCTGGAAAAGCAGCTGGGACTGGGTGGGGGGCTTCCTCGGAAGGACTGCCCCACACGACACCCCAGGCGGAGCTTGGACAGTCTGGAGGCTGAAAGTGCAAGGTCCAGGTGTCGCAGGGCTGTTTCCTCCCGACCTCTCTCCTGGGCTTGTAGACGCTGGCTTCTCCCTGTGTCCTCACATGGTCGTCCTTCTGTGTGTGTCTGTGTTCTGATCTCCTCTTCTTACAAGGACCCCCATCAGAGGATTAGGACCCACATGACCTCACTGTAACTTAATTATGTCTTCATAAGGCCCATCTCCAAATACAGCCACATTCTGAAGCCCCGGGGGTGAGGACCCGAGTCTATGGATGTGGAGGGCCACACTTCAGCCAGATCACGATCTGAAGGCTCAGTGATGCTCTGAGAAAGAGGATGTGGACACTGGTCCAGCTTTGCTGGCTGCGGGCAGAGGAGGATGGTCTAGGGCTGGGAACCAGCAGGGCCCAGCTCCGGCTGAGGACAGGGTGGAGGGTGGCCCGGAGGCCTGGGAGCTTCCTAGGACGAGTGGGAGGCCGAGAGGAGGAAACATGGGTCCGGCGTGCCCTCCCTGAGGGCCTGGGGGTCCCAGCCCTTCAGGGGAAGCTTCAACCCTGGCTCTTTCCAGGAGTCTGGAGGGAAACCTGAGCTATGGTTATTCCGGCAGCGCTCAGGACTTGGTCTCTCCAGCAGCACAGTATTTGTGTGTGTGTGATAACAGTCATTGAATTACCAGATTGTAATACTATATTTGGCCCCTGTAGAGATTCCATTATCCATTTACATAAACAAATGACACAGACTCATTAAGTTATTAATATCTTACAGAGACACAATCACCCTGTTTACATCTTTGAAGAGATTTACGAATAATACAACCATAAATCCCTCTGGAACCGAGCGACCTCAGAAATGAGGAGGGGGCTTCCCAGGGCTTCTTTCTAGAAAGAAGCTCATGCTCTCGACCAGAACTTTCCTGATGAGCCGCAAAACCTTCCTGCAAACTGCTTCTCTGCCGTGTTGGTTGTGACGGTGCCCTGTCCCCAGTTTTTGGTGGAGTCAAGCCCCGTCTACTCCAATGGATTGGTGTGTTTGGTGGACCAGCTCTTTTGTTAGATTTGAATTTGTAGCCAAAGTGTGGACCCGTCCAAGGGAGCCCTCCACCAGAAAAGGTAAAATGTGTGCTTCTAAGGCAGGCTGAGGGGTCCTGCATGGACAGGAAGGCAGAGCAGGGCAAGAGAAAGGGAAAAGGGAGGAGGTTGGGTCCACACACAGCTCAGGAGAGGGCGCCTTGGGGTGTATCAAGGCGTGGGAATGCCAGCTCAGGGCTCCTGTTTGGCAATGTTCTGGTTTAAGCATCGTTCCGGGGTGAGGGTTTAACCCACCTGGGTAGCACCATTCCCCCACGTTCTTGAAACGCCCTTTGGTCCACAAACACCAGGTCGGTCGATCGCCCTTCTCACCTTGACACTTTCTCGGGACTCCTAGGATTACGTTGCCACGTGACCCTAAAAGGCAGAGTGCAGGTGTGTGTCTGGCGAGAGGGCCTCTGACCGTTCATGCAGCTTCTTCCAAGAGCAAGGAAGGACACTGTTCTACCGTCTTGCTAGGGTCAGAGAATAACTTTAACAAAGAACACACTTGGTTTGGTTTTTAATGGAGTATGGGTCTCTCATTCACAGCCTTTAACAGATGGTTTCTAAAAACCATCTGTCCCTGAGCCCTTTCACACTTTCCAGCCACCCCTTCCCACCAGCCTGGACCCAGTTGACCTGGGGGCAGACAAGGGCAGCAGTGAAGCTCGAGGGACGGGGGGATTTGGACAGACTCCCGAGCCTGACTCATTCTCCGCTTGTCTCTCCTTGTTCTGTAAATTCCATGGGAAAATGTTTCTCTGCCCACATCCCTTAGAGCTGTTCCGATGAAGCTGATCGTGGCTGCCCTCTGCTCCTGAGATGGGCCTATAGGACTTCCCAAAGCCACACAAGCCTCAGGCCGCGGGGCGAGGGCTCTGGATCCCAAGAGACGTCTCCTCTAGGCTCTGTGGCTTTTCTGGGCTGCTGCTCCCATGGGGGGCAAGTTCCCAGTGGACCGGAAGCCTTTGCTGTCCTGAGGTGAAGTCTGTCTGTCTCTGCCCACCTGCTTCTTCCCCCTCCATCCTTCTTCCCCCGTCTCTGCTCTGTCCTTCCTTCCCACCTACGTGTGTTCTTTTTCTTTTAAAAAAGGCCAGATGCCATCTTCCTCACCCCATTGCCAGGGTCTTTGACTCATCTTTTCCATTTCCTTAAGGAAATTATGGTCGAAACAATAATTTCCCATCTTGTTGGATCTCTCCAGCTGACAGAGGGTTTTCCAGGCATGTGGCCCATCCCCACAGGCTGCCCGGGGTTCGTGGGGGACTTCCGACCCTCTGGGCTGCTTCCCGCCAGGACAAGGATGCTCTGCAGAACAGACTCGCGTGCAGAGGGCGCTGAGTGAGCGCGAGGACGTCAGGAAAAGTGACCCACGTTTCACCCTCTCTGGCTGGCTTGCACCCGGAGAACATTCTTCAGAGGTTAAAACACAAATCAGAACAGAGCAACAGAGCGGTTGGAGCGTTTTGCACACTCGAGACGCAGCTGCAGAGTTTAGGACCAAGGCTGGCGGGGAGCCGCCGGGGCGTGAGCCCCACCTGCAGGGTGTCAGCCATGACACCCAGCCCATCTATCTTCCTGCTTCCTCACAGCCTAAATTTAATTATGCAAACCTGATCTTGGGTCTTAATTAAATTTTAAAAAATATGGCCTGTTCTCTCTGGCAACAAGGCAGTAACATTTCCACCCCATTTCCTTGGTGAACAGCTCCTCTGGGGGCAGGTCCTGGGCGGTGTTCGAACGCAGACCACGACCAGGATGGCCCCCCTCACCCTGCTGCTTGGTCTGGGGCCATCAGACTGGCATGCCGCGCGCACGCCTTTTGACAGGAGCCCGCAAATCAGAGAGGGGAGCCCAGCGAAGCCTTGCTGTTTGTCTGTTTAATATCCTAGAACAAACAGCCTGAATCTCTGTCAACAGCCATTACGCGGAATCGTATTGTGTTTCCTCCTCTATAAATCCAGCTCGTTACCCTGCTTGACGGATGTGGGCCAGTCGTTCCTGTTTGCTATGTTGTTCTCAGTTCCACCGATGCCCCCTCCCCAGGGAACATGCTGGTGGGGGGCAGCTCGGCCCAGCTCTCAGTCCTGGGCAGCTCCTCCCAGCCCCCAGCCCCTCTCCGGGTCTGGGTGGGATCTGGGGGAGGAGGGAGACCAGGCCACAGCAAGGCTCTGGGGCACACACCTGCCCACCCCGCCCCACCTGCTACCTGGCCAGGGAGCTCCAGGGCCCCGGCTCTTCCACGTGGCGGCCTCGTCATGTTCACACGAGGCCGTCCTGTGTCCCTCCTGCTTTCAAAGGCTGCTGCAATGTGTGCCGGGACCTGCCATGCTATGATGCCACACCCACAGCTGTCAGACTCCCACCCCCTTGGCTCATGGTCCAGACAAGGTGCTGGATGGCATCTGGACACAGAAAAGAGAGCCCTGTGAGGACAAAGTACAGGGCCACTGGTGCCGTCTTGGGAACAGGGCAAAGCCCTGAGATGCTCCTGTGGTCACAAAAGAGACCCCTGGTTCATGGGGTCTGTCGGCCTGGGGGGCGGGGAACGTGAGGATGGAGCAGCAAGGGTGGCCCTGATGTCCCCACAGTGACGGTCATGGGAGCGGCTTCACTGACCCGACACACACCAGGAGCTCACACTCACACACCAGGAACTCACACACCAGGAACTCACACCCTCGGAACTCACACTCACACCAGGAACTCACACACCCACGCTCCTGGAACTCACGCCCACACACCAGGTGAATAACTAACAGCTGAGCACAAGGTGGAATCGCCCAGAGCCATGAAATGAGCCCCATGCGCTGCTGGACCTCAGTCCTGCACCTGTTCGTTCTGCCGCCGTGGAAGTGCTACCTCTTCTTTACGAAACAGAAAACAGAACCAGAGGGAGGTGGGAGGTCTTACACTGCACTGCCTCACCCTGCACGCTGCCTGGCGCCATGTCCTGACTTTCCCGGGGCCTGCTGGCGCTCACCTGGCTCCCTGGAGAAACGACCCAGGGTCAGCGAGCACCTCTTCAGGCCTCCAAGCACAGCAGTAGGCATGGCCCCCACCTGCCCTCTGGGAACCGGCTGCCCCCTGAAAGATGCCCAGGTTCCCATCCTCAGAACCTGGGAAGAAGTCTCCATGCACAGCAAAAGGGGCTTTGATGGGTGAATGGGCTAAGGATCTGGGATGGGGGAGCGGCCCTGGACTCTCTCAGGGGCCCTAAATGTGACCACAAGGGTTCTTGTCACAGGGAGGCAGGAGAGTTATCAGAGAAGGAGGAATGATAATGGAAGAGGCAGGAAAAAGGGCCATGGGACGAGATGCCACCAGCCAATGAAAGCAGGTGGCCTCTGAACCTGGAAAAGGAGGTGCAAAGAAAAGCGTTTCCTTCTCTGCACCGGCTGGAGCTCCCAGCCCTCCCGACAGACACCAGGTGTGTGGGTTTCCACACCGCGCGATCGTGACACTAACAGGAGTGAGCCCAGACCCCCAGGTTAAGGTTGTCACCTAACCTGGGGGTCTGTAGAAATTGTATGGAATGCCTCGAGAATCACTTTCACAAAATGAATGATCAATGGATGCAATTTCTTTATCTTCCCCTTTCCTCTTCACAGGCGGACGTTCCATTCAGTATAAGTCTACTAAAGAAAATATGAAAGATGTAAGCTAAGACAGTCAGGTTTAGAGGGAAGATTGTTACCTTCCTTGCTAGCCAGCTATGGTACCTCTGTAAGAACAGGTGGGAGTCACGATCCGGCCATGTTAGAACTCATTCCTCATCCAGTGGGATAACAGAGGAATTTGTCTTTAAAGTTAAAGAGACTCTCATATATACAGAGTGTAGAGCTGATTAAAAATTTCAACTGTCAATTGAAATATTTCTTTTCCCTAGTGCTAACAGTAGTTCAATCTCAAAGGGGAAAAAAAATACTGTTGACACACACAGCTTAAAAAAAATTTTTTTTTAAGAAAGTAATTCTGCCGTTAGAAAAAAATAGAGTAGTGAATGTGATTTTTGGATCAAAGAGAAGAAATATTCAGTACAAGAAAATCAAGATAATGTGTGATCTTATTTCAGAGTGAATATTTCAAACAAGGATGATGCAAGAAAATGTAATAAAGTGTTATAAGTTAAAACTATTCAATTCTGGAAAATATTTCCCCAATGAGTGCAAATATTAAGATAATTATTAAAATGTACAAAATAAATTGTATGAAGTAATAACATGACAGAAAACAATGCATTTAAAATATATATGTAAAAGAAAGTAAACCATGTTCACTTCATGCCATGGAAAAGAATACCAACGTATATACCAATAAAATAATAAAATGACTTATTTTGCAATTAGAAGATTGGATCTCATATTTATAAAGAAAATAAGGAATTTCTACCATCCAAGAGAAGAATGTAATGGTGTAGAACACACCAAATAAAAACTAAAAATACTAAAAACAAATTAAAAGGTTGTCACCTGTGCTTCTAACCAGCCGGCTGCACATTGGAGGTCCCATGATCTCCTCCTTGGGGTCAGTAATTTGCTAGTGCAGCTCCCAAAACTCAGGAAACTAGTTTAGTTATGAGGTGACCAATTTACTGTAAGGGCTACAACTCGGGAACAACGGGATGGGAGAGATGAACGGGGCCAGGTGTGGGACAGGTGCGTTGGCAGAGCTCCATGCACCTCCTCAACATATGACCCTCCCAGCACCTCCAACTGCTCGGCAAACCCCATGCTGTAGGGGTTTTTGTGGACCCCTCATTACTTCGGAGTGGCTGATCTAATCATTGGCCACTGGCGATTGCTTCAACCTCCAGCTCCTCTCCCCTCCCTGGAGGTTCCAGCCCCTGATCGCTTGGTTGGTTCTCTTGGCAACCAACCCTCATCCTTAGAGACTTTCCAAAAGTCACTTAGTTACCATAAACCCTGTGGTTGCTGGTTGTTATATGATGAGCAAACACACCCATTTCACCTTCATCACTCTGATGACTTAGGAAATCCTGAGTGTTTTAGGAGCTCTGTGTCATTAGGGAGAAAAACCAAACATGCATTTCTTATCTCACATCACAACAGCATAGCAAGGATTCTCCCCCCAGCCCCCAGAGCCTGGAAAAGGAACCCAGCTCAGCTGATACCTGGATTTTCGCCCCACGAGACCAGCGTTGGGTCTCTGGCCTCCATACGGTTTGAAGCCCCTCAGTTTGCGGTCCTTTGTCACAGCAGCCATCAGAGACTGACTCGGGGATGCAGCCCTGCTTTGCAATCACGTGTCTCTTAATCCTCAAGACAGATCAGCCCCAATGACTTTTTTCCTCAAATAATACACTGTTTGATTCATACTTTGTTAATTTCATAATGATGTAGATGTGTGTCTTTTAAATAGCCTTTGTTTTCCTCTTCTTGTTTGATTACGTACTGTCTGAGTTTTGGGTGAGAATTGAACTCAGTGATTGTGAATTCATGTTGTCTGTCTACAAGATCATGGATTGCTCTTGGCTTCCTAAGGGAGGAAGTGCATTACGATCCCACGTGGTGGTTGCATCTGGGGATTTGCTTGTAAACTGAGTCTCTGGCTTCTTGGTTTTTGTCAGATTTCCCTCTAGAGCCCCCGGAAGGAACGCAGCCCTACTGACCCCTCTTGGACGTCTGATGTCCAGAACTCTGAGATGATAAATCTACATTGTTTTGAGCTACATTTGTTCCAGTGGCCCCTGGAAACTCATACTGTCTGACCTGCACTGTGTGAAAAAGATTAGTGCGGAGACTGGCCACTGTGCTGCACAGCCATGAGCCAAAAAGAGCTGGGTTTTAACTCAATTTGGGTGCCTGACCTTGAGCGTAAAGCATATTGACCATACGACTATTGCCTCTTTCATGGCGCATCAGTGCTGACAAAGCTTCTGGGACCGCCTGCTCTAAGGATCTCAAAGGCATCCTGCCAGTGACCAAGCCTGCAGGGGCTGGGCTCCAAGGGTCCGTACTGCCTGGTGGCACCCCTGCTGCAGATGGATGTCCTCAAGGCGGGGCTATGCTCTTCCTTCCTGGCAGCCCTGAGCACTGCTGCTTCCTAACGACATGAGTTAATGATGATGATAATAAGGAAGCTTCCAGTGAGTCCAGCCTGCTGGGGTCTGTTTTGTTCTCTTATCAGATTTCCATTTGCTCTCTTGCTTCCTTATCTTACCAGGCTCTGTTCCATAGTGGCCTTGCTTCAGTTTGGGAAGGATGGGTTCTGTGGGACAGGAAGCTGGCGGGTCCTCGTGCAGTCATTGCACACACCAGACCCACATGGAGGCCCTCAGCCTCCCGGCATGGTGCCATCCACCTACCACCAAGTGCCGCGGGCCACCATCCATCTCTGGTAGCCGGCTGCCACCTAGAAACTGCTTCTAACCGCTGCTGCTCCGGCCCTGCCAGATGGGTGGAATGAACGGGAAAACCCAGGGCAGCGCCTCCTGGGCCCTGGCGGAAGGACCCTCCAAGTTCAGATGTGTCCACAGATGCAGACTCCCTCCAAAGAAAGCAGAGGACAGATGAGAAACAAGGGAGATGCACAGGGTTTTGTGTGCACTTAAGCTGCACGAGGCTTGACTCCCCCCTCCCTCCCTCCATCCTCCCTCAGTCCCTCCCTTCTTTTTCTCCCTCCCTCCCCCTCCACCTCATCCCCCCTCCCTCCTAGGTCCTTCCCCTTTTCCAATCACCCTCCTCCTTTCCCAAACCCCTGGGAGAACCTAAGTGTCAGAAGTCCCAGGTCCTGGAGGCCCCCCAAGATGCAGGCTCCAGGACGTACCGCCACCTCTCCTCTCTCCCTGCCTGTTCTGTGCGGTCCTGTTTACAGAATGGAGCAGGGTGTGGCCCTCCCAGATGCTCTCCATCAGCTTAGGTGGAGGTGAAGCCCTCAGATCTTTCCCTTCTGCTGCTGTGAACAGTGAAGGCTGCCTTCCTTCGAGGGCTGGGAAACCCACCGACCTGACATCCTGTGTGATGCCGGCTCTCCAGACACTGGGACCACATCCTCAGGTGGTCTCCAAACCCTGGAGACCAGGACCTCTTTAAAATGCTGTGGCCAAGGGACAGCTCCAAACCCTGCTGTGGCCCCATTCTTCTCTGAGAACCTACCAGATCCCCGCAAAGACCGTCCAGGCCCGACACCCCTCTGTGCTCATCTTCCTCCTGTGGGACCCCCTCCCCGCTGTTCCTTCAGCACGCCATGTACACATCACCTCACTTGTTCCCCCCGACCCCTGCCTGGGCTCTGTCTGTCTGCACCCTCAGCCCTCCTGGTTTGGGTTCAAGGGCTACCTTTTGGGGTAGGGGGCTTTGATTATTCCATCTAAAATGACATGTGACCCCCTATGCTCCCCTCCACTTTCCTGCCCGAGCTTCTCCCCAGCACCAGCCCCTGTCTGTCTCTCCATGTGCTGCCATCTCCTCCCGGTGGGCTCAGCTCCAGGACCCGGTGGGGATGCTCGTCTGCTCCGGAATCTCCGGGCCTGGAACAGCCACGTGCGCAGCAAAGTGTGCTGAGGAAATGAATGAACAAAGGAGTGAAATAATGAAAACACACCTTTGGCCCAAAAGAGGAAGATCCAGAAAGTGGCTCATCCTTGGTCCAAAACCTTGGAGCCCAGACGCCAGCCTTGTACCGTATCTGGAGGCGGCTTCTGCAAAGCAAACTCTCAGAGCGGAGCCTGCGCTGGGCTCGGGCTGCGGGAGAAGCCCTGCGGGTCAAACGTCCCCGTGCTCACAGGGATCTTCTATCCGCTTCATAAATGTAGTCAACAGCAGAGTTTCTGAAAGAGTATAAAGTAGAAATAAAGCTCCCTCCAGACAGAAGAGCCATGGTAAAAGTGAAACACTCTTCCTCTCGAGCCTTTCATGAGGAGGGAGACAGAGGTCCCGCCGTCATCTGTCCCAAATCAGAGCTGCGCTCCGAAATCACTGTCGCGGGCTAGACCAACGTGAGCTGTGTTATTCCAGTGCGTTTCTCAACGAAATGCAAAATATGTCATCATCATTATTCTCATGTCATTGGGGGCCTCCTGGTCAAGTGAAGATATTTCAGATGCTGCATTTCCAAGTCTAAACTGGCTACACAGTATTTAGGTGACTCCGCAAAAGAATTGCCAAGCCATGAACCAGAGGCGTGGCACCCGGAGTCTTTTTATACCCAGACAGGCCTGAACAAAAAAGGGGATAAAGTTTCATTCTTTTCACTTACTCCATCATCCTCTCCGTCTTGAGCGCTGCGCTTGGGTGTCCCTGGTGCTGTCCCCAGGCCAGGTTTCTGCTGCGAGCCTTGTCCCTGTGCCATTAATAATCACCAAGGTCGCTTGCACGGCAAGGATACGCTCACTGCCTTCCTAAGCTCCCTGGGGGCCCACGACCCAGCTACAATTTGTTTCCTCTTCGGAGAGCTGGAGAGACACTTGACCTCATTTCATGTGCTCCCTGGAAAAGCCCCAAGGTCTCCAAGGCAGAGATCCGCAGACTCTGGCCCGCCTCTGCCTGTTTGTGTGAATAAAGCTTTATTGGTACGTGCCCCACCCCCATCTGTCCCTCATTATCTACGGCTGCTTTCGAGCTGGTTGCAAAGGAAGACCTGTGGTCCTCAGAGCTGACGATGCTCACTCTCTGGTCTCTAAGAAAACGTGTATGGCTCCTGCTTCAGCTTCCCCAGTGCCACAGTGGAGACTTGGGGGCAGATGCCCCAATTCCTCACTGCTTGCTCCGAACGTCCTAGTTCTTTGCCTGGGAGGCTCTTCCAGAGGAAACTGTTCGTCTTCAGGCCCAGGACACATGTCCCCCAGACATGAAGGATTTTCTGATACTGTCCCTGTGAGCCACTTCCTTTCCCTCCACTCTCCAGAGCCCCCCGACCCCCACCCAACACCCTGCCCACACTGCCAGCTCCTGGGCTGGAGCCCACTGTGCCTGGCCCCTCTCGGGGTGCACCATTTAAAAATGACGGTAGGATGGTACCCAGCACCCACAGGGAGGTCGTGTCCTCTGCTTCCTTCCCTCCCATCCAGTCCTGTTCCTCACTCTCTCCAGCTTCTCCTGGGATCACATCCCACTCAGATGTGCGGGGTCTGTCCCAGAAGTGCCCAGAGCCCAGAAAGCAACAGACTGGGTTTATCCAGTGGTCGCCAAGCTTGCCCAAAGCCACTGTGGCTGGAAACATTTTTATAGGTTTGGTTGTATGATGTTGCAGCCCTGGGAGACCCCAAGAACAACTTCTGGATTTCCTTGGAAAGCGGGGACGCAGAGGAACCCCGTCTGGGTGGAGACGAGGTCCCAACAGGTGGAGGGCTTTCTGAACGGGTGCCCTGTGTGGCAGGGGCAGGGGGAGGGGAAGTCTGGGGCAGGAGGCAGGACTGGGGAGTGGGAACTGGCCCCTCGGCCCCTCCTTCCTGCTGCCTTCTGTCACCTGTGCTCCCAGCAAGGGTATTCCAACTACACACTCACCCTTAAAATGTACGTGCTGAGTTTTGGGGGAAAACTCTAAATCAGGAAAAATCAGTTTCTAAGGCTGGACAGAGATTTGCTGAGTTATAGGAATGCAGAGGGAAGAGTGAGCTCTGGGCCTGCCTCTTGCAGGGGAGGGGGCCCAGGAGTGGCCCCAGGACAGTTAAAGGGCTTCTGGGTGGGAGACGAGGAGAAGCCAGTGGGGAGTGCTGGCGGCCAATAGTTCTCACCTTGTAGGGGGGCCCTGGCTGTGTTTATAGCCAACAAGGAATTAACTTCTCCCCAGGAGCTCAGTCCCCCAGGATGTGGATTTTGGCAAGCCCCATGTGAGCCCTTGACTGTCCTCTGACCTTGATGTGCTGACCCCTGTTTTAACCCCTCTATTTGCTTTTTGGTCCTCAGAAACAAACAAACAACCTCCCCCCCACCAAAAAAAAAGAAAACACCAGAAAACCTGGCAAAAATGTAAACAAATTCTGAACCAAAAGTAACTCTAGAATACGTGAGAGGAATTTTCACAATTTTCTTTTAAAATAAGAGAGACATATAGACTGCCCATTTTATTTATTTCATACTGAAAATTGCTGGTAGACATAACACAAAATAAATGTGGCAAAGAATAAAGAATTTCACACAGTAAAATAGACTGTGATCATTTTCACAAAATTTAATTAAGAAAATTTGATCTGTGTGGAAATAATGCACTTATGAAGCAAAGGCAGTGTTTATCTTTGGTATAATTGGCATAATCTTGTATGGTCAAGCTGATTGTTGAACTAGATATTTGTTATAAAATTGATACCAAAACGCCTGATACCCACAAAATTAATTTCGGTAAAATAAAAAGGAAGACAAAACTAGCTATATGAATCATGAAAAAATAATCAAGGAATTATAGTAGATGGAAACGTTCTGGTTTTATTTTT
Source organism: Lagenorhynchus albirostris (assembly GCF_949774975.1). Lineage (NCBI taxonomy): Eukaryota > Metazoa > Chordata > Mammalia > Artiodactyla > Delphinidae > Lagenorhynchus > Lagenorhynchus albirostris. Next base: position 2,275,533 of record NC_083105.1, read on the forward strand.
AATCAAACTTGGCTAATTAATTAATTAATATTTTATTTTACTTTACTTTTTAACATTTTTATTGGAGTATAATTGCCTTACAATGGTGTGTTAGTTTCTGCTTTATAACAAAGTGAATCAGCTATACATATACATATATCCCCATATCTCTTTCCTCTTGCATCTCCCTCCCTCCCACCCTCCCTATCCCACCCATCTAGGTGGTCACAAAACACCGAGCTGATCTCCCTGTGCTATGCGGCTGCTTCCCACTAGCTATCTATTTTACGTTTGGTAGTGTATATATGTCCATGCCACTCTCTCATTTCGTCCCAGCTTACCCTTCCCCTTCTCCGTGTCCTCAAGTCCATTCTCTAGTAGGTCTGCGTCTTTATTCCCGTCCTGCCCCTAGGTTCTTCATAACCATTTTTTTCTTTTTTAGATTCCATATATATATGTTAGCATACAGTATTTGTTTTACCCTTTCTGACTTCCTTCACTCTGTATGACAGACTCTAGGTCCATCCACCTCACTACAAATAACTAAATTTTGTTTCTTTTTATGGCTGAGAGGAGGAAACATTTTGTTTTGACAAATTTTGATCCATAGTTATAGTTCTATTTTTAATATTTATATTTATTAAAATTGACTCAAATACCCGTATGGGTTTAGAATATCCTCTTCCTGTAAGATAGTCTTCCATCTATTCATCTACCCACCCATCCACCCATCCATCCATCCATCCATCCACCCATCTGTCATCCATTCACCATCCACCCGTCAAGCCTTCCATCCACCCACTCAATCACTCATCCACACATTCAACCATGCATTTTTTTATCCATCTAATCATCTCACTGCCCATCATCCATCTATCCAGCCAGCTGTCCATTCATTCAGTCCTTAATTCATTCTGCAAAGTTTGAAGTCATTTAGAGGAAAATACGTAATCAGTAAAATAATTGCTATGTTAGAATGTGGGAAAATACCATAGGAATCAGAGCTCAGACCAGTGGGCAGATGGGAAAGAAGCACTTTAGGCCTTGGGTCCTGGAATAGCACCAAATTGGAGCCATGTATTCAGCTCTGAACTTCTTGGTGGAAAAAGCAAAGACAGCCAGTTACGTATCTTTACCGTCTACTAGGAGAAAATGCATTAGTGTGTTAAGGAAAGTAGACCCTTGCTTGGCATTCAGATCCGTGATCACATTTCCATTTGTGATGCCTCCCTGGGGCAATCACTGAGCAGATAGTACCTTCGAGCACCCCCTGAGCCATGCAAACGTGGTCCCTCTGCAGCCGTGGCAGGCACCCTCTCAGTATGGAAAGACGTGAGGACAGGTCACAGCGGGAGGGAGCAACATCTGGGCTCTTTAGATCTGCTCTCTAGAGCTCAAAATGATGAAGTTATATGTCTTTGTAAAATGCAGTCATTCAGACTCTCCCGTCCCTGAGAGCAATCTTTTCAACAATGAGTTTGAATTAGTGAGATGAGGTCAGATTGCTAAAAACTACCCCTGTCCCTGGACCCTCACTCTGGTTATCTCCTTAAATTATGGTTTAATTGATGAGTGAGTGATACCAGGTATAGCGGGTAGGATGGTGCCCCTGCCCCAAAATACGTCTACCTAGAACCCTGGAATGTGATCTTATTTGGAGAAAGGGTCTATCAGACATCATGACATTAAAGATCTCAAGATGGGATCATCCTGAGGTTTCCAGGTGGGCCTGAATCTGTGGAGGGCTTCCTATGGGACAGAAGAGGAGACACAGAGGGAGGAGAAGCCCACGTGAAGTCGTGAGGTTGGAGGAAGGGATTGGAGGGATGCCCGATAAGGACCAGAGGCTGGAGACACAGCAGAGGCTCCATCAGGGTGTCCAGAGGGAGCAGCTCTGTCGACACCTTGACCATGGCCTTCCAGCTTCCGGAACTGCAGCTTGTGGTCATCGGTTATGGAAACCCCAGGAAACAAATACACCATGTTTCAAGTACTTGTTTAGTTAACCTCCCTTTAGGTGGAAGATGGATGCCCTTGGATTTGGAATGCCAGCGAGTGTCAAAGAAGTCTACAAAACAATAAATATTTTAGTTAATGGGCTCACAGTCTCTGTGAGATTTTCTTCTTCCCCCAAACCCACCTACCTTAAAATAAGGACGGTGGACCTAGGCAAAGAACGATAAACTGTCTCATCCAATGCCTTGGACCAGAAGCTGATGATATGTCCCCATCTACTAAGTAATGTAGAAGGTTTGTTGTATGTCAAGCCCTTGGTGTGGTGTCTGTGTGGGGGATGACGGCACGGGAGCGATTAGGGAGGGGATGAGGCTGAGAGTAAGGGAGGAGTTTGCTCAGCAGGGAGGGGGTGATCAAGTCCTCAGGCTGGTCCGCATCTGGATCAGAGGTGGGGGTGGCAGGTGTGTCAACATGGGAACCTCGAAGGTAGAGACAGTGCTGGGATTAAAGGGACCACCTGTTCCTGGATAATTTTTGGTGAGTCTTGAAATTCCTGAGATTTAAGATAAAAACTGTCTGAGCCTCAGACTTAAGAACACACCTCCCCTGCTCTTTCCTCGTCCCTACAAGGCAGGCACCCTTTTCTCCTGCCCGAAGATGTTTTCTCCCGCAGCACCCAGAGCGCTGCCTGGTCGGCCTCCATCCAATTATCTCGCTGCCACTTGACGGGTCTCCCTGAGCTTCCTTTTCTGGAACCGTCAACTTTTGTTGCTAAAATTACACTTGGCTATGCTGAACTTGGTTCAATTATAATTCTCACTTCTGAAGACTTATTTCCTACAAAAATCTGCTCCGAAGCAACGGAGAACGATTTCTGCTCCCTCCTGTTGCTGCCTGCTATAGAGGCCCGGTCCCCCCTTGAGATGGGGCACGGCCTCCTCTCAGCCCAGCCAGGCTACCTCATCTTCTGGGAGCTTCCAGTGGGCGCACAGGGACCTCCTCAGACCTTTTCAATGGAACCTATAAAATAATAGATACTTTATCCAATGGGCTCACTATCTCTGTTATTTATTATATAGTATACTTATTTGTTTCTTTTACTCCCAATCCTCTGAATATAAAAACAGCAGGACTGGGTAGAGTGAATTAACGAGCTCCAGAACTCAGGGAGTGATTGGAAGCTGTATGCAGATAAGTAATTGCATCATCCTGTTACTGAACCACACTTGATTCTGCGCGCCTACACACCATACATCCTATCTCTCGACACCGGGTTGTGGTGAAGGAAAGTGTGGTGTTTAGCGTAGGTGCCGGATAAGGGGTTCAGACAGCTAGCGCTCAAAAAACTTGAACTCCCCGATGAGTTTCAGGAAAGCATTTTTAAAGGCCAGGCGAGGGAAGGAAGTTGAAAGGTGTGTGATTAGCTCTTGTACAATTCTCTGATCTGTTCCTGGTGAGACGGGGTCACAGGGTGGGGTCACAGGGGTTAACATCCTCAACCCTCAGGGTCCAGACCCCAGGGTCTGGGGTCTACATGCTCACAGTCATCATGCAGGTAACTTCCTGCATTCTGTGGGGGTTTTAACATCTGTAAAACAACATCAGGAAGGTGCATCCAATACTGTTATCTAGGTACTTCAGGGAGGAACTAAAGATTCTGTGGCTGCCATATGGCTGATTCACTGTTTAAACTGTTACCAGTTCTCCTGGCCCAACTGATACATCCTTTCAATCCTTAATTCTTGAGTCAGGCTTCTGTGACTCAGGGGAGGAATTTCTACAAACAAGAGGCAGGCAGAGGACATGGGGGAGAGGGGTCTGTGGTGGGAAGGCCCCCACGGGGTCCTTTTGTGTTACAATTCCACCTTCCTCAATGCCCCTGTGACTATGGCTGAGTCCCAGAGACCTTCCTAGTGTCATGTACCCGTCACCTTCTGGACTTACTCCAGCTTCTGCACAGGTGTTGTTGTGTTTTGCCCAGAGGAGGGATTAGTGGTTTGGTGACCTCCCAAGATCAAGGTCATGAGATTAGGGATTAATCCAAGCCTGTCCAACCAGGGGTCTAGCCCGGCACCATGGGGCCCCACAGCAGAAAGTCCTGGTTGGCTATTTCGCAGAGTCACCCCCTGAAGAGACACCACAGAGCAGGCTTATTGCCCTAAAACGTGTGTGAATCCCAACACACAGACCCCTTTGTGAGAGGCTGCCACAAACAGGAGTATTTTAAAACTCCAAGTGATATCATATGATATTGGATGATATCACTTATATGTGGAATCTTAAAAGAATGACACAAATGAATGTATTTACAAAACAGAAATAGACCCACAGACATGGAAAACAAATTTATGGTTACCAGAGGGAAAAGGGGGGATAAATCAGGAGTTTGGGATTAACATATACACACAATTATATATAAAACAGGAAAACAATAAGGACCTACTGTATAGCACAGGGAACTGTACTCAGTATTTTATAATAACCTATAAGGGAAAAGAATCTGAAAAAGAATACACACACACACACACACACACACACACACACACACAAAACTGAATCACTGTGCTGTACACCCAAAACTAATACAATATTGTAAATCAACTATACCTCAATAAAAAAGTAAACAAAACAAAACAAAAAACTCCAAGACATACCACGGTTTAAAAAATCACCTGAATTCATCACTTGCTTGTTTAAAACATAGATTAACACCTGCTAATACATCCAAACTCATGTCCCGAGGCCATGCTTGGAAACATGTCCTAGTAGAGGAAAAACAGTTGTTCCTCCACCCTTCTGAGTTCTTGACTGAGAGCCCCTGTGATCAAAAGCCGATTAACAACAGAAAAACAGAAGTTCATTCACACATACCTCCTGCACACATGAGACAGACCCAGGGAAACTGAGTAACTGCCCGAAATGGTGCTTATAAATCATCTTGAGCTACAGACAAAAGAGATATTGTGGGGCTTCCCTGGTGGCGCAGTGGTTGGGAGTCCGCCTGCTGATGCAGGGGACGCAGGTTCGTGCCCCAGTCCGGGAAGATCCCATGTGCCGCGGAGCGGCTGGGCCCGTGAGCCATGGCCGCTGAGCCTGCGCGTCCGGAGCCTGTGCTCCGCAACGGGAGAGGCCACAACAGTGAGAGGCCCGCGTACCGCAAAAAAAAAAAAAAAAAAAAAAAAAAAAAAAAGAGATATTGTGGGGGGTGGACAGTGGGGCGAGGTAGTAGGGCGTCTCCGTGGATGAGAGACTCCTGTGATTTCGAGTCGCGGTTCTCTTCCTGGTGCAGCGGAAGAGCCCCTCGCACGCGGACATTCCAGACCTTCTCCTGCCCACATCTGCTGTTGCTCAAAATAATCAGCTCACAATCATTCTTATGTCAGAGAAGAATATGTCTCTGCTCCCTTCAGCACGTTGGTTGAATTCGTTCTGCAAGACAGAGCTGGGAGCAGACCCTGCACCCCAGAGGGCTTCAAGCCTGGGAAGCCCCCCTGCCCTGAGCCTGTATTTCATCTTCTCCTCTTGAAACCAGAAACCGGCCAAACCCCACCATCTTAATGTGGCCACCTTCCTTAGATGGCACTGTTATCTTTTCTCCTAATTCACCAGCCCGGGTTAGGGGAGCTCCTCTCCTGAGACTCACGCCTCCATCTTTGAGCTCTGTCACCAAGGAAAATATTTGCACATGACCTGTGATGAGCTGGGGACGTTGGCCGGCCACCAGCGATTGGGGAGCACAGTGACCTTGGAGGGAAGCAGGGACCCGGAGGGACCTCACTGGGCTGACCCGGCTCACAGGCCCCCTAGACGCAGTCCCACCTTCCCGAAGCCCTTTGGGGGCTCATTCAACTCACTGAAGGAGGGCTGCTCCCAGCGCTGTTCTCCTAGATGTAGGTTCCAGGCCATCTGCCGAGATTTCCTCTTGTGGGGCTGACAAGGCAGAGCGAGGAGAAAGGCCTCACCATCAGAATGCCCAGGTCTGCGTTTATGAATAAAAAGGAACTTTTGGTTCTGTTTTGACAATAGGAAGTACGTTTACTATTTTCTAATTCATTACACACTTAGTCTAGGTTTTTCCTACCGATGTTTCCTTATATGTGTTCCTTCTAAAAGTTGCCAAAATTGTACCCAGGCTTGAATTTTTACTCATGGAAACTACAGAACATTTGAGGTTTCTAATATAGTAGCGATCCCTAACTATCTGAATATGAAAATACTCTTTAATTTCAAAAAATATTACAGATTTGTTACAAGATATATAGCACAGGGAATCTTGTCAATATTTTATAATACCTTTGTATGGGGTATAATCTCTAAAAATATCAAATTACTATGTTGTATACCTGAAAGTAACATAATATTGTAAATCAACTCTACTTCAATAAGAAAGAGAGGATAGAAAGAAAGAAAGAAAGGAAGGAAGGGAGGAAGGGAGGGAGGGAGGGTGGGAGGGAGGGAGGGAGGGAGGGAGGGAGGAAAGAAGGAAGGAAGGGAGGGAGGGAGGGAGGGAGAGAGGGAGGGAGGGAGGAAGGAAGGAAGGAAGGAAACAACACCCAGGTCAAGTTCAGCCTCTTCATCAATCTAAGGGCCCTCAGCTGATACTTATTCCTAATCTTAAAATCGCTCACCTCCAAAGGCAGGTGACAACGGGACCTTCCTCACAGGCTGAGACTTAAACAGGATCGAGTGTCTCCATCTCCGGCCCACGGACAGGGCTCAGGAAGTGCTGGGGCCTCTCTGCCTCCGATCCTGCCTGGGCTGTCTCTGCTCTCCCCTGCTTGATGGACGCGGCCCTCAGAGGCTGTTTATTAATTTGCTGGAGTGGGTCACCTCCCCTCCATGCCCCTCCCCTGCAGGTTCCACCAGAAACCCCACCTCGGTCCTGGGCCTCTCTGGCTGGATGCCCTGACCCCCTCCTCTGCCCTGCCCTGGATAGAGGGCTCCGCAGTTGGGGTTTCAGAGACAGCTCCGACTCAGCCGTCTGCAAGTGAGCTGCCCTTTTCTTGGTCCTGGTTCAAGGACTTTATCTCTGTCACTGTCCCACTAAGTGCCCCGGAGTGCATGATGCCTTCATGAGCTCACCCATAGACAGTCCACTGTCCACCGGGGGCCGTGTCAGAGGGAGGGAGTGCCACTCCCAGGCAGGGGTGAGACGTTCCCCTATGATGTCAGGCTGTGCGCTTGGCACTTTCTCCCCTCCTGACGGAGGCCCGACTGCAGGCTGGAGTCACCTAACTGTTGACAGAATCCGAGGCAGGAGCAGGGTCTGCTCTCTGCTTGTTAGGAAGCTGTTGTTTTCAACATTGATCCTCAGATGAATGCCTTCTGGGGACACTGGCATGAGATTCATCTGAGGGGCTGACGGAATAAAATGCACAACCTAAAAGTTGAGAGTTATGTTTTATTGGGTGGACAAGACTGAGGATTTAAGCCTGGGACACAGCATCTCAGATCGCTCCGAGGAACTGCCCCAAAGAGGTCAGAGAGGAGCCAGGATCTATAGGAGTTTCTGCAATAAAGGGCAGGTAGTTGGAACATCAAAAGATTCTCGTTTTTTAAAGAAAACCAGACATCTCAAGTTAAGGAATTTCATACTTTTCCATGTATGGGAAGATGGAAGAGTCTGGGCTCATTGAAATCATTCCTTTGATGTGCACCTCAGCTTCTAGGGCTGGTATCCCGTGCTTTCCCTTCCTGAGATCTCTCAGGGCTCACCGTCAAGATGGCTGTAGTGGCTGAGGGCTGCAACACCCTTCGTTTACTGTTATGGCAGGTGGCATTCTTAGTCCACAGAAGAACAAGAGGGTTTGTGTCTCTGGCATGGACGCTGGCATCTTTGCAAGGCTGGAGTTTAATTTGACATGAACTGTGAATAGAGCCAAGTCTAGTCTGTAAAGAGAGAAAGCAACTGCACATGGACTCTCTCCTTTTCCCGGATAAAATCCTAATTTCTACCTCATGTGCTCACAACCCTGTGCGTGTGTGTGTGTGTGTGTGTGTGTGTGTGTGTGAAGACTGAGTGTGTGTCAGGTTCTAGTCAGTTCTCCAAGTAATGGCAAGCAGTACAACAAAGTTCCAAGTCAAGTGGCAGCTTTGGAGGGTGAAGATGGAGGCTGGAGCTTTGGAAAAAAGGGCGATTTCTGTAACAATGGTTGCGTTTGTGAACCTTTAGGCAAATCACCGCAGAGACAAATGATCTCATTTGAAAGTCCCCTCTCTTCTTGGTCTTCCTTAAGAGTAAAACTCACTGGAGCCTGGGTACCAGTACTCCAGACGTCGTAGACTTGATGTTGAATATGCAGAAGGAAGAACAATCAGCTCTGGCTCCTTAGTGGCTTAGACAGGTGTGCAGAGCTGTGGGGTTTGTAATTCACAGCTATTAAATTCTTTAGAAAGGTGATAAAAACTTTCTCTTGGGGCAAGGAAGTATGACAGAAGATGAAGAGAAGTGTAAAAACAATCGCGTATGGGGGGGCTTTGATACAGTTTTGTAATGCTAAGTGATGCATAGCTATCAGCCTGGAATTCACACCTAATCAACTCAAAAATTAATTGGAGACACTGTGCGTGCCTTCAGAAGATTAGCAGAGTGGGAAGATAAAGGGGGAGGGGGCAAACTGGGAAGATCTCTGGGCTTTCGTCCCAATGGTAAGGAACAGAAAGAACATATTTTTTAAATGCAAAATATATTCTTTTTTTTAACATCTTTATAGGAGTATAATTGCTTTACAATGGTGTGTTAGTTTCTGCTTTATAACAAAGTGAATCAGTTATACATATACAAAATATATTCTTTATATTGGTCATAAAACCACTTGGTGTAAAAACAAATTCAGATGTCAAATTGCATTAAAAAAAAAAAAAAAAAAAGAAGCCTTGCCCTGTCCAGAGAGACAGCGACCCAACTGATTGGATAAACAGTTGCATTAAAATAGCTCATACTGCCACTCGGGGTGTGTGTGGGGGGTGGGGGGGTCCACACTCCCACCAACTTCCCAGCCCCGCCACCGCTATCTCTCTCTGCAGCCTGGGCATCAAGGATGAGATCAAAGACCTTCCACCCAGAGCAGACCTTGCTGCTTGAATGTGTGCTGGTGTCATCCCTGGGAAGTTGCTAACTACAGAGGGAAATTATGTCTCTCTTGATTTATCTGGTAAATAATCATGATCTGACTTGAGATATATTTTGAATTTCATGTTTCCTTCTCAGAAAAATCTCAATCCAATATGTTAACTGTGGGAGAATGCCACCAGATGCATAACTTAAATGTTTCAATTTTTAACCTGAAGTTTCTGGATAAACAGAAGGATTTTGAATGTGCTATCATTCTTTGTTTAAACAGAACCAGCTTGTTAAAATATGGAGTAGAGAGGTGATATATTCTCTCAGACAATTTGGAAAGTGGTTTATAATGAAGATAGAGAAGAGGATCTTTAATTTTTATATTGGTTTCTCTCAGAAGACATCATGAAAAATACTTGAGTTCCTGCTAGTTTGCCATATCTCAAATGTGGGGGAGACTCGGCAGCCCCGATGCTAACCTTTTGGGGACCTGAAGCAAGAGCACAAAAAGAGGCATCACACTGTGTGTTCGAATATCTGAGTTAAGAATCTGTTAAAGGCATTCTGTTCTAAAATCCAACTTAGATGAATATGTCATCATAATGACCTAGAAGTTAAGGGTTGAACTTAGAATTCTCAGATACCCAAGATCCTTATGTGGGAACATGGTCACATGTGGAGAAGCAGTCCGTGGCCTGGGTGCTGGCCTGTGACCATTCTGCCCACTCCATTGGGCAGAATTCTGGGTCCTGGGCAGCAGGACATGGGGTAGGAGGAGGGATACACAGGCTCTGGGTAACGATGTCCATGGGGGGTTGCAGCCAAGCAGGGCTGGCGAGTGGGGTGCCCCTGAAGTTCCTGGTCTAGTGGGAGGGCTGGACTGACCTGCCTCTGGTTGCCCTAAAAGGAAAAGAAATGGTCATGGTCACACAGGGTGAACATCTCATTCAGGGCAGAAGTCATGACTGGGTTGGGTCCATGGCTCTTGACCTGAGAGAAACTCCTTTATTACAAACATTCTCAAGAGGAGGAGGGGTGTGGGGAGACCTGACTCTCTGTGTGTATCTTTGCAACAACTCACTTATTTATGAAAGAAACCAGTGGGGGTAATATCTGGTTATTATTGAATACAACTTAGAACAGCAAACAGACATGAGAAAAACCTTTTGAACAAATTCTAGTAGAATTCTGAATCATTTACTCAAATTTATAAAGAGAAACTTTTTATACACTAGCATCCATGAGGAAGAAAGGGGTTCCTGATATTTATCCCCCTAAAAGATTGGGTTGGGATGGATTTGTGAGGCTCCCAACATGACTCTTCCAGGTGGTGGGAATCCACCCACCGCAGCTGTGCCAAGCGTCCTCGTGTGAACGTCCCTGTCCCCATCTCTGTGTAGCTCTGAGGATGGGTTTTTTGGAAGTATGATTGCTGCATTAAAGGGTATAAACTCTTTTAACTGTCTTCCCATATATTACCAAATTGCTTTGGAGAGAGGAAATTCTAGTTGATATTTCTACCAGCGGGGAAGAATATAGCTATTTCATTCAACCCTCCATCAAATATTATGTTTCTAAATTGCCAATTTGAAAGATGAAAAGAAGTCCCATAATTGTTCCCATTTGCATTTTAAATTACTTGTGAGGCTGAGCATTTTTCATATGTTGGGTACTTCTTCTGTGACTTTTCTGTTCAAGTCATTTGTCTCCTTAGTGGTAGATAAGCCCCCATCCCCCCATGAAATGCTGGGCATATTTAGCCTTTGCCATCTTTGATGCTAATATTTTTCTTAATATGCTCTGTGTTTTAATGATAGAAGGAAGACAAAATATTACTTTATGACAATAAATATTAATGAGTTAAACTCTCTGATTAAATGACAAAGACTAGCAGATTAGAGTAAAATGTAAAATACACTTACAGAGAACATACATAAAACACTGGTAATTTAATGTTAGTTATTATAAAGGAAATATTACCATACATTGGCCTTTAATGACGGCATGAATCATGGGGTACTTCTTGGGGAAGACTTTTTAGATTGATCTTCCTTCTCATAAACACTTGTACCACCTCTTAGTTCATATTGATGGAACTTTTATGAAGCATGTACCCTCACATGCTTGATGCCTGTTTTCCATCCTGTTGTAAGTCCCTAAAAGTAGAGCAAGTGTTGTTTGCTCCTGGATTCCTGCATCTGTGATGGGGCCTGGCACTTGTGTGCTCAGTCAGAAATTGGTCACTGACGGACTCTAAATACACGATCTCAGTTAATTCTTACAACAGCTCTGCAAATAGCTATTATTGCTACCAAGGTACAAGTGAAGGACCCAGCTCTGAGAGGTTAAGTGATTTTCCTAAGGTCGTGCATATCCCAAGTGATGCAGCCAGAATGGAAGCTCCTGTTCGATTGATGGCAAAACACTGCCACTGCAATAGGAAGGTTGGAGATAAAATAACAGGAAAGATTCATTGAGCAGAAGCAAAGGGAAAAAAAGGAAGGCTGGTCATATGAATTTAAAATAAAGTCAGCAAACCAAAGCTACAATGAAGTATCACCCTCACACCCGTCACACCCATCAGAATGGCCGTCATCAAAAAGTCTACAAACAATAAATACTGGAGAGGGTGTGGAGAAAAGGGAACCCACCTACACTGTTGGTGGGAATGTAAATTGGTGTAGCCACCATGGAGAATAGAATGGAGGTTCCTTAAAAAACTAAACATAGAGTTACCATATGATCTGGCAATCCCACTCCTGGGCATATATCCAGAGAAAACTCTAATTCAAAAAGACACATGCACCCCAATGTTCACAGCAGTACTATTTACAATAGCCAAGACATGGAAGCAACCTAAATGTCTATTGACAGGGGAGTGAATAAAGATGTGGTATATATACACAATGGAATATTATTCAGCCACAATCATTTAGTGGACAGGGAGGGTTGCTGTGTCTATAAGAGGACATGCTATAGCTCAGTGAGGACGGATCAGTTGAATATTTTATACTAAATACCAACATCTCAATACACAACCAGACCCTTTTAGAAATACAGATACAGGTGAGCAGAAACCCATTTATAGGAGATTATGTGTCAAATAGAGAATGAATAAATGAAAGACCTCATAAGTTTGAATAGTCTTCCTAAAATGTCGCATTAATGCATTTTTATCAAACGTAGTATCATACAAAATTATTGGTTCATCCTTTTATGCTGCTATGAGACATCTGCAAAATAGTGATTAAATGTTAGACCACAAAAAAAATATCAGTTAATTATAATGCATTAAACTAGAAATTAATTTAAAAATTGCTCACACAGAGTATATTGCTCATAAACTTAAAAAAAAAAACTTCCATAAACATGAGTCTTGAATCCAAAGACACGTAAAACTAAGCAGAGATGGCCAATGGGGCTGGGCTCTCAGAACCGCAAAGGAGCCCCCAGTGCAAAGCTGATGGTAGGAGGTGCCCACAACGTATGCTCGGTGGGAAGCTGGAAAATCCCTTACGATTGCCTTTTCCTCTTTGAAAATCTTTCCTCCCTCTAATTTGGCTTCTGTGCACACTTCTAGCATCTCACAGAGTGAGAACTACATTCGCAAGTACCATCCCTCTGCTGGGGTGATTTCCCTCCTCCTTCTCTGATGTGCTGGTGGCAGGTGGGAGCTTGGCCTCTGTCCTCAGCTGGAACTTAACCCCATCCAGGAAGCTTCCCTGCCCCATGGCCAGCCTGGGGAAGGCTCTTCGCATCACCGCTGGAGCAGAAACACTGTGGACAACTTACTCTTAGAGCCACAAACCTCACAGCAAGTAGTTCTTTCTTGATTTCAATCCCTCCTGAGGGAAGTTCCTTGACAGCACAGATCTTGACATTTCTGAATCCCCAGAGCCTCACAGAGGATGGCCACGAAAGGACTGATTGAACGGACAAATTAACCAACTAACCAATTAATTGTCTTTGAGATTTAATAGTTAAAGAAAAACATCATAACATATAGCAAAGACTATTGGGGACGTACAGTTTCAGCTCCAACATGTAAAGACCTTGGACGTCAGCATTCTCATCCTTACAAGAACAAACTGGAAAATTGGAAAATCTTTTTAAGACCCATCAGAGAATGACGATCACAGGGCAAACCTTCCAACACAACACCCTGAGAGAAAGGCATATCCGAGAAATGCAGCTAAGACCCGCTTACCTGGAGCAGAAGCCCCTGAGCCATAGACAGGTAGGAATATTTACATGGTCATTTGAGCAAGTTCCTGGAGGATGAGTGTGGTCTAGCATGAGAGTGAGGCACTCCTGGGGGTCGTGTGTTTGGGGGACCCCACACCTTTGAGGTTTTTCCCTGCAGGAACCTTACCAGGTTCTCACAGTGGGGCTCAGAGGAGGATCCCCGTGGATGTGACAGGGGGAAGGAGGAAAATCCTTGTGAAATATGCCCACAACGTTCTCTGTACAAATACCTACTCTCCAGGGAGGACTCTGCCAGGGACAGCTCTGAATTTTGGTCCCGGCTGGAGAAAAGCATCCTCACTCTAGCCCCATCCGGCTTCCTGCCTGACCTGAGGGGGAACCATGGCGCAGAGCTTCAAGGAAACAGCTCGGGATGCTTTGTGGAGGAGGGAGAGAAACACAGCCAGCATCCACTGCTCCAGCTTCTTGGGCCGCCATAACAAGGCGCCACAAACTTGGTGTCCTCCAAAATCAGAGCTCTATTCTCTCTCTGAAGTCAAGGTGTGGACAGGGTCATGCTGTCCTAAGAGTCTCTAGGGTCGGGTCGTTCCTTGTCTTTTCCAGCTTCTGGTGGTTCCAGGCTGCCCTCGGTGTCTCATTTCATAAGGCTTATCCCTGCCTCCATTGTCACATGTCTTCTCCGTGTGACTGTGTCTTTTCCTTTCATAAGGACACATCGTTGGATTCAGGATCCATCTAGATAATCCAGGAGACAACATCTGGAGATCTGTAACTTAATCACACCCGCAAAGGCCCTTTTTCCAAATGAGGTCACGTTCACAAATTTTGAGGTTTAGGAGGTGAACATATCTTGTGGGGCCACCATTCAACAATGGACACTCACCAAGAGGCTGAGACTTAACTAGAATATTACAGAGCACTGTGGGGTATACCCCACACCCTACCACCATGGTCACGGGGCTCTGGTATAATGACAGTGAATTATTCAGTATAATTACAGCTAAAGGTGCTGCAGGGCACAGACCCTTCTGAGGAGGAACAGTAGGCACAAGGTCAAAGGGATTCTGAGACAAAACCCGGGCCCTGGATGAGCCGGAAACCTCCCGTACCTGCAGCCACCCAAAGGTTCTGCTCAGATTAACACAAGCGCTCATCACCTATCGTGCTACACAGCATACCCAGCTTTCAACGAGTTACAAGGGAGACCAAGAGGCAGGCACAGAGGGGAGACCATGAGGGGACACGGGGAGAAGACGACTGTCCACCTCCAGGAAGAGAGGCCTCGGGAGAAACCAGCCCTGCTGACACCTTGATCTTGGACATCTAGCCTCCAGGACGGGGAGGGAATAAACCTCTGCTATGTAAGCCGCCTGGGCTGTAGGGCTCTGTTAATGCCACCCGAGCTGCCTGACGCACGTGGCCAGTTACTGCACGTGGTCCCCAGCCTTGTTGCTGTGGTCATGGGTGGGGACATGACCCACATGGGGGGGGGGTTGAAGCCATTTGGGAAGAAGAAGCTCCTGTCCCCAAAGATTCTGGAGCAGGCAGCGTCTGGAGGCGGGGGGCAGCTGGTGGCCAGTAGCGTCACTCGTGGAGGAAGGCTGCCTGAGTGGGGTGAGTGCAGGGACACGGACATCATCCACTCCGAAGGCTGGCATGTCCAAGTGCAGCTGTGGGGGCCGTGGGTTGCCCCTGGGGTCCCTTAGGCAGGGGATGCTCTGTGGTTGGGGGCTGCAGCCTGGCCCCCGTGTGCGTGCGGTGCCCCCGGCCTCCTGGGGCCTGGGGCACAGTATGGGGGTGGCCCTCCTGGGGGAGCTGGGTCCAGGTTCATATCCTAACAACATCCTCGCCCCGGAAGCATGGGCAGCGTGATGGGAACACGGGTCGACACGCGTGATGTGATTCTCCAGCTCTGTCTTGCTTTTCTTAAGCAAGTGGCCTGCTTTTTGTAGAACACGGCTTTTCCCTGGAGGGTAAAGAGAGCAGATTTCTGGAGCTTGAAATGGCAATAGTCATTAAATGAACCTGCTTCCCCTTAGAACATCTTCCTGCTTTGTTCTGAAAGTGACAAGAGCAGCCCGGCGGAGCGTGGGTCCCGGGCCTGGAGGAGGTCACAGTTTCTGGGATCTGTTAGGTTCTCCATGGATCCCTGGAAAACGAATTTCTGTCCTATCATAATATTTACCTCATCAGGATAAGCTCTTCAATTTTCCCATCATTTCCACGGGATGTTATGGCAAGACAGACTTGCCAGAGAAAATTAAATCCCATGGGACATGTTTTGGGGAGGTGAGGGAGGTAAGAAGGATAAACGTGCATGAGAGTAGATGCTGGTGAAGCGATTAAAAACTCATTCATTAAGAATTGCTAATCACGGGAGGCTGAAAAACCCACCCGGGACTGGATAGATTTCACGTCGGGGAGAAATTTATTAGAGGGAAAAATGGTCTTAGAAATTTATAAAAATGTGAAATCAGACACTGCTGAGGCCGACCACGGTGGGTGGGGCTGTGGTGGGGCCAGGGGTGCGCTGTTTGAGCACAGGGTGCTGTGGGAGCCGAGGGAGACCTCCACCCCAGGACTCAGCTCCAGCCCACGGGGGCCGCGCCATCTACACCGCTGAGCCAGGGGCGCCGTTCATCGGGAACTCACTCTGTGCCCCACCGGAAGCCTGTGCAAAACTTCCCTTAACTCTCCAGGCTCCTGAAGACACCAGCCTCAGCGATCTCAGCCTCTCAGAGCTGCTCAGAGGTCGCCGGCCGCTCCCTGACCCAGCTGCACAGCCCGCCCATGTCCCCTCCTGACACTAGGTCCCTGGAAGGACGCACCACGGCCTTTTCTGCCTGTGCATGGAGGAAACCTGTTGCTATTCAATTAGCAGCATTTTACTACCTGTGAGTAAAAGGCAAATGATGAGAATAGGGTTTTAGGTCACTATCTGTGATATAGAGAGGTTTCGTTTTCATGTGGTTTCCTTTGAACTTCAACCCCTTATAAGACACATTTGTCCCTGCTTTAGACAATGTTTACAGAGCACCAGCCAGGCCCTGGGCATCGTGGTCATGGACGGTGGTATTCAGGGAAAATACAAAAGCAAAACCAAACCACAGCCCCTGCAGGGTCTCCGCTCACAGCCCAGGGGCAAGACAGAGACTGGCAGTCTTTCCTCCTTCCTTTCTCTCTGCCTGTCCGTCTCCACGCAGGTGTGAGGCCGACGGGGAGATTTATAACGGGTGCGTCAGATCCATCTTGGATGCGGCTGCTGAATTGACGCCATCCAAAGGACACGGCCCTGCCTGTGAGGTGTTCTCATCCATAAGTGAGGCAGAGGCTGACCGTGCTCCGATGACTAACTTACAGAAAACACAGGGAGAGAGGGACATCTTCCAGAAAGCAGGAGGAAGAAGATGGGTGTTTGGAGCCAGGCTCGTCTGACGGCTTATGACTGATTACGAGACATCAGATGAGGCTGCTTCCTTCGGAACCTGAAGCCTCAGGTGTAAGGTGGCAGGGGGTGGGCTTACCTTAGAAAGCCACAATCTGTGATTTTATTCAACACATCTGTCTGAGTGCCTGTTGTGAGCCAGCAGGTTCTAGGGACCAGGGACACAGCCGTGAACCAAACAGGGACCAGCCCTGCCCTTGATATCTGACCTCCTGGTGGGAGAAGAATCAATGCGGGGGAGTCCTGGGAGCGGGGGGGCTGGGTCAGAACTGCTCTCGTGATGTCACACTGTGGGTGTGGAAGGATGTGACATGGGCCGGCATCTGCCAAGCGACCCCGTCTGAGGATGGGCCCCACGGAGGTCATCCCTGATGACAGGCTCCCGAGGACGTGTTTCCAAAGTGGAGGAAATGACCAGACACCATCTGCAGAGAGTTAATTTAGTAAAGTTATGGGCCATCATTTGATGGAATATTATGCAGGCATTCGAAGCTATAATTACAAAAAAAGCACGAAGCCACATGAAAACGTGTATGGTGCAAAGTTGTGTGCGTGCTGTGACTGCAACCGGGTGAAAACTGTGTGTGTGTGTGTGTGTGTGTGTGTGTGTCTGTGTGTGTGTGTGTGTACACGTCTTGAGAGGGGGCATGCAGACAGAACAGTGCTTGCCCCGGGCTTTGCCCTGTGGGGTGAGCTGCACCCCTTATCACTCGAGACCTTCCTACCCGGTGAACCCCGAGATGCTTGCCCCTGCCTTTATCCAAGCCAGGCTCCCACTGCCCTTCACCTTGGAGCTATACGATGAACTTTCAGTTGAGGTACTTCTGTTTATATCAGACGGAGTCAGATTCCACTGCTACACCAAGGACCCTGCTGCCCGCGGTGGCCGGCACAGGGGCGGGGGGGTCGAGGAGGTGGCCCACTGTGGAGCCGTCTTCACCGAGGTGGCCCCAGGGTGATGGGGACTCCTGTCTGGGCAGCAGCAGGACAGCAGGTGAGCCGGTGTCTTGTGTTCTCTGGCCGAGGCGGCACCCGTGGAAACATCAGGGTGTCACATGTGTGGCTCCGTGGGACCCTGGACCCAGAGATGGCTTCCAGTGGGAACAGACCCGTGGAAGCAGAGAGGGAGGAAAATACCAAACTACCTTTTGCCCGAAGTCCGAACATGAAAGCGTTCTAAGTATGGAAAGCAGGTGCTTTGTAAAAGAGCTGGAAGGCTAACGTGGCCCGAGATCAGCAGTGAGCGGACAGCAGCGTTGGAGGAGGAAAGACCAGACTTAGGATCCAGGCCGCCCGGCACCCCACATCCCCTGCTGCATCCTGGGGGCTTCCTGTCTGACAAGGGGACACTCGCTTTTCGGGGGCAAAGGAAACGCAACCCAAAGATGATGCCAGAAGGAGACCCCACGGTGAGCGCCAGGAAATGGGCAACCAGTGCCCGGAGTCTGTGTTCCAGCCATTGCCTGGTTTATGCCACAGCTGCGACTCAGAAACGTCTCTGCCTCCGGACACTTGGCCGTGGAAACAATTGGAGTGAAATAGACCATGAGCCACAGGGCTGGGGGGACCCGGCTGCTAGAGACAGCTGTCCTGGAGGAAACGTGGGCCTCCGTCTGCACCCAGAGGGGATATGCCCGGAGAAGAAGCCCCCAGACTCAACACAAGCCCTTAGTAAGGGGAGGCCAGGGTGCCAATTGCATTCCTACCACTATAAACACCCACGTGCCTCGCGTCTGAGAGCATCTGTTTTGGAGTTGCCTGGGCCTGGCTTAGAATCCGAGTTCCATCAGTTACCTTGCACGTTTCCTGAGCTTGAGTGAACTACTGAGCCCCCGAGGTCCAGCTTCCTCATCCGTAACAGGGTTGAGGAGAAGAGTGAACGAGAGGGTGATGTGCCCAGCTTCTCGGCACCAGGGACAGAGTGGTAGTCAATTGGCGCGCTGTCCCTACCTATAGGACACAGATCAGCGGCTCCCCTCCAAGCCAGACTCGTTTCTGGTCCCCACGTGTCCTTTCTCATCCTTCCTCCTTTGCTGACCATCGCCATGTTGTCCACCCTCCAGGCATGACCATCTGGCACTGCCTTCCATGCTGCCTCCGTTCCGGGTCCTGCATACTGTGTTCTACACGGTCAGGGCTGTCTGGACGCCTGCAGGCCCCTTTCCTTTCTGATACATGCTCTTCCGTGCCTGTGGCTGGTGTCTGCAGCCCTGTGGGGACTGTCCTTGGGCTCTGGGCACTGCGTCACCTGCACACTCAAAGGGCCAGACATGCCTGGGACATGGTGACCTGGACTCCGCCCCCTTCGTCGAGTACCCTAAGCCTGACCGACTTGTGTGGGGTGGGAAGGCCCACACCCTGTCTGGGTCAGGACATCTCAGAGGCGTGGCTTACATTGCAGAGAGCCCTCCGCAAGCCTCAGGCGGGAGATGCCCTCGTGGCCTTTTGCCTGAAATCGCATCTCTGCCAGGTTTCCTCCTCTTCCCACCCTGCATCCTCCAGGCCCCAGCCGCTCCCAGCAACTCTCCCTATTCCTGCATAGCCCTGACACAGGCATCCTGGTTGCAGGGTCTGTTGGGGAGCCGGGCTGAGACAGCAGTCTTGTGGCTGTGCCCACTTCCTTCAGGCTCACTGCCCTGCTCTGGGCAGATGACTGTCCACACACACAGGCTATACCACCAGCTTCCCGGGGACTGCTTGTCGTGGTCCACCCTCCCCACTCCCTCCCTGTGCACCTGCCCCTCCACGCGCAGCTCTGATGACCCATCCACCCAGCAAGTCTCCTGGATCCCCACTGATGCTGTGCTGAGACCAAAATGGACAAGGCTGGCGCAGTCCCTGTGGCTTGGGGCTTATTCTTGCTTATTTATTTTACTCCTTTATCTGGAAATCTCCATTTGACTTGTTATCAACTGAACTAAGACCAGATTCTTCATTCGGCACGAAAAGCCCTCAGTATCCGTCGGTGAACGAAATAGTGTGACCTCAGCATAGGGTCGAGCTTTCAGTAAGTATTGCATGAGTGAGCAAATGGATGGAATTAGTCAGAAATCCCTCTCAATACACTTCTCCACCTTCATTCACTTCCTTACCCTGGACTCAATGAGTCTTTTTCTCTTTTCCTTTTTTTTAAATTTAATTGAAGTATAGTTGACTTACAATATTGTGTTAATTTCTGCTGGACAGCAAAGTGACTCATTTCTATACATACACACATTTTTTTCCATCTTCTTTTCCACCAAGGTTTATCACAGGATATTGAATATAGTTCCCTGGGCTACCCAACAGGCCTCTGCACCACCTCCTCTCCTGCCCCCCTTTTATAACTGGATTGTACTGAAGCTGACTGTTCATTTACTGTGCCCAGTTGGTCTCAGCTTTCTTACCTCTGGCTCTAGGTTCTGCTAAGAACGATTTCCTTCCCTCCCCTCTCCACCTGCTTTTTCTATCTCCTCCCTGGTCCCAGGTGTGGATCCCATAATGTTCTCTCTGGCTCACTGGTAAAGCCAGCCTTGCTGTGTTCCGCAGTTCCCTGGCTGCACCCGCAGCCTTCCCTCCTCCACTCTCTCGCTCACCCTCAGGATCCAGCCCTGTGGTCTCCTTTCTGTCCCTCTAACACCCTGCCAGGCGTCTGTGCAGTCGCCCCTCTGCCTAGATCACCCCGTGGCCTTCCGCTGGCTCTGTGTTCACTTGGTGTCTCAGCTCAGGATCTCGACTCAGGGAGTCCCTCCCTACCCCCTGGGCTGGGGCAGAGCCCCTGTCACAACTGGTCGTAGCAAAGATCCCGAGTCTCAGGTGTGCACGTGACCAGTTTGTAAGTGTCTGCTTTCTACAGTCGCCCCGAAACTACACGACGGGTGCAGCGCCCCCTTTCAGCTGCCACGATACTCACAGAGCCGAGCCCAGCACCGGGGGCATGTGAGAGACCAAGAACGTGTTGTTGGTTGGACAAATGAATGACTGAAATCAGGCTGGGGTATCTCTCAGCTCCGCACTGACAGCTCCATCCTCACGGCCTCCGTGTGAGCTTGTGGTATCCTGCCCTTCCCTGTGTGTAGACGGCTGGCCCTATTCGAGTTCATCTACCTCACTGATATATACATATCATATACATATATACATACACATATACATAAATAAACATATATACATATATGTGTGTATATGTATGTAGCCATATACACATAAAATACATATAAATTATACAATAATTTATATGTATTATATGTTTAGGTGTATTTATATATGTAGATATATACATATAAATTATGTATGTTTATATGCATTTTATATGTATATATACATATACAGATACGTATATACACAAATAAATACATACAGCATATGGTAGGTGAGCTCAGTAGTTGTGCTTATGTATATGTATATATATTTCTTTAATTAGGTGGAGGGAGAATATATATACACACACACCTATTTGAGAATATACACATATATTTTTTTCCTTCCACCTGCTAAATGAATATATATATATATATTTTTTCCAGGTTTATATAATATATATCCAGGTATCACAGCCAAACAAGAGTAGTGTCCCTATGAAACCTTTCGTAAACCGAAACAGCATAAAGCAAAGAAGCGCTGACTTGAGGACCTGTCTTGCTCACAGGCGCACAGAACGATGGAGACGAAGCACAGATGCTCACAGACGCAGTTCACAGCTCCAGCAGCTGATGCTGGGATGCTGAGTGTGGTTCCCGAGAAGGAGCTTGACGGGACGGTTCTCACTGCTCAGGTGGCGCTGCCTCTGTGATGCTCACTGCAAAACAAACACTGATGCTGTTTTCCACTTTTTGCCTTTTTTCATAAAAGTGAAAATCTTTGGATTTCTTTTGGTTCACGAAACAGGTACTCATGTAGGTCTTTCGTAAAAGTAGGGTAAAGTGAACTTTTGAAAAGTGGGGGATACCTGTGTCTGTGTATAAATCTATACATATATACACAAAGACAATAAACCTACTGTATGATATGTAAGTATATGGACATATGCATTCTCCCCCCACTCCTAAAGAATCTCTGATGACCCCCTCCATTTACTAGTTCAAATGACATGTCTTTCCCACCTGTTCAGTGTGGGCTATGCTTGGTGACTTCCTTCTAATGAGGACAGTGTGAAAAGTTGGGAAAAGTAACTACAGTGGGGAAACCTGACAAGCACACGTCAGCCAGGTGATCAAGGTCAGCCTCACGGAGATCAGTCACGCTGACAACACGTGCCCTGATGTGATGGCGTCATCGAGGTGCTGTGCCTCTCTGGTCTTCAAACCCAAAACACATAACCGCAGTTTAACCGTGGGAAAAATGTAAGACAAATCCGGACTGAGGGACATTCTACAAAATGCCTGGCCGGTGCTCCTCAAACGGTTAAGTTAGGGTCGTCAAAAGCAAGAAAACTCCCAAAGCAGTGCCAGTGTAGCGGAGTCTGAGCAGAGTGAATGCCACGCTGCATCCTGGATGGGACCCTGAGCTAGACAAGGACGTTAGAGTAAAACCAATGACAGCCGAGCATGGACTTCAGTTAACCATGATCTATCAGTCCTGGCTGCTTACTTGTGACGGATGTGCCACAGCAATGTAAGATGTTAACAATAGGGAAAACTGAGTGTGGGTGTGTATGGGAACTCAATGGGCTATCTTTGCAACTTTTCTCTAAATTCTAAAATAAGAAGTCTATTTAGGAACATCCGGTTTCAACCACCACAAGGAAAGCTTGGAAGTTGTCACTCTCCTCTTTATATTAAGCAAAAAAAGCGGAACAAAATGAAAACCAGCGACTTTCCATGAGCCATCAGAGAGTGGAGGTGGCAGGATAAACCGTCACCCAAAATCTGCAGAAAAAAAGAAACGTGGCTGAGGTCAGTGTATTTGGAGCAGGAGCCGCTAGAGCTGCAAACTGATAGCAAGACTTAAAGGCTAATGTTGATAAATGCCAGAAGCTGCATGTGGACAAGTCCTGAGGCTTCAGCCCTCGGGGGCCCCACATTTCATGGGCTTTACTGTAGGCATCCCGGTAGGTCCGCACAGTGAGGTGCCAAGAAAAATCCCCCAGTAGCTCCTGCGGTGGGAGGGGAAAGTAACCCTGCTGAAATAGTTCAGAGTATTTTCCATAACACTTCTGACCCTGTAAGGAGACAGCTTTAGCAGAGACTTCTCTCACTTGGACTGAAGGGGGAACTGTGATTATCCAGCTGCAGCCCCTGTTGCCCTCTTGCATCACCCAAGAGGAGGAAGGAAGCTAAGAAACCCTTGTGAGGATCACAGCTCAGGACACAGCCCCACTAAAAGACTGGGATTTTGAATTAAGACCAGACTCTTCCCTCTTCCCACACCTCACACCCCATCAATAGGACTCCATCGTAATAACAGAGGATTATGGTAAAAGAGCTGAAATAGGGAGGCTCATAGTAAGAAGGAGTTCTTAGGGAAACCCAGAGCCATCAGGGGAGGCAGAAGAAAGGACATTACAGGAATTTGAAGCCTCTGGTACCCAGAGCTGCAGTGAACATTAAATATAGCCCAACTCCTAGCCAGATTAACATAACACCAAAGAAAAGCTTTTCATCTCAGTTTCTACCCGATATACTATGCCCAGATTGCAGCAAGAAATTACAAGGCATGTGAAATGCAAGGAAAAACACCATCTTAAGAGAAAAAATAAGGACTTCCTTGGTGGTTCAGTGGTTAAGAATCCACCTGCCAATGCAGGGGACACGGGTTCGAGCCCTGGTCCAGGAAGATCCCACATGTTGTAGAGCAGCTAAGCCCGTGCACCACAACTACTGAACCTGTGCTCTAGAGCCCGTGAGCCACAACTACTGAAGCCCATGTGCCTAGAGCCCATGATCCGCACCAAGAGAAGCCACCACAATGAGAAGCCTGCACACCATAATGAAGAGCAGCACCCGCTCGCTGCAACTAGAGAAAGCCCGCGTGCAGCAACGAAGATCCAGGGCAGCCAAAAATAAATAAATAAATAAATTTATTTTTTAAAAAAGAGAGAGACCAAGTAAGCTGCAAAATACAGCACAGATTTTGAAATTATCAGGTAGGAAATTTAGAATCATCATGATTAATATGTTAAGGGCTCTAATGAAAAAGAGCTGTCACAGGTAAGAACAGACGAGTAAGCTAAGCAAAGAGGTGGAAAGTACAAGACAGAATCAAAAGGAACTGCTCGGAAGGTCATTCATTTTTTTTGAGGTATAATTGACCTACAATATTATATCCGTTTCAGGTTATGATATAACAACTCGACATCTGTGTATACTGCAAAATGATTGCTACAATGTCTAGCTAACATCCACCACCTCACATAATTATAGAATTATTTTTCCTGTTTAATTTAACATTTAAATATGTGGTAGGGTATTATTAACTATAGTTCCCAAGGAAGGACATCTTTCATCCTGTAACAGAAATAAAGAATGACTCTGATGGACTCACAGGTAGACTGCTGAGAAAAGAATCAGTGAGTCTGAAGATATGTCAATGGAAACTTCCCAAACTGAAATGCAAAAGAAAAAAATAATGAATTAAAAATGAGGGGGGAGAGGGCAAGGAAGAATATTCAAGAACTTTGAGACAATAAAACAATGATAACATATACTTAATGGGTTAACAGGAGAAGAAAGGAGCAGAAGGAATATTTAAAGTACTCATGGTTAAGAATTTCCCAAAATTAAGAACAGACACAAAACCATACATCTGAGAAAAACAGGATAAATACTAAAAAAACTATATTTAGGCACATCATATTTGAACTGCAGAAATTCAAAGACAAAAGAGAGTATCTTGAAAGAAGCCAAAGGAAAAAAAAATATCACCCCTAGAGGAACCAGGGTAAGAATCCCATGGGACAGCTCTTCAGAAACCATGAGAGTAAGAAGAGGTGGAACAAAATATTTAACGTGCTGAAAGGAAAAAAATACCAACCTAAAATTCCATATCCAGTGAGTTATCTTTCAAAAGTGTAATGGAAATAAGGATTTTCTCAGACAAACAAACAAAAAACAAAATAAAAAAATCTGGATGAATTCGCAACTAGCAGACCTGCCTTGCAAGAAAACTTCTTCAGGAAGAAGGAGAATGATGTATGTCATAAACTCAGATCCACATAAAGAAAGGAAGTGCACTAGAAAATGTATAAATAAAGGTAAAATAATTTAAATGTTTTTCTTGTTTTTCATTGATCTAAAAGATAACCATTGAAAGCAGTACCAGTAATGATGTATTGGGTAACTATAGCATGTGGATACGTGAAATGAAGGACAGCAGTGTTATAAGGGGCAGGAAGGATGAATTAGGAACACTCGGTTATAAGGTACCTGTGGTACATTTGAAGCAGTATAGGGTTGTTTGAAAGTAGACTTGGATTCATTGTAAAGGCATCTTGAAAACACTAGGAAAAGCACTATAAAATTTAAAATAAGGATTATGATGAATATGCTAAGAAAGGAGAGAAAATTGAGCCATTTGAAATGCTCAAGTGAAACCAGAGAAGGCAGAAAAAGGCAAAGAAAGAAAACAAAGTGCAACGAATAGGAAAGAGCTATAAACATGGTAGATATTAATTCAACTATATCAATAATCACTTTAAATGTGAACAGTCTAAAGACATCAATTCAAAGACAGAGATTGTCATAGTGGATTAAAAACATAAGGTCCAGCTGTATGTCATCTGTGAGAAACCCACTTTACATATAAAGGCACAGATAGATTAAAAGGATGGAGAAAGATGTACCATATCAGCACTAGTCCAAAGAAAGCCAGAGCAGCTATATTAATTTTAGACAGGACAGACCTCAGGCAAAGCATGCTTTCAGGCATGAAGAGGGGCATTATATAATGATAAATACATCAATTATCCAATAAGATATAACAATCCTTAATTTGCACACACCTAAAAACAGAATGTCAAAATATGTGAGGCAACAGCTGTTTGAACTTAAAGGAGAAGTAGACAAATCCACCGGGACAGAGGGAGACTTTAACACCGTCTCTAGTAACTGGTAGATCCAGCAGGCAGGAGCTCAGTAAGAAGAGTTGACATGAACGTCTCCATCAACCTGCTTGACTGAACTGATATCTATAGAACAGTCTGTCCAGGAACAGCATGGTTACACATCGTTCTTAAGCTCAAATGGAGCATTCACCAAGAAAGACCACATTCTGGGTCCTAAAACACACCTTAACAAACTGAAAGTAATAGAGATAATACAAAGTATACTTTCAGACCACAGTGGAATTAACATAGAAATTGCAACCAGGAATTAAAAGCTGCCGTATCTCAAAATATTCGGAGATTGAACATCACCCTCCTAAATAACACACAGGTCACAGGACTCGCAATGGAAATGAAAATAATATATTTGAAAGTAAGTGAAAATTCAACTGATCAAAATTTGAGAGATACAGCGAAAGAAGTGCTTAGAGGGAAATTTTTAGCATTAAATGCAAACATGAGTAAAGAAGAAAGATCTAAAATCAATTATTTAAGCTTCCACCTCAGACAAAAGGAAGGAAGAGCAAATTATGCCTAAAGGAAGCAGATGAGAATAAATAATAAAAACTATAGCAGAAAGCAATGAAACTGAAAACAGGAAAACAATAGACCCCCCAAACCAAAAACTGGTTCTTAAAAGAGATCAAGAAAATTGATAAAACTCCAGCCAGGCTAATTAAAGAAAGGTGTGTGTGGGAGCGAGACACAAAGTTTTAAAATCAGAAATGTAAGAGAGGTTATCATTCTTGATACCATGGACAATAAAAGGATACTAAGAGAGTACGATGAATAACCCTGGGTGCGCAAATTTAACACCTTAGATGAAATGGAACAATTTCTTTACAGAGAAAATCCACCAAAACTCATAGAAGTGTCAAAAGTTCAGAAAAACACAGAAGTAAAACCAAGGAACCACGGAAGTAGTAATTAGTAAAAATTTATCGTGCACACACCAAAAGGACAGCGTGTAAACAGGGGGGACTCCAAACAAGACATGGAGTGAGGCTCACAGGTATATCATTATAAAGCAACTTACATAGTCTGAGGCAATGTGTGCTCATTCTTTGCAGGACTGGTACCAATATTAGAATTTCCTTAAATGAAAGGGAATTGGTTAGTGGTTACCTCATGTCAATTTTGGGAAACTATTAAGTTTTGCTTATGATTTTCAGAGGCATAAGCAAGAAGTGACCCAGATCAAGTTAACCTCACTCGTCTTGCAAAATAAGCTAATTTAAGCTTTGCTTGTATAAATAACTAAGCTGATTTTGCCTGTTCAGGGAGTTTTCAAGTCTGGTCTCCTTTTGTGTTTGCTATTAACAGAAGGAAAAATAGATGATTGGAATGGTCTCTATCTATTAAAAATTTGAATCAATAATGAACAATCTTCCATTACAGAAAATGCCGGGCTCAGATGGATTCCCTGATGAATTCTACCAAACATTTCAGTAATAATTTACACCGATTCTCTCCCATCTCTTCTGGAAATTAGGAGAAAAGGGAATAATTCCTTAAGTAATTCTATAAGGCCCACATTACCCTAACACCAAAACCAGACAAGACATTACAAGAAAGAAAAACTTCAGGCCAATATCACTCATGACCATTGATGCAAATAACTTCAGCAATATATTAGCAAGTTGAATCCAACTATGTATAAAATAGATTATACTCCATGACCAAGTGGGATTTGTCTCAGGCATGCAAAGTTGGTTCAACTTTGGAAAAAGTCAGTTAATGTAATTTATCACATCTACAGTGTAAAAAAGAAAAATCATATGTTCATATCAATTATGCAGAAAAAGCATTTGAAATTTGATAATATCCATCTGTGATAAAAACTCTCAGAAACCTAGGAGCAGAGGGGAACTTTCTCAACTTGATAAAAACTATCTATGAAAACTCTACAGCTAACGTCATACTTGATGGTGAGAAACTAGATGCTTTCCCCCTAAGATGGGGAACAAAGTAAAGATGTCTTCTCTCAAACTCCTATTAAACATCTTACTGGAAGTCTTAGCTAGTGCAAGAAGGCAAGAATGGGGAAGAGGGAATATACAGATTGGGAAGAAATAAAAATTTGTTCACAGATGACATGATTATCTATGTAAATTCCAAAGAGTAAACGGAATAACATCTAGAACTAGTGTACGATTATAGCAGGCTGCGGTATACTAGGTTAATATACAAAAGCCAACTGATTTCTTATGTACCAGCTATGAACAACTGAAATCTGAAATTAATAAAATCAATATCATTTAATAGCATATCTACCCCCAAAAGAACCCCGAAATGATACAGGTAGGTACAAACTTAACAGAATATGTACAGGGTCTATAGGCAATAAACCACAAAACTCTGAAGAGAGAAAGGCAAAATCCTAAATAAATGGACAGATATTCTATGTTCATGAGTTGGAAGGCTCAATATTTTTTTAAATGTCAGCTCTTTCCAATTTGATCTGTTGATTCAATGCTACCCCCATAAAAATCCCTGGAAGCTATTTTGTAGATGTTGACAAAGTGATCCTAAGGTTTATATAGAAAGGCAAAAGAGCTAGAATAGCCAACACAATAGTGATGAAAACAAACTTGGAGGACACACGCTAGCTGATTTCAAGACTCATTATACAATAATCAGGATGGCACGGCCTTGGTGAGAGGATAGACACAGATGGATGGAAAAAGAATAGAGAATCCAGAAAAGACCCACAAAAGGTAGTCAACTGATCCTTGAGGAAAGAGCAAAGGCAATTCAATGCAGAAAGGATAGTCTTTTTAACTGATGGTGCTGTAAAAAACGCAGTACAGAACCAAACTAGACACATACCTTATACCTTTCACAAAAATTAACTAAATATGAATCCTAGATCTAGAGATAAAATGCAAAACTACCAAACTTCTAGAAGGAAACATAGGGATCAAGGTGACCTTGGGTTTAGTGATGAGACTTAAGCTACAACAACCTAACCTGATCCATGAAGGAAAAAAATAAGTTGAACTTTATTAAAATGATAAACATCTGTTCTGCAAAGGACTAATATAAGAAGATGAAAAGACACGTCATGGACTGGGAGAAAATATTTGTAAAAACATCTCTTATAAAGGGACTGCATGCAAAATACGCAAAGAGCTCTTAGAATCTAACAATAAGGAAACAACCCAATTCAAAAATGGGAAAGAGGTTTGAACAGACACCGCACCTAAAAAAGCTGTATAATAATATAGCTTATCTAATTTCCTTCCATAATAAGGAACTAAGCATATGAAAAAGTGCTCAACGTAATTGCATTCATGGAGTTGCAAATTAAAACAATAGTGAGATACAGCCTGTTGTAATGGCTGTAACACACACACACACACACACACACACACACACACACACAAGTGATACTAAGTGCTGGTGAGGATGTTGAGCAACAGGAAATCTCATTCGTGGCTGGCGGGGATGCAAAATGGGACAGCCAATTTGGAAAACAGTTAAGAAGTTTCTTACAAGACTAATTCCGTCTTACCGTACAATCTAGCCATCATACTTAGCGGTATTTACTCAATCGATTTGAAGACTTGTGTCTGCACAGAAACCTGCACATGAATGTTTATAGCAGCTTTACTCATAATCACCCCAAACTGCAAGCAACCGAGATGTCCCTCCGTAGATGAATAGTTAAAAGACCCATGGTGTGTCCAGACAATGGAATACCATTAAGTAAAAAAAAACAGATGAGCTATGAAGCCAAGAAAAACAGGGGTCAACCTCAAAAGCATAATACTACGCGTAGGAAGCCAGCCTGAAAGACCAGCACACTATGTAATACCAATTATATGATATTCTGAAATAGGCAAAATTACAGAGGCAGAAAATAGATCAGTGGTGGCCAGGATTTCAGGAGGAGTGGGAAGAGACTTGAATAGATGAAGCACAGGGGTTTTTTAGGGTTGTGAAACTCTTCTGTAGGACAGCTGTGTGCATGATAAATTATCTGTATAATATGTATAAATGTATGATGGATGAAAGATTCTGTGAATAGATGATATGATGCATCTGTCAAAACTCATAGAATTTTACAGCACAAAGAGTGAACCTTAATGTATGCAAATTTGAGAAATCATTTAGGACATTATGAGATCCCAGGAAGGAGTACGCAATGTAAGAAGGGAAGATAACCGTATTGCAAATGGTGAAATGACCTCACTGCTCTGGATGGGGGGAGGTGCTGACCTACGTAGCCTCAGACACGAGCAGAGTCTATAAAGGCAAGAGGGTCCACACGGAATCCACGTTCCAGTTGATGGAGTCCCCAGGGAGAATGGCTGACATTCTGGGACTCCTGTACATGCAATTCTGCTATTGGACAAGTTAGTAAATGGGTAGCAGATGGCGGGAGCCAGGTTTGTCACTGTTGGAGTGGAAATTCACAGATAAACAAGGAAGGAGACTAGAAATATTCTCATGCTGATGGAATAGAGTTGGAAAATCGATACAAAGTCACATTTAACTCAATATAAATACAGATGGTTACAGACAGAAATATTTGTCGCTATGTGTGTACATAGGTACATAGGTTGGTGTACAAACATATATTTCCTTGATCTGTCAGCTCTTGAGAGACTTAAAGAAATGGCACTCCAGCAGCGGCGAGCACACTGTGAGCCCAGATCTTGGTTTCTGACACTATTTCCCAATAAAAGGACCCGGGCTTCTTGGAGAAATGCCTGCTCCAAGTCTAGGGCTGGGGAAGAAATTATATGACTAAAGTGCCTGTAGCAGTAAGTGAAGAAGTGTTAACAAACCAACCAAACCCCAAACCAAAAGTGCGTTGATGCAAAAATGCAAAAAAAAGGCATTTCAGAGGGACACAGACGCTAACAGAAATGCTCACAAAGACCAAAGGTGGAATAATTTGAGCAAAAAATATGAATACATTCGTATTAGATCATAATCCAAAGTATAAAATAAATACCCAAGTTTATACCCACAGGAATAAGTGATTATAAATTCAATAAATGGGGGAGAAGAGACAGACCTCCCATGTAGAAGAGTTCCTCATAACTTACGTAGACACTCCACCCTCAAAGAGGGGGCATAACGGCACCCCCCTCCCCGAAGTGTGGCGTCCACCTCTTCCTTCTGAAGAGGACAGTAGAAAGGGGAGGGGGAGGCGGAAACTGTGCAGAGAAGGAACATGACAAGCACCGCAGCCAGATTAAGGTCAAGGTCGACAGACATACATCACATTGATAGCATGGACCCGTCACGGGATGGGGTGAGAAGGGCCTGGAGGTGTGGGCAGGGAATGTCGCCAACCCCGGGAAGGTGCTGCCACCCTGTGGGGCCTCCCTGGAAGAGTGGGAGGTCCAGGCCGGGATGGTCATCTGGGCGGACCACCTCCAGGGCTGGGAGTCAATGCCCAGCCCCTCCTGCCCGACACCGGCCATGGAGTGGCGACAACCAGAGGGTCACAGACCTCGACCCTCTTGGGTGCCTGGCTCCTCCAGGCCCTCTTAATTAAGTAAGGAAAAGATGCTCGTGGTGGACACATGAGAACCTGCAGGGACACGGAAAGCAAAGCCTGGTCCCACAAGATGGATTTTAATGCAGCCCAACTTTAAAGGAAAATGGCAGCACGTCACCCTCTCTTTAAGCTCTAGACCATCTCTGGAACATCGTCGCGGTTTAGGAGACCTGCCTCCATGGTCTCCACCATGATCAGCTGTGTGGCAATACCCAGACCAATGGGAGGAGACGCCGAGATCTGATGGGCACCGATTTGGCCCGTTACTAGCGCTCACCACGGGCCAGGCAAGTCCTGAGCACTTGACAATGACGGACTTTTACTTCTCTGTGGAACAAGCATTTGCTCCCATTTATTAAATGAGGAAACTGAGGCGCAGGAAGGTTAACTTGCCCAAGGTCACACAGCTAATCAGGCAGAGCTGGGACCCCGACCCAGGAGGGCTGGCCCCACAGCTGGCTCTTCAACCAGTGAACGCCACTGTCCTGGCTGATTTGGGGATTAACAGCAGGTCCCTGTCTTGACGGATCATCTGATTACTTCCTGCAGACAGAGAGGCAGGGCTGTTAAAGCAAAGCGCATGCGCATAGTGAGTTGTATGAAAGCATTCGGCCGTTCAGGAAGCAGAAGCCCTGTGAGGATGCCGGTGTTCTCGTCACTGCTCCAGCTGTTATCCTTGTGCTGCGTGAGTGTGTGGTCCCCACACCTCTGAGCAACAGCCCCTGCTGCTCTGAGATCCATCCTTGCAGTCACTTGGAGGACACACCTCCCAGGAGCCTCTCCAGCCTTGCCTGGGCACAGCATGGATGCTGACCAAGGCTGGCTCCCAGGGACCGGGGACCCCTCTGGTCTTCCTGAACTCTCCTTGTTGAGGTCCAAGACGCTGCCATTGACCCTGCTGTACCCCGCCCCCTTCTTCACTCTGGGTCCATGGCTCTCCCAGCCTCCCCATGCGCCTCCCCATTTTCTCCAATTTGGAATAATGACTGAATTTCCCTGCAGAGCAATGCACTTAACACATGAGCCATTTTGACACGGCTTCCACAGGCGTTGACCCTAATATTCATTCTTTCATTGATTCAGTAACTGCCTGCCCTGTGCCTGGCCCAGTCCTAGGCTCCAGGAATTCATTCATGGTTGAAATAGGCAAAACTCCTAACCTATGTGCTACATAAATAAAATACCAGGTCAGGGAAAAATATAGTGTAGAGAGAATCAAAAACCAAAGAATAGGGAGAGTGGTGCTCAGCCTGCAGATCCTGGAGTCATGCAGGGTTGTCAAGGCTGGGCTGCATTTGGTGCTGTGCTGAGCTTCCTGGCCGCAAAAGCAGAAAAGGAAGCAAGATGACTGCACAACGTGCATTCCCCATGGGCAAAACGACCAAACCTGCTTCTCATCTTCCCTTTCTATTCATGTCTTGCTGATTCCCAAAAGGAATTTGACGCTATAAAAGAAACAGAAGGAGGCGTACTGGGGCCAGATCCTGTAGGTCCAGAGTCTATGTTGGGGCTTTTGGAAGAAATGCAGTGAGCACTGGGGAGCTGTGGAAAGAAACCAGCTCAGCCCAGAGGCCATCTTCTGTTAGTTGGTTTGATATTTCTTCTAATATTAAGTGAATTTGAACAAGTTGCATTTCTTCTTTGAGCCAGCATTTCTATAACAATGAAATAAAAATCTCTACTTTAAAGGTTGCTTTATTTAATGAATTAGTGTATTTGAGAGTACTTTTTAAATTGTCAAGTGTTAGAAAAATGATGATGATAGGACTTCTATTATTTTTATCGTTGAAGTGGAGAAAGTGGACGAGATGAGGGTTTGGGGGAGATGGAAGCAGGAGACAGGGTGGGGTAATCAATGCCCACCAGGCGCACCTGCAAGGAACTTTCACCTGAGCCTTTCCTGACAAGCTTCCACCTCCCACTGCCATCCCAGGAATGAGGCAGAGGAGAGGGCAGAGCGAGACAGGAGACCTGGCAGCGACCACCAGGTGGTGTGCTGGTTAGCTACTGCTGCATAACAAACCAGCCTGAATTTGGTGGTGTCAGCCACAGATGGTTTTATGACGCTCATGACTTCCGCAGGTCAGCCGTTTGCACAGACTCAGCAGGGAAGGTTAACCTCTGCCTCGTGATGTGGGAGCCTCAGCTGAGAAGATGGGAAGGGCTGGGGTGTCTCGAAGGTTGGGCTCAGCTGGGACCAGTGACCAGACCCCTTTCAGGTTTCTCCACATGGCCCTGGCTTTTCCCAGTGTGGTGGCCAGATCCCGAGAGGAAGCAGAACAAGAAAGCAGGTTTGGATGTCAGGTACAAGATAGCTCTTCCCGGGTTATATCATAAAGTGACTGCAGTATTGCCTCCTGGTAACCTGTCCACAGCCCCCGAGGGTGACCAGGTCCTCTAGCTGCCCCTAAGCCTCTTCCCCACAGTCAATCCCCTAGTCTCTTCCAGGAGCTGAGCTGCTTTCGGGAAGAGGGACCGAGTTGAGAGCTGCCATCTCCCTTCCCAACGTCTGTCCTTCTAACCCTCCTCCGGCTGCCTAGAGGATTGTAGGGTGGAATCACGTCTCATTAGGAAATGCTCCCTTTAGTTAGTGATGGCTCCTCTCAAACTTTTCTTTGGGGTTGCCACTTGCATCCCCAAACAGAAAGATGCTTTTCTAAAATTTAATTTTTATTTTATATTAGAGTATAGTTGATTTACAATGTTGTGTTTGTTTCAGGTGTACAGCAAAGTGATTCAGTTATACATATATCAATTCTTTTATAGATTCTTTTCCCGTATAGGTTATTACAGAATATTGAGTAGAGTTCCCTGTGCTGTACAGTAGGTCCTTATTAGTTATCTATTTTATATATAGTAGTGTGTATATGTTAATCCCAAACTCCTAATTTATCCCTCTCCCCTGACATTTCCCCCTTGGTAACCATAAGTCTGTTTTCGAAGTCTGTGAGTGAAAGATGCTTTTTTGTTTCACAGAACAGATACAAACAATGTTAAGTTCATAGTGACACCAATTCCAAGGAGTGCTTTGAAAACCTCTGGTACTAAAATATATGGTTTCCAAGCTATTGACATGAATGCCTGGAAGGTGAAAACATAAGGCTGCAAAATCTGAAGGCTTCTGTCCTTCCCATGGGGCGCGGTGCAGGTGACATCACTTCCCTTAAAGTTTCCAGAACGCGGCAGAGACCTTGGATTCCTCATCAGCAAGAGAAATGTGTCTGGGGTGGTGGGTAGTCCCCACTCGCCCCTGCAGAGCTGGGGACAGGCAGGCCGGTGGGGTTGAACCACTGCTCTGCGCAGGGTCCCGAACCCTGGTGCTTCCTGGGCCTCCGGGTCCCTCCTCCACTAGGTCTGTTGGATCCCAGGCTTGCTTTCTTGCTCCCAAGAATCTCTTCTGGGTGTCTGATGCCCAGACACCCTAGGGTGCCTGCCTCCTGGAGCTCTTTCTGCACAATGTCAGGTGCACAGAGAATGAAACCCCAGTGACTGTAGGCCTTGGGAGAGTCCCAGGGGCACTGGGCTCCTGCATCCCACGAGCTTAGGGTGCTCGTGACCTCATGCAGATTTGGGACACCGAGGACCCCACAGGAACCCTGGTCACAACCATGCTCTTCTCACAATCCAGGCCTCGGAGAGGTGCTCTCCCCAACAGCACTTAGCTCTGTGACCTACCCCCCCAGGCCCTGAGCCAGGGGTGCTGTCTTCCCGGGACCCAGGACTGTCCCACCACACTGGGACATCAAGATGCTGAAGACAGCCTGGGGGCACTGAGACGGGTGGTGGGGGACATCTCCTGCATCCACAGCCCTCCAGATATAAGGGGACCATCTCGTTCTCTTCTATTGGTTGCACTTGTGAAATTCAAACCTAGTTTTTTGAACTCCCTTGAGATCTGAACCCTCAGTCCTAAGTTAGTCAACAGCCATATTTTGGAGAATTTCTGGATGAGCTAATTAGCGCATTGTCTCTTCACGCATTTCCTCTGCTGGAGGAGCAAGAGGCCTGAAAAGCATATTTTACCAAATGGATTTTTTTTTCTCTCGGAGCCATTGAAGCTCTAGTCCTGCTGCAGGCACAGAACTTCCTATTTATATGACAAATAGGCCTGCTTCCAGCCTCGGAAAAAACTCGCTTATTGACTCTTTCATCTTGTGGAAACATATCATATGCTGCTCTGCTCAGGGATGTGGGAGAGGCACTGGGAATACATTTGGGGTGACGCCTAAGGTGCTCTGATAAGGCAGGAGAGGACCCCACCTGGGCCCAACCCTCCCGCAGGGCCCCCGCGGGGACCCACCACCTTGTAGCTAATGCAGCTCACATGTGGGTGTGGACCCTGGGGAGCTGAGGTTCAGGCCAAGGGGGTCCGCTTACCAGAGCCTGAACCTGGAATGCATTGGGCACCTGAATTTGGGAAGATGCCTAATCTCGCTGAGGTCAGTTCCTGAGACTGGGCAGGACCCTGTGGGGGATGGATTCCATCCTCCATGACCTTCCCTGAGTTCCAAAGGGCAGGTTCAAACAGTCGCTGATCAGGGAAGGGAGGGGATGCAGAGACAAGGGAGGGGCAGCCCAGAAACAGCAGTGCAGCCTTGGGGCAGGGTCCTGGTTCTGCTCAAGGGATACACATAACAATACCTTTGAGCTCTTTAAGGAAGTAAATTCCCCCAACAAATGGAAGATGTTCACATTCTTCATTCCAGAGAAGATCACAGTTTGATAACCTAGAGAAGCTCATCAGGAGACCCCCTGAGGCCAGATTAAGGGAGCGCAGGCCCTGCGCACACCCTGACCCTCATCAGCAACCCCGCCCTTGAACCACGGCTGTAAAACTCCTCACCAGATCCTCCCGGGTTGGGACAGTTTTTCAGGGCACGAGCCCCCTATGTCCCCCTTTGCCTGGCAGTGCAATAAAGCTATTCTTTTCTACTTCTCCCCAAACTCTGTCTCTGAGATTCAATTCGGCACCAGTGCGCAGAGGCCAAGTTTTCAGCCTCATTTCCTCATTCATAAAATGGGATTTTCTTTCTCATCCAGGAGCCAGGATGGAGTGACACAGCACTTCCCACGGGACCCCCGACTGAGATGGTCACTCGGAAACTGCGAGACTGGGACAAGATCAGATGCACTCAAAACACGAGATCACAGAGATTCCTTTGAATTCCCCCTGTTCCAGGAACACCGGAGGCCTTTTGGGGCAGCTTTGGAGATGACGGGCTGTGGAGGGGAGCTCCAGGGCTTGGGGACAGACCTGCCAACCCCGTGGACACCGACTCCCTGGCAGACATGACCTTGTGCCTCTCAGGTCCCCGAAGGCCAGTGCTGTTTGTTTTTCCACTTGTAAAATGAGGCTAAGGACCCTGCTTGCTGAGAAGTCGTGGAGATTAGGAATGTGTCTATGAAGCTCGTATGGGTCTCCCTCCCACGCAGCACCTCTGGGGGCCGTCTGGAGGCCTTGAACTCCAAGTCCCTGGGGCCCCAGGAAGCCTCGGCACAGACAGGAGCCTGGGGTCAGGAACTGCGAAGATCTTAATTTAAATGTAGATGTTTGATTTTCTGTTCTTGCCTAGTTTGGAATACTAATTAGAGCAAGTGCTCGGCTAATTTAAAATGCCACACATTTGCAGATCTGACATTTTATTTCTCTCTCCCCGCCCCCCTCTTTCTCTCTCTTTTGAGTTGAAAGAAAATGTTCCTCCTTCAGTCATGTTGAAAGCCTAAAGTAAAACTCAGATTGCCCCTTTCTGAAATCTGACATCGTAGGACTTCAGTAAAAGGGGTCGCAGGAGCCGACGTCCGCAAGCTCCCGGGGTCACACCTTGAGGTCAGTGTTCCCAGATTTCATAGAACCCGGGAACGCCCCACCACACTTTCCGGGCAACTGGAAAGCATCCTCACACACAGCGGTCGGAGGGTGTCAGGCCGCTCAGGAAAGAACTGCCGGGAGATACACAAGATACGGTGAGAAAGTGTCTGTTTGTTAAAAACGAAAGAGGAAAAAGAAAAGGAGAATGTTAGCCAGCAGCCGGGCCGGCGTGGATCACCCTCTCCGCCCCACCTCTCTCTCTCCTTATTTTACTCCTATTTGGGAAGAAGAGACGCCCCCTTTTCTTTCCTGAGTGACGCCCTCCACATCTCAGGTGGTTAAATGCTCAGCCGTCTGCGGTCTATTTTTAGGCCTTTCACTCTTAGGCAGTTCGGAAGGCATCTTGGCATATGTAGGGTGTGAAGGCGGCATCCGACTGGATTTTCCTGTAAAGAACGGTCATCCCAGCTCCCTTTGGGGAACGAGCCATCATCCGCTCATTTCTCTGTAACCCTTTCTTCATCCCGTGTCAAGCAGGCAGGTTCGGGAGCTACAGATGCGGTTCCATGACTGTCACCTATTGTTCCCTCGCGGTTCACGCTTTTATCTACTGCAGGTTCGTGACGAATGCACGCTGCTATCTGGCAGGCAGGCTCCCCCTCGCAGGTCTTTGCTTACATATTGAGAAATATTAGGGTATGCTTTTGTATCCCTAATAAACTTCGGAATAATCTTATCACATTTTCGCCATAATCTCTTCGGAGCTGTTTTGATTGGAATCACATTAGATACGCAAATTCACGTAGCGCAAATAACAGTCACTGTTTTCTTCTTATTCCACAGCTCCGTTTTAAATCACCTTTACGCCTTTCAGTGAAGATGCGGCCTTTCCTTCACTTACGAACTGCTTGTTTCTAATCAGTATGTTTCTCGTGGCTCTTACGAATACTCCGTTTTCCCTGGCCTTTATCTACCTTCATTAGGAGACTTGGCACAGTAAAGGGACCGAAAAGGCAGCTCAGCTGGGCTCAGCTGGCGGCGGAGACCCACCTCGTGTGCGGGAAGGCCGGAGAGGAGGCTTCCAGCTTGGGGTGTCAGCCCTCTGGCTTCTCATTTTCGCTGCTTCTGATTCTGTTGACTTTGCCTCCCCTGGGGGTCAGCACTGACCTCCGGCCGCTCCCCGCGTGCAGGAGGCTGGACGGGCTGGGGTTTGCGGGTGATTTCCTACAGAAGGTGCTATGCAGCCGGGTCCTGCGGCCGTGGCCCCCATCACGGGCCCCTCCCCAAGGCCACTGCGGTAGGATTCGACACCCCCCCTCCAGGGTGCGGGTCCAGGTGACCCCCCCCCCGGAAGTATGGTGACTTCACAGTGCGGAGGGTGCCCGCGGCGGGAATCTGCACACTCAGAGCGGGGGTGGGGGGAAGTGTGAGTGTGGATTGGGGAAGGAAATCAACAAATGTCTTCAACATCCGAAAAACTGGAACGGGGACGTCAAGTTAAAGAAGCGCATGATGGGGGAGCCCAAAGGATGCTGGCAGAAAGCCACCACGCTGCTCCTGGGGAGGCCGGCCTGATGTCTCTGGGGGTCAGCGGGCAGGGCTGGGGTGGGGGGAAGCTGGGCCTGTGATGGGAGAGGAAGGGCACACGGGGCGGCTCACATTCTTACCCTCCACCCTGACCCCAAGCGGCGGCCGGCGGTGCACTGCTGCACGGTGGGGACGGGCTGTGATGGTGCAGCCTAAGGAAAGATAAGGCGTGAGAGCCCAAGGTACCACGAGAATACTCGGGGGAACCCGCCTCAGCTTTGGGGAACAGAGAAAGTGCCCCAGGACACGGCCTCTCGGGTGTCTCTGGATCCGCACAGGGCATCCGCAAGACGCAGGCCAGGGCGTCCACAGCAGGGGGCCTGCTTGTGTGCAGGGACGAGAGGGGCGCGCGGAGGATTTGGGCCGTGGAGCAGGGGTGCAAAGGGGGAGCTGGGGCAATGAGGGCGGGGGACAGGGGCAGTCACTCTTCCTTGGGGGACCCTCTCTTTAGGCCCTGATGCCAAGAATGGAATGTTCTCTCCCCCACCTGCTGGCCTTTTACCTGAAGAAATTAAGAGCTTCACCTCAGAAAGCAGTTCTGAGCCCATCCCCAGACCTTTGTCATGTACACCGTGTGTCTATCTCTGCGTGTTTGCTTTTATGATAAATTCTAATTTAATGAACGAATGTACTCCGTGCAACTCCTGCGTTTGAACATTTGTTGGGATTTTTGCAGCATCAACTAAGGTAAGTTTTGCAGCGTCCATGAATGATTGGAACTAATATCGAGTCTATATCTTTCTGGTATTGTTTTGTTTCATAATTGCATTATTGCAATGTTTCTAAGCTTCATCAATTTCCTCCCTTCTGTATGCTAAAGATGGAGAGAGAGAGAGATTCAAGAAGTTCAACAGAGCTTTCCTAACTGCTCGGAGTTCCTTTCGTCTCCTTCAGAGCCTTCCAGGAGTCATAGACTTTTATCTCTATCTTATTTTCCTCAGCCTGTGTGGGATTACAATACAGCCGCAATGTGGAATTAAGATATTAACAAGGTGCGTTGACACCTTATTCCATTTAATTCTCTTTAAATTGAAATATGCAGCATTAAAAATTAACATGGCCAAATCCATGCTTTATTTGCTTTTGTCCAATAACTCTTGGATGATAATGAACGATAACATCCCGATGTCACTTTGGGTTATTTGCGTGTGGAATGACTCCTAATGCCAACTCCACAGGTTCAGGGCACCATCCTCTCCGAGACGCCCGTACTTCAGATGGCAGCTGCAATGCTGGCTCCCTGGCCTCACTTCTCACTGGCAGGCTGCAAACTGGGGGTCTCCACGGACTTCCCTGGGTTTGCTAAATCCCTAGAACAGTGGACAGAACTCAGGAAAGCACTAACACCTGAGGTTATAGTTTTATTACAGCAAGAGGACACAAGTGAGAACTAGCTGAAGGAATGATGCTCAGCGGGGTCTGGGAGGGTCCCATACTTCCCAGAAGCTTCCCTGGTACCTAGAGTCACCTTTTCCTCCAGGTACATCCTTGGGTGACAGCACACAGAACATTGCCAACCAGGTAAGCTCATCTGAGTTTCAGTGTTCAGAGTTTTGACTCGGGGTTTCATCATGTAAGTGAGGTTGACTGAATCATTGGCCAGGAGGTTAAACTTAATCTCCAGTCCCACCTCCCCAGAGGTGGGGAGGCTGGGTTGAAACCTTGTGGCTCAAAGCCCCAGCCCTCCAGTCCCATGGCTGGTGTTTCAGGCAAGGCTAACCCCCGTCCTGAGTCACCTCCATCACATAGACCATCTGCGGGCCCAGGGACATCATCTCATGAGACTAAGCTCGGATGTGGTCCAAGCCCACCGTGAGTAACACAGACGCTCTACCATTCTGGAAATACCAAAGATTTAGAGGTTCCCTCCCAGGAAGCGGGGACAAAGGCCAGCCACGTTCTTTATAATATGGTGCGCTGCAAATTGCTTCCTTCTGTTTGAACCTGACCTTAGGGGTTAAGGTCTGTCTCTTGTGAGGAAAGGTGAAACTTTTCACATTTAATGCTGTCAGTGAGGTCTCCAGTTTCCGTTCGGCATCTGTCTTGTGCTTCCAAGGGTAGGAGGGGTCCCGTGTGCTGTGGGCAGTTGGCGTAAAGCCTTGGTCCGCTCACTGACCACGGGGCCGGGGGCAGGATTTCCCTCTCGGATCTATGATGTTTTGAGAGTCTTCCTCTCTCTACCCTGCTCTGACAACTTAATCTGTGGGCTATGCTCATCTCATTTCGTTGCTATTCTGAAAATCTCCATCCTGCACATTATAGACAGTTGCAGTCTGTGATGGGGGTAGGTAGGATGTTGGGGAGTGTGAATTTCAGCTCTGCCACTAGCCAACTGTGTGTGTACATGTACACACACGCACTGTGTGTGTACATGTACACACATGTACACACGTGTGTGTCAGTGTGTGGCGTGAGCCAGGACATCCCTTCTGCACCTCTGGTTCCTCCATCTCCAGCAGGGATGACATCCTGGTGGTCCCTCCGTGAACGGCTGCTGCGCGCTGGGCCCCCGTGTGGTGTCTGGTCCCCTCCAGCCCTGCATCCTCACGTCACAGATAGGGCTGTGGCTCAAAGGTCAGAATACGCTCAGGGTGACACGAAGGGGGGTCTGGGCTGCACCCCTCCTGTCCGGGGTGCCTGAATGCAGGGTGGTACCTCCTAGCCTGTAGGAAACAGCCTTTCCTGTTGGACACAATCCCATGTTCTCCAAGGCCACAGAGCCCCAGAAGTCTGAATTGAAGGAGCTCCAGGGGGCGGCCAGGAAGACCCCCCTGCCCCGTGGTTACCCCGATGCCCACCCAGGCATCTTCTCTGTTCCTCTCCTGCCCACCTCCCGCCCAGGACACTCCGTGCTCTGATCACAGGGCCACTCAGACACCAGCCTCTGAAAATTCCCCTGTTCTCAGCACAGCTGAGCCAGCCTGGAATTTTCCAAAAGGCCTTTGCTGAGATCTAAGGGAAAGATTGAAGGGAAAGAAACAAGAAAGAAACCGGCACAGAAGCACAGGTGGTCCATAAATAGGCCCGCCCCAGCAGCCGGATTTCTGGTCCTCAGCCCGGTGGCCTTGGAGCCCCGCACGCCGGCCCCCTGGAGGCCCACCTGGCACGGCCCCAGGCTCTGAGGTGGGCACCCACGCCTGCCCACGGAAGGGACAGGTCCGCGGCCTTGAACCTCTCTGTGACCCTGGTGAAGACCTGGAGGCTCATGCTTGCTATTTTGAGGATGCTGGGGGTCTGGGAACTGACTGAGGCTAGCACCTCCCCTCCCCCACCGCAGGGACCCCTCTGACCTCAGGAGAACCCCTCCACATCACAGCACACGCCTGGGGAGGGGCCCGCCAGGTCCTGCAGTGACAGGCCCAAGTCAGAGGGCATCCCTTCCCGCCGCCCTGGGAGCCAGGCAGCAGGAGGTGAGGGTTCCCCGTGCATGAGGCTGGGAGCTCTTCAGCTAGCCCTTTCTTTGGACTGTTCCCCAGGCCCGCAGCTGCCTCTGAGCAGGACACCCAGCCCCTTCCCAGCTCCTTTGATGAGGGCAAAGGACACTCAGCTAGGGTGGAGACCCCTCCTCGGGGCCCACAGGGGGCCTCTGCTGAGGCCGGAGCTCAGCCCACCCCATGCTGACTTGTCCTTCCAGGGCACTCTCTAAGCCACCTGCCTGCTGCCTCCACAGGGACGACAAGTGGGGCCATGGCGACCCTGTAGCAGGTGGAGGAGCCTCACTGTCGGCGTCAAAGGCAAGTTTCAGTGGGAAGAAAAGCCCCCTCCCAAGAGCGCTGCTGTCCGCCCACCTCCGTTAGAGTGGCAATGGGATCAGTGCTCGCCAGCCCTCGTCCCCCTGCTGGGAGCCGTGCTTTGCTCACAGCTCAGAAGAATCTATCCATAAAAAACAGCAAGCACTCAGCTGCTTTCCAAACAAAAGCCAAGTCCTCAAGAACTGAGATAAACAGGAAAAGCATTTTCCAGAGGAAGCCCTGTGAAACAGCTCACCTTCATCCATCCATCCATCCATCCTCTCTCCCTCTATCCATTTATATATGTGCACATACATATATCCATACATCTGCAATCTCTCTCCCTTCTTTTCTCCTTCTCTCCCCCATCCACTCATCTCTCTCTCTCACTCCATTCATCCATCCACAGTCCTTCCCTCCTCCTTTCTTCCACCCACTGATCCATACACCCACCTATTTATTGGACTCCCTTTTGATGACTTCTCTCTGTCTACCCTACTGTGGACACTATGACTGGCTGGCAGGTGGTGTCTGAGATTCCAATATTGGATTGTTGTTACTCTTGCAAATTTCTCCTCTGTCTTAAAAGGAAATGCTTCCAACAGAGACTTTCAGGGTGATTAAATTTAGGAAGGTAAAGCCGACACCCTCCGTGGCCTCCTTAAGAGTTACACAGAGCTCCTTGTCTCCAGGGAGCTCCCCAGGGATGTGGCGTCCAGGCAGGACAGTGCCCACCTCAGCAGAGGAAGGAGGCATGATTGATGTAAGTCGGTCCTGCTCATTTCATCTCTCCTGGCCACGGGTTGGTCTTTGCAGGAAGCATGGCCTTGTTCTGGCTGAGGTATGGGAGGAAATGTGTGTGTGTGTGTGGGGGGGGGGGTGCCTCCCTTCTGGAATAAAGACAGAGCAGCCTGAGAAGCAAGGCTTTGTCTGTCCTTCTTCCTGACAGATACATGCCTGCAGGTGCAGAGCCATCTTGCAGACACCTGCTGTAGATGGTGGGATGCAGAAAGGAAAAGAGTTTGGGGTGATGCTGCCACTCTCGAGCTGCTGCACCAGCCCTGGACCGCCCACCCCAGGGTCTAAAATTCCCTTATTTCTTTAAGACAGTGCTGGCCAGGCAGCCTGTTGTTTGACCTGAATGCCTTCCTAACAGATACAGAAGAGAAAAAGAAGCTTAGAGGGGTGCCTTTGTCACTGAGGTGGGGCGCTTAGGTAACTTTTGCAGAAGAAAGCTGACAGCACTCTGAGGAATGGGGGGCCTTGGCCTCTGAGGGGCGTTGGTGGGACTGGGGGTGCTCAGCTCATAAAAGAAGCCATCACTCTGCACCCTGGAGAGAAGGGGGCCTTCAGAGTCAAACAGACAGAGTTTGCATCAGCATCTCCTTCTCCCTGAGAGACCCCGGGTGAGCTGTTAATCTCTCCAAATCCAGCGTCTTCATCTCTAAATGGGAATAACCGTGCTTTGAGCCAAATAACACGCTGGGCGTCTCTGAAGTGAGAACCTCTGAAGTGGCAGTTTTTCTCTCCTAAGTTTGCTGAGGTGGTGAGGGCACAGGGGAGATGACAGCCACTTTCAGACATGCAAGGGTCTGTCCCCTTTGCCGAGGACGAGGGATATGTTCTGTGCGGCTGACTGTAGGGAAGAGACACAGCTTTGACAGATGGAAGCGTCAAGACAACAGGTTCTGATTAATATAAAAAGAACGCTGTGACTTTTGGAACAGTTCAGATGTGCTGGGCTGCCAGCAGGCTCCCGGTCCATGGGTGACTTTGAGTAGAAGGTGACTGTCCACTTGTCAAGGCTCATTGGGAGGCTTCCTGGACCGGGGGGAGAGGATGTTGGCTCTGGTGATGGTCGAGGGCTAGGACAGCCCCAGGAGGCCAGGATGCTGGGAATGGAGGGAAGATGGCAGATGGTCCAAGATGCACCTTGCCGCTGTCCTTGGTACATGTCCTGGGATTGTGCCTGGAGATGGCGTCCTCGCTTCTCAAGGCACCCAAAGCTTCCTGCCGTGACATGCACTTGTCTTCTCTCTGGATTTTCCTCCCATCACGACTTCCACCCTCTATGTTCCAGACAAAACAAATTGAGGCTCCCTAATTCCCCACCAGACCAGGGACCCCTTAGTGGTCTCCACAGAACTCAGCACAAGCACCTCCGCACAGGAAAGAAGGGGTGTTTCCAGGCCCACGTGCCACCCCATCAGGGGCAGGACCCACATCTCGGACCTCTTTGTGTTGTGGGCGTACATCCAGGGCAGGTGTCATTATCTGGGTTTGCCACCCGGCAGGGATCTAGGCTCTGTGTGAAGAAGCTCCCCTATAACCCGGAAGTACAATGCTAATTTCTGTTTTCATCCCCAAAGCCTTATTTTAAGTAAACCATTTAAGTGGATCAAACCCATAGCAA
The DNA here is from genome assembly GCF_949774975.1 of Lagenorhynchus albirostris. NCBI lineage: Eukaryota > Metazoa > Chordata > Mammalia > Artiodactyla > Delphinidae > Lagenorhynchus > Lagenorhynchus albirostris. Next base: position 2,320,256 of record NC_083105.1, read on the forward strand.
ATAATCATCAGCACCTTTTTATTTTTAACAAGTTCACTTGGGCTTCATAGATGCTCGATGTTCAGGATATTAGCCATGTTCTTCCCCTTCTTAATGGCTCTGAGGTTCCCCATAAGGGCGGCCCTTGAATAGGAGCCTCCGTGTGGGGCTTGCGGTCAGGACACCACCCAGGCTGTCGTGAAGCTTTATGTTGGGATCCAGGGGCAAAAGACTTGACCCTTGGGGGAGGAACAGGGATTGCGGACTGGTCAGCAAATGTGGGATGTCAGTCAACTAATATCTGGTCTTGGATCCCAGACTTGGGGAGATATGGGGCCAAAGGGACAGGAAGGTGGAGGAGACCTGCCCTGCTTTGAGTCTGGGCTGTTTAGGTCAGCTGGACCCTCACAAGCAAAGTCCTCTTATCTCACAACGTCCAGCTGACCTTCTCAGGATGAGGGATTTCAGGTGGGAGATTGGGGCCAAAGCCTCGGGTGGATAGACAGTGTCGGGCTCTTGCTAATCATGTCTCTCTACACCTGTGAGATACACCTGAGCTTGGAGCTCAGGGGACCTTGGCTCCAGCTCTGGTTCTGCCACTCGGAGCACGACTAACAGCACGACAAGAATGTCCACGACCGGTGGGGATGCGCAGAGCTCCGAGTCTGCAGGTGGCTCTTCTCTTCAGGCAGAAGCACCTGTGGCTCCCACTCCTTCCTCCCCCTTTGTTTTGTTTGGAACTCGCCACATCTCAGTGGCTTAGTGGACGGTCCTCTCCCAAGCCTTATCCCCTCCCATGACACAGGCATGTGGCCCCAAGGCCCTGGGGGTGTCTACTTGGTTACATCAGCTTTTCCAGGCTCCCTGCAGACCATCCTATCCCCCCCCATCCCATCCCCTCTCTTCTCTCTGCCACTCCCCATTCCCTCTTTTTTTTTTTTTCTAAGAAGATGTTGGGGGTAGGAGTTTATTAATTTTTATTTATTTATTTTTGCTGTGTTGGGTCTTCGTTTCTGTGCGAGGGCTTTCTCTAGTTGTGGCAAGCAGGGGCCACTCTTCATCGCGGTGCGCGGACCTCTCACTGTCGCGGCCTCTCTTGTTGCGGAGCACAGGCTCCAGACGCGCGGGCTCAGTAGTTGTGGTTCACGGGCCTAGTTGCTCCGCGGCATGTGGGATCCTCCCAGACCAGGGCTCGAACCTGTGTCCCCTGCATTGGCAGGCAGATTCTCAACCACTGCGCCACCAGGGAAGCCCCCCATTCCCTCCTTTACCAATCCAGACGTAACTTCTACACTTGAATCTACTGCAGAGATAGGATTTTGCCTGCTGCTTTCCACTTAACACTATATCATGATATTTTCCAGTCTCTTTGTAGTCCTTGTAATTAATATTTAATGACACAAAAATATTCACGAGACACACATGCAAAAAAAAAATGAATCTAGACACTGACCTTACACCTTTCACAAATTTAACTCAAAAATAGATCATAGAGTTCAGTGTAAAATGCCAATTATTAAATTCCTAGACGATAACATAGGAGAAAATCTAAGTGACCTTGGCTTTATAATGAGTTTTCAGATATAACACCAGAAGCATGGTCCATGAAAGAAAAGAAAAAAAGATGAGTTGAGCTTCATTAAAATTAAAAACTTTAGCTTTTCACAAGACACTACTAAGAGAACAGAAAGACAGGCCACCAGCTGGGAGACAATATTTGCAAACACATATCTGACGAAGGACCTGCAAGTCCAAAATCTACAAAGAACTATTAAAACTCAATAATCAGAAAAGAATCCGATTAAAATGTGGGTAGAAGGTTTGAAGAGAAACCTCACAAGAGACGATATTCAGATGCAAATAAGCACATTGCCGTAGGGAATTATAAGTTAAAACAAGGAGATGCCACCGCACACCTCTGAGAATGGTTAAAACGCAGATGCTGACAGCACTCCATGCCGGCGAGGATGTAGAACAACAGGAACTCAGGCGTTGCCAAAGGCGCCATGCAACATGGCGCAGGCTTCTTGGAGACACTCTGGAGGTTCTTGGAAAGCAAAACAAACTCTAACTGTACGATCCAGCAGTCGGATTCCTTGTTATGTACTCACGTGAGTTGAAAGTTATGTACACACAAAGAACCACACACTTCTGTTTACAGCAGCTGTGTCCATAATTGTCCAAATTTGGAAGCAACCAAGGTGTCCCTCAGTAGATGAATGGATGAATAAACTGTGGTCCATCCAGACGATGGAATATTCTTCAGCACTAAAGAGAAATGAGCTATCAAGACATGGAAAGACATGGAGGAGACTGAAATGCATATGCCTAAGTGTAAGAAGCCAACCTGAAAAGGCTGCAGACTGTATGCTTCCAACCCTATGCCAGTTTGGAAAAGGCAAACGATGGAAACAGTAAAAAGATCAGTGGTTATCAGGGGTCGGGGTGGGGAGAGATGAACAGGCAGAGCACAGAGGGTTTTTAGGGCAGTGAAACTACTCTGTGTGATACTGTAATGGTGGATACATGTCATCCTACATTTGTCCAAACCTATAGAATTTATAACACAAAGAGTGAGCCCTATTGCAAGCTATGGATGTTTAGTTAACAATGATGTATCAATATTTGTTCAACTATAAGAAATTCATCACACTAAGACAGTAAGTTAATAATAAGGGAAAGTGTGTGTGTGTGTGTGTGTGTGTGTAATATATAGGAACTCTCTGTACTTCCTGTTCAATTGTTCTGTAAACCTAAAACCGCTCTCAGAGATAAAATGTATTTATTTTGAAGAGTATATTCACAAAAGAAGAAACATAACTTACTTAGTTCATTTAAAGTTTAGTGAGTGGATTTATGACATTGATACATATTATTGGTTGTGAAGGAGGCTGCGGGTTGCCCCCAACATCCATTCTTTCTCTCTTCTCTCATAATGGCACGCCTCCCCCCATTTTAGGTGGGCACAAGGTTGCCCAAAATAAGATCTTTTTCCCAGCCTCCTTTACATCTAGATGTGGCTGTAAGACAAGGTTTTAGCCAAACAGTGGCCAAGGGTGTGTGTGTAACCCCTTAAAGGGAAGTGTACCTGATCCTTCCTTCTCTGCCTTCTGGTTGGTGGGAATGCAGACGTGATGGCTGTAGCAGGCGCAGCTATTTTGTATCGTGATGTGAACCTGGAAATGGAGGTCATGTGTCCTGGGCCGTGTACACTGCACCCTTTCTCACATGAGAGGGTAAGGAACCCCTGTCTGTGTAGGGTGCTCACCCAGCTGGGTGTGTCGGAGGTGTGCATGGACGCTCACAAGACAGCAAATGAGTATTTTCATGTAAAGCTTCCCTTTGTTGGCCACAGCCATTAGGAATGAGACTGGCCAGAGAAAATGTGGCATAAATTGAAAAAACATTGACTAACATCACAAAAAAAGCTGACGTGAGTGTGAAAAATGTGCTATGATGGAGGGCCTGGGCTCCGGGTGGGGGCGGGCTGCCCCTGGGGAGCGAGCCCCGTGTGTCCTGCCTCAGGGGCTGTGTGGTGACTGCAGGCTGGAGAGGCCCAGGCATCAGCTGGGCCTCTGCAGTGACAGTCACTCTCAGAGAACGCACTGCATCTGTATGTACACATATACTGCTTTTCAAATATTTCCATAGAAGCTTATACAAATTTCAAAAACACAGATGAAGCTAGTAGGTATTTCTTTCACAAGGGGCATTTTTCGTTTCCTGAAACATCAGCGTCTCATGACACCAGGGTTTATGAAACGTGGGCACCACCGTCGTTTCCCGAATTCTGTTCCTGTTGTTCACGACACAACCCCCACCCATGCCCGCACCCCTGGGCACAGAGTTCACTTTGTCTGTTGGTTGGAATAACCTGAATTCAGTGAGTTTTGGGGGAGGGAGACGATTGGATCAACACATGGGAGAGCATCCTTGAGACAGAGCTCAGTCTGGAAGGCCTGTGGGGTCTCCTCTCATCCCCCAGAGGCTGGACCACTTTCTGCCCAGCATGGTCTCCAGGAAGGAGTCCCAGAGCCGTGGCAGGAAGGGCTCCAGGGAGTCTCCAGGCCCAGCCTCAGAGCTCACACGCCCTCAGCACCACTGGTTCTACGGATCAGAGAAGTCACAGGCAGCCCAGAGCCAGGGTGGGCCTCCAACCCCTCGTGTGATGCTCTTGTGCCCCGGGGGTGGGTAACAGGCTCTCTCCCCCGCTTCAAGGCAGAGCCAGGAGGGATGTGGGGCTGCCCGAGGCCATGCGGCTCAGCAGCGCAGGCCGCATGGGGCTCTGCAGTTTGGTCCTCAGCCTGTGCGTCTCCTGATGCAGGGCACCTGCCATGGGTGATACCCTGTAAACAAGAGGTTTTAACAGCTCTGGACGCGGACACCCGGGAATGAGAGGCTGTCGCTCTGCGGCTTCAGGTGCGAGTGACCTGAGTGGCTGCTTCACCGCCAGAGCCGCGGTTTCCCTCGTGGGTCAGGGGAGCGGCTGATATGGGCGACCCCAGGCCCCCTCTGTCCCTCGGCCCACAGCTGTAGCTTATCTTGACAGGGATACGTTGACATCTGCAGGAGCTCTTGTCCCAGAGCCCTGTCTCCATCATTAGGGAGGTCCTTTTGTTCCTGTTGTCAGGATATCAGGGAAAGCTCTTCAGTCACGTGGCACAGTGCCCCGCGGGCGCTCCTGTGCTGGGGAGGGTGCAGGGGGCCAAGCTGACCCTTCTTCTCCCCTCTTCAGTCCTTCTCCCGCACGCGTCCCCCAACTACGCATGTTCCCCACTGGGGGCCGAGACCTGATGGCGACCCCTCCGCACGGGCCCTTCTGGGCTCCACATTCCTGAATGATGCTTCTCAGGTGCCCTGGACATGGCCCAGGCTCCCCTGTCCTGTCTGGGGATAACACAGTACTGCAGCAGGGATGCTAACTTCACTGTTCTCTGCCCGGTGGACTCAGAGTCCCCTCGGAAGCCCTGGTACTGTCACCCTGTCCTCACTCCTAAAATCCTGGAAGGCAGCCTGGAGTAGGTGAGACCTGGACATGGAGCTGGAGCTGGCTGGGTTCCAGTGGGCGTGTGCTGGCGGCATGGCCTTGGGGAATGACGTAACCTCCCTGATGTGCACTTGCCTCCCGTGTAAAGTCGGAACCTCGATGAGGTGAGGATGGAGTTAGAGATGGCGGTGACGCTGGGCAGTGCCGCACACACAGTAGGTGCTTAGCCAGTGTCCGTCCCCGTCCTTCCTTCCCTGGGCTCGTCTTATTCCTGGACCTCGAATCACATCTTCACGACTGATACTGTTGACCTTGTGGTTCAACACAGGAAGCAGGTGGAACAGACCAGACGGAGTCGGTTTAGATTCCTCTGCGAGTTTTCCCATGTGCTGTGTCTCCTTTGTGTGAGGAAAGTAGGGGATCTGTTCTCTTCTCTCTGCCTGTCTTTCTTCTCCGTCTCTGTTGGCCTTTTTTTAACCTGTGTTGAGCCCCCTTCTCAACACTGGAGGACCTCGGATTGTTGCTCAGAGGCAGAGCTCAGAAAATGGCATCGCCCACAAGACACACGAGTCAGCCAGGACGTCCCACCCTGACCCTCTAAACCCCGGTGTCTCCGTGCCAACTGGTCCGGCCTTGAGGGCCAGATGCTGTTGGTCCTGCCAGTTGCCTCACTTAGGTGTGAGAGGCAGCATGGGCACCGGGTGTATTTTTAGGAACGAGGGCTGATTGGATACAGTCTCAACGTTAAGGAATCGTAACGCCAGACTGTCTAAGAATACCCTGCCTGAGACGCGATCTCCATAAACAGAGGAGTTAACTTAGCCTGTGATCTAGTTATTCTGCCCTGGTTGCTGGTCTGTCGAGTATGCATTAAATGAGTGGTCAGGCCCTTGGGGTCTGAGAGCAGGGAATCTGAGAGCTTGGAAGATGGAGGCAAAGTATCTGGGCCCGAGTTCTGGGCTTGACTCTTAGCTGTGTGACCTCCGGAAAGCGCCGCAACCTCTCTGCCGCAGCCCCTCATTGGAAGCGGGAGGATAATTAAGCAGCCACTTGGTAACCTGGAAGGCCTTACTGTTTGCATAGCGTCTAAGACACAGCCGCACACAGTAGAGCTTCAGCACTGTTTGCCCGTAAATGTCAATAGTTTGTAAAGCATCAACTCTGGTGATGGAGAATGTTGAGTTCATGCAGGACTCTGGTAGCTGCTTTGAGGAAAACCAGTGCCCGTGGACCAGGACCAGGATGAATGGGGAGGAGGTAACAGGTGTCATTTTTGCAGCTACCAGGGGACAGACACACTTGACACATAGCGTGTCACTCAAAGGCGGGGTTGGCTGGTCTAGCGATTTCCTCTTAAAGATGAAGGACTCGTCCTCAGGAGTTAGGGGTCTCGCCGAGGTCGCATCACTGATACATGAAAAGCTTGAATGCGTGTTTTTTCTGGGGTACCCGGCTTTAGTCTGGGGTGCAGGAAACCTGCTTGTTAAAGGGACACGCAGCCCTGGAGTGCCCCACTATTGATTTGGAAGAGTGTGTGTTTGCCGTTGCAGCAAAGATGGAGATGAAGATGCGGCCACACAAGGGAGAGGCCTTTGTGTACCAGTCACATTTCCCCAGGAGCAGAGTCTGAGCCGAGACTGGAGATGCACAGCGCGGAGGGGGCGTGGCTGCACCGTGGAGGGCAGAGACAGGTGGGGGGAGGGGCGGTAGCCAGTTAAACAGTAGGAGCTGGGACGCGATGGAAGGCTGCCCCCGCACGAGGGTCAAGGGCAGGCCTGGGTACTCACACCTTCACGCCCACCAGCGCGGCCCCAGGACTGGAGGGAGGGGCCAGGCGCCACGCCCACCAGCGCGGGCCCAGGACTGGAGGGAGGGGCCAGGCGCCACGCCCACCAGCGCGGGCCCAGCGCGGGCCCAGCGCGGGCCCAGCGCGGGCCCAGCGCGGGCCCAGCGCGGGCCCAGCGCGGGCCCAGCGCGGGCCCAGGACTGGAGGGAGGGGCCAGGCGTGCTAGTTGCTGGCGCTTGTCCCTGTCAAGCAGTGGGAGGGGGGCTCTGCAGTCTGAGGGCAACGTCCCTCCCAAAGACGCAGGTACCAGCCGGTGGGAGTTGGCTGGCAGCATAGGTAGACCGTGGAGGGGCCTCGGGCTCTCTGCTGTCTGTTGACTCAGGGCACACTCCCCAGCAGGGCGTGATCAGGCCCACGCTGCAGCCCCACCTGTGAAACCAGAGGTCGATAGAAGGGAGACTTTGGAGCCCAGTCTCAGAAGGACGGAGTGCGAGGATGCTTCTACTTCGTGGAATTTAGTTTAACTAACGCCTTGGTTTTTATTCTTCATCAGAAGCCAAATCCTGAAGCCCCACATCTGATCCGTTGACTCTGCCATTGCAGAGAAATCTCGCGAGCTGGGCTTGCTCCAGACGTCACGACTTGCTTCTGAAACATCGTACACCAGAGAGAGTCAGTCGAGGGCCCGATACTAAGCCTGGGGCAAGTTGTCTCTATCTCTGGGGCTTGGTCATCTGGATCACGAAGGGGGCCTTCAGGTTCGGTCCAGATCTGGAGTCCCAGCATCACCGGGGTGTCACCTCCTGTGCTATCCCTCTCCGCCCATCTCTCCATGGACCCCATGGAACAGGGTGATTGCCCTGGCCACACGGCGTTGCACTGCCTGGCCAACATCTCCTCCAGGTTCGTCTCTGTGACCTCAGGACCCAGCACTGACCCGAGTATACACTAGGTGCTTTCTAGATGCTTAGTGAACAAATGCCACAAGTGTTCTTGTCCTAGAAACCCAGAGCTCTTACACGTTTCTTTAGGGATTTCATACCTCTGGTCTCCCCTCTACTCTGTGCTCCGTGAGGACAGAGTGGGCTCAGGGACCTCAGGGACCATGGCTGGGGCTGGTGCAGGGCTGGGTGGACCCCTCTTTCTCCCTGGAAGCCCCCGATCGTCAGCAGCCCCTAATGGTCAGCCACTGGAAGGTCAGCTGCAACAAGACTTCCCTTTCACAGCTCTCAGGAACAGCTCTTGGAAGATTCCAGGGTTTGAGCATGCACTTTCCTTTCCTGTGCCTCACACTTACACTCCATCTTCAGCACCCATGACTCGGCCTCACCTGGTCTTCCTGACTCTCCAAGGACTGAGAGGCATATCCACAATTTCCCAGAGCAAGTGTGTGCTTCCTGCTGCAGTGCAGGACCATAGAGAGTGTGGTGTCCACACTCAGGTCTTGTTCATGGAGCCCCTGCCAGAAGAAACTGCTGACCCAGGACCACAGGACTCTGCCTGCCAAGGACACAGGGGTGGGCAAGACCCTTAAGACACCTGGTTTAGCATCACCCCCACCTCCAGCAGGTAGGCTGCAGAACCCCGTTCACCTGCTGCTTCAGGGTCACTCAGACGAAGATCTTTGCCCTGTATCTTCCATCCCTTCTGGCCAGGGGTCAAGGGTGAACACAAAAGCCGTGATGGAAACACCCAAGTTCCTCCCAATGAATATTCGAGAGTTGCAGAGGAGCCCAGGATCTCCAGTAGCATCGTGTGTCTCCTAATCTCTCGGATAGTACGAACGATGATCTCAGAGGACATTTTCCTCATATTATCAGGGGATGCGCGGACCTAACCCAGGTAGATCGGATGAGTCTCTTTGCCTTCTGAAGGGTGGGAGTAGGGAGGAAGGTTCTACCTTAAATGAATTTGGGTGGAAAAGAGCAGACTGAAAGCTGCATAAGCCGCTGCTCAGTGGTGGCCCAGGCAGGACACATATCCTAGTTTCCATTCCCGTCCCCAAGACCTCTGTGACTTAAATGCCAAACTCTGATTTTTAGAAGGAGGACTTGGCCTTGGGTGCAATCCTGTGTCAGGCTTGCTATTTTTACAAGGTTCACCCTATTCTTAGTGACTTTTAAAAATAAAAATTTCAACAGCTTTTCCTTCCCCTGTAACATTTCTGCCACAACCAAAGATCTTAATGAACTGTGCGTTCAATTACAGGAAGGAGGGGACCAGATGAGTGGGTGGGACCAGCAAGACGGTGGTGAAAAAACTCCCGAGAAGAGATGTGTGCATTTATAGGAGATGGCTGTCACCACGGAGAAGTCTGCACCTCGGGAAGGCATATGAAAACAGCCAGCTTGTTGTCAGCCCTGACGGGTTCGGTAAAAATGGTTCCCAAAGAGAATAGACCTATTTCTGGGGAGAAAAACACCTCTTCTTACCCCAGCCTTATAGAGGCAACTCTCAAGCTGGGAGTGAGGGGATAAACGTACCTCAGCTCTCCGGTGGGTCTGGACAAATCAGGAAAGACAGCAGGGGAGACTTGGCTTTCTGCAGCCACCGTGGAGGTCCAACGGGCAGGGCCGTCCTGGGAACAGTGGCTGCTCTCGGCGTCCTGCGGTGTCATCTTGCAGTTAGGAGGACAGCTCCTGAGGGCTTCCTCTCATCATTACCGTGAGTCCTTGACCAAGCTGGTTGTCTTTTCCAAGTCTCATTTCCCTCATGTGAAATAAAAGTCATGATCCTTGCCTGCTGACATCACTCACTCCTTCATTCCCTCACTGTAGCCGATTGAGGTCCCTGAAAGCAGACCCTGAGATGGAGTTTGGCACGTGGGTGTTCACGCAGTGCCCTTGGGGACTGCGTGGGGAAGGGAGAGGCATGGTTGACCCCAAGGGTGACTTATTTGTTTGTTTGTTTTTGCGGTACGCGGGCCTCCCACCGCCGCGGCCTCTCCCACTGCGGAGCACAGGCTCCGGATGTGCAGGCTCAGCGGCCATGGCTCACGGGCCCAGCCCCTCCGCGGCATGTGGGATCTTCCTGGACCGGGGCACGAACCCGCGTCCCCTGCATCGGCAGGTGGACTCTCAACCACTGCGCCACCGGGGAAGCCCCCAAGGGTGGCTTTTGGAGGCTGTGTGGGATGGTGCTCCTGGAAGCTGGCGACACGTCGTCCTTCCTTGAAGGGGGCCTGGCGGCACACCCCAGGCTCTGCCATGCCTATTCACCCTTCACGCAGTTTGTTTCGGGCGCAGCGCTGGAGGGAGGTGCTCGTGTGGAGGATGCAGCAGTGACCCTGGCATGACCTCAGACCCTGTGGGGCAAAGACAACCCCCCCAGGAGTGCGATGAGGGGGGTGAGGGAGAACCGGGTTCCACTGCCCACGTGCAGAGTGGTAAGGACAGTGCTGTACCCTGGGGGCAGGTGTGTATCGGGGCAGGTGGACAGAGGGCCGGTTACAGGCAGAGGCTGTTCTTAGAGAGAACCACAGGGCTGCAGGGAGGTGGACCATCTTAATTCAGCACGTTGGCCGTGAGCTTCCGAGGGCGGAAACCACACCCGGCCCCTCACACGGCCTCTCAGCTCGTGTGAAGATGGGCCACCAAGTGGAACCAGGGAGGGAGGAAAGGATGGGTGACGAGCACAGTGGGTAAGCAGGATGCCAACGGGGGGTGGAGGCTGGCGCACGGACTGTCACTGGGGGCCTCGGGGCTCCCGCAGTGGCCTCCTCCCGTCCTCACGCCAGCCAGCTGAGGGTGGGGGGGGCTCTGCTGGCCCACATTTCGGGCAGGACACTGAGGCTGGTCCTGTGGCTGCAAAGCAGGGCCACCAAGGCTCTGATTCCGCTTCGGGCTCTTCCTCTGCTCTAAGCTTCTAGGGTTTCCCGACTTGGAAAGAGTCGGTCACAGCATCTTCTGGGTCCTCGTCAAAGCCTGGGATTTGAGGATTCCCGGCCCGGGTCAAGTTGTAGAAGCTGGCCCCATCCCTCTTCAGCCCTCATTCAGCTCCCAAGGACCTGTCTCCCGGTCTGCGGACCCCGCTTCTCACTCACCTGGCTCGGCTGCCCCGCCCATGTCTCCCCAGGCCCCATGTTTGCCCCACGCCAGGCCTCCTGCAGCCCCCAGCCCAGCCCTGCCACTTCCCACCCTTCGTGATCCCATCTGAGCCACGAGCCCTCAGCTGAAGGGTGGGGCTGCAGCCTCTCACTGGGCAGAAAGGACTCAAGGGGAGAACTTTAGGAAGCAGGTCCTTGAGCCAGTTTGAGCACAACCGGCGTGATGAAATCACAGCCAGCAAAGCACCGCTTCTGAGGGTTCTTTAAGACGTTATTTGATGACTAAATAGGGAGATTTGTGGTTGATGAATGGGGTGTCTTTGGGTGCGTTTGTCAGCCGGCCGCAGCGTTTTGGAGAGACACGGCATAGCCCTGAGCTAAGCATCCTGGTGTCACCCTCCAAAGCTGGTGGGCCAGGAAGGTCCCCTAAATTCGCTGACCTCCCTGGCAGGAAAGCGGCCAGCCCCTGGTGGTGGCATCCACGTCTGCATGAACATAGGGAGTACCTGCCCTACGCCCTTATGGAACTCCTGTTCTAGAACATTCCAACCCTCCCCCTCTCCCCTCCACCCACCACTGCCCTCCGTCCACTCAGTCCAGAGCCAGACCCAGGGCTGTTTCTGAGAGGAGCCCTGGGAGAAATCTGGGGGAACTTCGCCACAAATGGGGGCAGCCTCGGGGATCCCACTTGAGAAACTTCTTTCCTCGGGTGCTCCTGCGTGCTTAGGGCAGGGGGTACCCGCCCATCTGAGCTTGAGGGCGGGCCCAGGTCGGTCCTCCCAGCATCACTGTCTACCACGGCCCCACATCCAGGCGGAGCAAGGGGGCAGGAGGTCACCCGCCCCTCAGCTTGTCATCAGGTCCCCATTACGGGGCTCATTCATGTGTGTTAATAAAAAAATGGAGGAAGGAAGGGGGGTCCCGGGGAGACAGGCACAGCCGGCCGCCTGGCGGGCCGGGCCGGGGGGACGAGCTGGGGCCGCCCCGTGCCTCCCCGTGGCCTCCCAGCTGCTGGGCACAGACCACTGTTGCAGAGGTTTTTCCAGGTCAAGGAGGGACCACAGGGTCCTGGGGAAGATCTGAGGTGAGTCAGTGGAAGTGGGCCGGGGCGGGCGGGGCTGGTGCAGGTAACTCCCTTCCAGTCACTGTCTCACCTCTGCCTCACCTGAGCATTTGAGGGAGTGGTCCCTCCGGTCACACCTTCACCCAGGTGTGTCCCCCAGCAGCACCCAGGCTCAGATGGGCAGCCTGGGCTGAGACTGGCTGAGCCGCCTGTGCACAGCTCACGGGACCTCTCAGACCTCATTCCTGTCCCCAGGGCTGGTCTCACCTTCGCACCTCCCCAAGGCCCTCCGCCCTGCATGGTGGTGACCTGCGGGGGGTAGCAGTCCTCTTCTGAGGAGTTTGCATTCCGGTTGGAAAGACGAGCCCCCACCCCACCTCCCCCCTCTCTCTCCCTGTCTCTCTCCCTCCCTCTCTCTTTCTCTCCTCCTCTCCCTCTCTCCCCCGGGGCCATCATTACCTGAGGTAACTGCAGCTGTAAGATGAGGCTGCTCGAGGCCAAACCACATAAGAGAACGAGAGGCCTACCCGACGCGTCTCTCTGCACGTGCCCACCATCTGCATCTCAGGGTGCAGGATGCCCTGCCCCTCTGCATGCCCCCCACCCCAGCCCGGCCCAGCAGCAGGGACCCTGGCATGGGAAGCTACATCCCTCTCTCACCAGTACCTCGTGGGGTAGCTGTCCACCGGCAGCCCTCCAGGGCCTGTATCCCCAGCACATCCTGCATGAGGGGCTCCACAGATGTCTGTGGGTGTGTGATGGGTGACTTGGGCCGGCTCTGCCCCTGTGGTCCGGGCACTGGTGTCCCTCCTCTAGGGGTACAGCTAAGTCGCCACGGGTACAGGCTGGGAGGAGGGACCCTGCTTCCTCTGAGCAGATGCTGTTTGCTGGCCTGAGGTTGGTCTGGAGGACAGAACCCAAATTCAGAGAGATGGGCGGGACCGCTCCCCTCCCCTCCCCCGCCCTGTCCCACCAGCCCAGACCCCCAGCCGGAGTCCAGGTGCTGAGGGTGAGGCCCGAGACAGAGTCCGCAGAGCTCCCGTAAGAGCGAGGGGCGGTGCTGGCCTCCTGGGGACAAGGGACCGGAGAGCGGTCAGTGGGGTCTGCACAGCCCGGGCCTGGCTGGCCTCTGTCGGCACCACGCCCCGTCCCTGTCCCCGCTGAGCATCAGAGGCCGGGACAAGAGGAGCCCTTTGAACCCGGGCCTGACGAATCTGCCCATGCCAAGGTGGGGCCATGAAGACCCTTCCCAGCCCGGTCTGCCCAGCCAGGCCCCTTCCTCTCTGTCTCCTTGCAGGATGCACGCCACTGCGTTTTATTGGCTTGGCCTCAAAAATAAGTGACGCCTGTCGCAGCGCTGCCTGCTTCCTTCGTGGTAGAGAAAAGTACTCAGAAGGGAGCGAGCCGACGATGGGTCTTTGCTTCTGGGGGGCTCCGCCCACTTCCTGTGCGTGACGAGAGCGGGGGGGCCCAGCTGGGGCGTGTGTCGGGCCGGAGAGCCATGAGACGGCGGACTCTGCCCTGGTGCGGCCTGCATGAGGCCCAGAGCTGTGGAAGCTCTGTTAACCTTGGGCCTGAGGGCCCATGTCCTGCCGCTCCCGTCAGCGCGTGGCCTCGGCAAGGAAGGGGCCGTCCTTTAAACTTGCACATTCCCTCCCCTGGAACGGTGCGCAGGCAAGGGTTAATGAGGGTGGGAGGCTGGGGCCAACCCGGGGCCACTGGCATCCTCCCTGAGGGCCCATGGGTACCTGACGTCCAGACCAGGACGGGGAAGGACTTGCCCAAGGTCAACACACCCCGGGGAGTGGGGGACACCAGCCCAGCTGGGAGGTCCCACTGTCCAGCATCCCTCTGCCCAGGCGGACAGCCCTGGGCTCTGATTCCAGTGAAAGAGCCGCACTTTGTTCTGTTCTCTTCAGGTTCAGCTCACGGAGGCCAAGGATGGAGAGGGCGCCGGAGGTGGCCGTGTCTCCCGAGTCCCCGTGCCCCCAGGGGCAGTGAGGATGCTGAGGGGGGCCCCACCCCCAGCGAGGGGAGTGGTGGCCCAGAATGAAATCCAGCAACCTTGGGTTCGTTTAAATAGATGAATGGGACGGAGCTGTGACCGGTTACCAAGGGCAACCACGACATTTTGGGGACGTCGTTACTCGGAGAGGGTGACTGCCTGGGGAAGAAGTGAGCCTGCTGTCAGGTGCTGGAGGGAGAGGCAGTCTGGGCCGCAGAGCCAAGCACAGGGCCGAGTGGTTGGGCCCCGGAGGCCACCCGGCTCAGCTCAGCAAGGGCCGTCAGGTGCTGCCCAGATGGACACGGCTCTGCACCATGCTGGGCACCTCCCCTTCAGCTGCCTCCTCTGGGCCTCGGGGATCTCTGTTGTGCCCGTGAGTGGAGCCTTCTCCCTGGAAGCCACGCTGATCCCCCGACCCTGGCCTCTCGGCGGGGTGTGGCCCTGTGGTCAGGGAAGTCACCCCTCTGGGCTACTCTTTCATCTTGTGCATCCCTGGGAGAAACACAGGGGCTGCGTTCCTGAGTGGGGTGTCAGGGTCCCAGGCACTCACGTGTCACTTCCTTCCACCCCCGGGGGCTGACTGAGCCCTGACTGCATACAGCCCCACCCCTCGGGGCCGCGTGTCAGGAAGAGACAGACAGGCAGACTCTGTGGCTTGGGCTCCCACGGGCGGGTGCTGGGTCCCCAGGGCACCGAGCAGAGATGGGAGCATGAGATGGGCCAGTGCATCCAGCTGCCCTGGATGGAGAGCGGTCTTCCCGGCTGTGAAAAGACCTGGGAATGTTCTCGAGGGCATCGCAGGGAGAGACCAGCGTGAGGAGGCCCAGAGCTTGGAAGGAGCCTGTGTGAGGATGGGACCCACGTCCGTGCCTCTCAGATGCGTCACCCCCCTGCCCCGGGTCCCTGGACGCTGCCGCTGTCACCATTCCTAGACCCCTAGGTCTCTGACTGTCCCAACCTCTCCCAGAATGGCCAGACCCCTGGCACAGCCACCGCCGGGAAGGTCCAGCCTGGCCCCCAGGACTTTGGATACAATGTTGGACACAAGGGCCCCCCGCCCCCTGGAGGGCTGGGGTTTGGGTCACAGGGGGTATGGGGTGTGGCCTCCTCAGCAGCTCCCAGAGGCAGAGTCAGCCTAAGCCAGACCCCGGCCAAGGAAGTGATGGGTGGGCTCCTCTCTGCCCTCAAAGACGTCGGCCACCAGGTGGTTCCTCCAGGCCGTCCCGAGAGCCTGCATGGCCAGTGCCCAGCTGGGTTTCCCCGGGAAGCTGGCCTCGCTCCCACTGAGTCCCTGGTGCCCATCTTCCTCTCCCTCTGCCCTGCCTGTGTCTCTCCCTCACTCTCCTTGCCCTGGGCTCACCTCTCCCTCCAGAGCCTGAGAACGTGCTCTTGGCCGGAGGCTGCTCCTTCAGGATCCTGGGTGTGAACTGCGCCTGGGGTGGGGACCGGTGATGGGGGTGGACGGGAGGAGTGTGCTGGCGTCAGAGGGGCATAGGAGAGGCCTCCCTCAGTGCCACCATCAGCCAGTCTCCTGTGAGAAGGGACCAAGGTGGTCCCAGGACCTGAGAGTGGGCGCAGATCTACGTCCAAATACCTCCAATTGCCTGGCGCGTATCTACCTGCGTGTCTTGTCAGCGCCTCAGACTCAGGTCCCGACTGAACTCGCAGTACCGGTCAGAGCCTGTTAGGAACCGGGCCGCACAGCAGGAGGTGAGCGGCGGGGGAGCGAGCGAAGCTTCATCTGCCGCCCCCCTTCACTCGCATTACCTCCTGAGCCATGACCCCCCACCATCCGTGGAAAAATTGTCTTCCAGGAAACCGGTCCCTGATGCCAAAAGGGTTGGGGACCGCCGCGCTCAACGGCTGAGAAGTGGAAGAGCCTTGGATGCTTTAGAGCCGCGATGCAGCAGGAGGTGATGGAGGTGAGAAGGCTCTCAGCCAGGATGGCCAGAGGCAGCTGGGGTCACGATCTGCAAAGCTGGGTCATCGTGCGTGCCCGTGACACACCTCATCCATCACATACCTCACACTTCACCTGTCGTCCCCTGGGAGGCCCGGGGCATCACCAGGACAGCTGACGGTGGGAAGGAGGCTAAAAGGGGAAACAGGGAGTGTCAGCAGGAGGGACGAGGGTGGGGAGAATTTGATGGAGTGAAAAGTCATGTGAAGGCAGAGGGTTCAGGAGAAGAGGGGGCACGAGTGTGCACCTTGCAGTGTGGGAGGGGGAGTGTAAGCCAGGGTACCCCAGCTTCTCCTCCAGATGCTTCTGGAATTCACCCAGTTCCTGCATTATCATGTCTGTCCCATTAACAGTTGGGAATCTTAAAACGTTAGGCTAAGGAGACACTTCAGAGCTCATTGCACTTCTGAGTGGTGGGCATCCGCCCCAGGCTCCAGCTGGTGGCTGTCAGAGCCCCAGCCCCACCCTGGCATGGAGAAACGGCCCAGATGAGAATTAGCAGAAGAAGACTTTGGACGTGGTGATGATTCTCTGAATGTTTATTAACATAGGCAAAGGGGCTCTGATCCCTTTGGGCTTTAATGTTTTTGAACTTTCACTCATAAGGTTTGATCTTTAGAATTTAATTCCTCCCTTAGGATAATCATAATTGTGAGAAAGTTCATATCTGCAGGTCCCGTCTCTCTATGGTTTTGACATTTTGTGATGGAGTTTCTATGTCTCTATTTCACATTTTACTATTGAAATACCTTGAATTTCACTGCAGAACCTCTGGCGGGTTGTATTGGATAACATCACGGGACATAATTGGGGATGGTGTACCAGCTACATACTACTGGATAACCAACAACCTCACGGTTTAGCAGCTTAAAACAAAATACCTTCATTACTGTACAGGTTCTGTGAGTTGGAGATCCAGGTGTGGCTGGGATGGATCTCCAGGCTCAGGACTCTGGTGAAGTTACTTACACTGTTGGCCATGACCGTGGTCTCATCTGAAGGCTGGACTGGGCCAGGATCTGTTCCCGGCTCTCTCACACGGTCAAAGGACAGATTCAGTTCCTCGGGGCTGTGGGGTGGTGGTACCTACTCTCCCCTGGTTGTCCCGTGAAGGTCTCCCTCAGTTCTTTGCCACGTGGGTCTCTGCTTAGGGGAGCTTGGAGTGAGTAGGGGAGAAAAGGGGAGGTTCCCAGGATGGAAGACAGTCTTTTCACAGCCTAACCCCAGAAGTGATGTCCTGTTCCCTCTAGACAGGTTAGAGGGAGGTCATGAGTCCAGCACACACTCATAGGAGGGGGTCACATGAGCACCAGAAGGTGGGGCTCATTGGAAGACATCTGAGAAGCTGACCACCTCAAGTGGGAATGGCCTAGAGGGTGCGTTTTCAGTTTGGGGCAGCCTTTGCCTAGATTTAGTTGAATCATCTTCTGAACAATTTCAGGGACTTCTGGGGGAGAATCCACACTGACTATGAGTAGCCCCAGGGGGTTATAAGCAGCCGGAGGCTGGCTCTGGGGGAGTGGTTTGTAGATACGGTAGCAGGAACATCCTGGTGGACACTGTTGGCTCGAGCTGGGCTGGTGGAAGTCCCCGAAGGTGAAAAGGAACCAAAAAGCTGAGGATGCTGAGGTAATGTTTATTCCCACTTCCAGTGTTTCCTTCCTGTCCTTCACCTTCTCCTTCTAGGGGACCCGCCTGGTGGGTGAGTTTGGAAGGAGAACTGAGACATTTCCCCCAGTTATCAAGGGCTAAGCAGAAAATCACTCAACACTTATCAGCTCAAAACCACAGCAATTATTCACTTTCTCTCATGACTTCTGTTAGCCAGGAATCCTGGAAAGGCATGGCTGGGTGTTTCTCACTGGGAATCTCTTTGACAGCTGCAGTCACGTGTTGGAAGGGTCTGCTCTCATCTGATGGCTCGAAGGGGGCTGAAGGGTGTACGTCCAACGTGACTCCATCATGTGGGAGCCCCTGGTGCTTCTAGAACTTGAGCTGAGCTCCTGGGTGGGGGCAGGTTGGCTTCAGTACTGGGAGCCGGGCATTAGGGCAGAAATGGGCTCTCCCCACAGGGCCTGATGCTTTGCGGGCAAGAGATCAGGTCACTCCACAGGGGCCAGATGTATTATAACTGACAATAATGCCCAAAGGAGTGAAGTTGAGGGCTGGTTCCATCCTGTGTGTGTACATGCGTGTGGGTGTGGGTGCACGTGTGTGTGTGTGTGCATGCACGTATTTGAGCACACACGCACGGTCACAGAAGGCTTCTCTGAGTGTGCAATACTTAAGCCACGACATGAACGTAAGGGGCTAGCCAAGGGAGGAGGGGCTGGAAGAATATTCCAGAAAGGGTCTGTGTGCCCAGGGGAAAGCCTTGCAGCAGTGAGCTGGGCAGACTCCCTTGGAACTGGGCACTGGCCACGTGTACCAGAGGGGAGGGAAGGGGGCGCAGCTCTGAGGGTCCTGCATGGCAGTGGCTAGACCCCAAGGACATGAGGAGGTCCCATGGATTCTAAGCCAGGAAAGGAGACGGTGGCCCCAGTAGGTAGGAGAAGCATCGGTCCAGGTGTGTCTTGGTGGGGCAGGTGTGGGTGCCGCGGCTGGGTCGGGGGCCCCGAGGTTGTGGACTGGAGAGACAGGAGGCTGTGTGTGGGGAGGGTCTGCTTCTGGCATTGCCAAGTCCCGGGATGTGTCCAGGGGTGTGTGTGTGGGTTCTGTGGGGGGAAGGGAGACGTGGTGGAGGCAGGCAGGGGACGGGTCTGAGCAGCCACAGGTGGGGCCTGAGGCTGCCTGAGGGGGGGCGAGCTTGGTGTGGGGAGGGCTGCCCGCGGGGCTGAAAGGCCTTCCAGACAGGGGGGCGGAGGATGGGCGGCACAGGGAGGCTCGACAGCTGTGTAGACGACTGTTACCAGGGTCGATTTCGACCCCGTAGACACTCAGCCTTGACTGAAGTGAGCGTGGAAAATAGAGACCTTCGCTCATGAAGCGTGAGAAGAAAAAGAACGTGGGCTGGGACTCCGGATCCTCCCTGGCTTCATTACTGCGAGTGTGGACGGACAGTGGTGGGTTCCCCGCCACACACTGCCAGTGCCGCACTTCATTCGGAGTTAAGTCTCCTCTGTTTAAATCAAAGTCCAAATGGGAAACCTGGCCTTTCAGACAGTGGCATTAGTGACCATTATCTGCTCTGCAAGAGGATTCACAGCTCAGGTTCCAAATTAGAGGCTGTTTTATAGCACTTACTGGCTTCGGTTCACAGACATGTATGCGCACAGACGCGTGGACACACAGGCAGTGGGGCCTTGGGCACCCCCAGCTGAGCACCTCTGACCTCAGAGGAGCTGGAAGCAAAGTCCCTTTAGGGAACAGCCCCAGCCCCAGGACTGGTCACTCATCCTGACAAATGCATGCAATCCCGTCCACCTGGACTTCTACCCAAGGAGAGGTCTGTTTGCAAAGGCCCCGGCAGAGGCGTGGTGCTGCCAAATGAAATCTCTCTTTTCAAAGGCAGTGTTCCATTCTACTAAGCCTGACCTCGGTCACCCCACAGTGGCCCGACAAAAGGTTTCTGCAAAGTTACATAATGGCAGCTAAATACGAAATCCTGAATAGGAAACCCAGCTATTTTATCTCTAGGAAGAAAAGAGATGAGTTGCAGCAAGGAAGAAATAGACAAGATTCCCAAAAGGGAACTAAAGAGCTCGGCTGTACGTGCAGGAGAGGAGCCGGCAGTTCACTCTCCCTGTGGAGCATGGTGGAGGGAGCCCTGGGCCAGGCTGTCTAAGGAAAGGTCACATCGGGATGACATCAGGCCCTCTGTAGAGGACGTGCCTTCCTTCAAAGGGGCATCCCTTCAACATCAGCCCCCTCCGGGGAGACTTTGCTTCCTTCTAGAGCCGACACTGTGCGTCAGGGGAGGTGGCGTGTTGTCTTGGGGCTGCTGTAACAAAAGACCACAAACCAGGCGCCTGAAAAACCAGACAGCGACTGTCTCACGGTTCTGGAGGCCAGAAGTCCAGCATCGAGGCGTTGGCAGGGCTGCGTGCCTGCTGGGGGCTCAAGGAAAGAATCCTTCCTGGTCGGTTCTGGTGGCTCCTGGCTTTCCTGGGCTCATGGAGCATCCCTGCCGCCCTCCTCTGCGCGTGTCTATCCGGTACATCTCATCACACGCTCATCATTTGCTTTAAGGTCCCTGATCCATGATGATCTCCTCTTGAGATTGTTAACCTAATCACATCTGCAAAGATCCTTTCTTCAAGCAAAGTCGCATTCATAGTTTCCAGAGCTTAGTAGGTAGACATAGGCTTTGGGAGACCACATTCAACCTGTTACGTATAGTGAATGTTATGAAATGTGTCCCCCCAAATCCATGTGTTGAATATAATCAGAATATAATCATATCTGGAAATAGGGTCTTTAGAAAGGTGATCCAGTTGCAATGAGGCCAGTGGGGTGGGTCATTAATCCAAGATGAGTCATGTCCTTAGAAGAAAAGGGAAAGACACCAGAATGTGAACAAAGAGAAGAGGCCACGTGAGGACACAGTGAGAAGGCGGCCAAGGAGGGAGGCCTCAGGAGAAACCAACCCTGCCGACACCTGAGAGACTAAGTTTCTGTCGTTAAGCCATACACTATGGTATTTTGTATGGTTGCCCTAGCAAATGAATGCAGTGACCTAGCCCTTTGGGGGGATCCCTTGTATGCCAGCTATCCTGTTCTCTGCATTAAAAATTGATGCAGTGGGAGAAAGCCCAGACCCTGAGGTCAGACACAGCCTCCGGTGGGTGGATTCCAAACGGGCCACAGGACTTGGGGCAAGTTGCTTCTTTGATTTAAGCGTCAGTGATCTTATCTGTATAAAGGAGACACTAGTACCCACCCTGCAGCCTTATTACAAAGAGTCAACACAGAAATCTCGCTAATGCCTGACACTTGGTACAAACTCAATGACTAATAATTGCTGTTATAGTTGTTTCCAGAACATCGTTGCAGTTAATCCTTGTGATTCTGGGAAACAGCTCTCTCCTAGATGAGGAGAGGGTGGCCCACTCACGTGAGGCCACTTGCTCAAGGTCAAATGCTCTGTGAGCAACAGAGCAGGGAAAAGAATCTCCATTTGGTTCCTAGAATCTGATGGTTCTTTTCCCCTGATATTTGTCTCAATGACCAAGTGTTCACCACTGCTCATGAGTGACCATGTGACCATGGTCAAGTGAGCATGACC
The DNA here is from genome assembly GCF_949774975.1 of Lagenorhynchus albirostris. Classification (NCBI taxonomy): domain Eukaryota; kingdom Metazoa; phylum Chordata; class Mammalia; order Artiodactyla; family Delphinidae; genus Lagenorhynchus; species Lagenorhynchus albirostris. The sequence continues at coordinate 2,341,305 of NC_083105.1, forward strand.
ACTGCTCATGAGTGTTCTCCACGAGGGTAATAACATGAACACGGATGTGGAATAAGGTGAAAGTGAAGTTTATTCGTGGAATGAGGTTTGAAAAGAAATTCATTTTTTTCAAGGAAGAGATTGATGATTTTGCTTGTCTCTGAGAACCAATAGTATATTGACTCTTCTGATATCCTCCCAAAGGGTTTCCATCTTTTCGTGTAGAGAGGAGGTGTTCCACAGATGAAAAGTGGGGATCATGTATCCTGAGTATCAGGTGATTGGCAGCCAAAAAAAAAAAAAAAATCATTGATTTGATAGAAAAGAATCCTATTTGCATAGGAAAGTTCAGATGGGCCAATTACTAATAAGACAGACGATTTTTTAAATTAAAACTTTCCTTCTAATTGAAGATTTGGCATGAGAATGCAGAAACAGGCATTTGAATTACATATAAATCACGAAACCACTTTCAGTTTCTTATACGATGCCACCAATGACTGGAAATATCAAAGGAAACACTAAATCGCCATTGTATAAATTTCTATTTGAAATTAATTTCAGAATTACACAAAATGGATTCATATAAAGAGTTAAATCTTTTTAGAAAAATTGCTCTACAAGAATCGCTAACTGGAGACGTACTAAAATTTATATTTCAAACTAATTTATCAGAAATTTATCAGAGTTGTCATAGCCTATAAATACTTGTGACAGCTTCAGTAACTATTGCACTAACACAAAAATCCTTCGCAAAAGTAAAAATTATCAAACATTATTTGTAATCTTCCATTTGCCAAGAACAATTGACATCATTTTCAGTTACATTAGTGAAAAGTTGCTGAAAGTATTGATTTTGGCGACCTAATAAATATATGTGCAGTCAGAAAAGTAATTTTATGATCAATCAAGACATTGTATTAATAAAGTATCATTATTTATTACCCTACATAAAACTGAGTCCCAAATATTATTATTTTGCGATTTTGTACGTTTCTCTTGTTACTTGTGTGTCGCTTGTATCCCTGTCACACCCTAGAGGTAATACAATATTTTAAAGAATAAAACTTTACATTTTAGGATCATTATCAGCACTTGTTTCCTGCCTTTTGAACGAGAGACAACACATTTTGCATTTTTCACTGGCCTGACAAATTATATATTAGCTCTTAATCATAAGATCACCCTGGAGATAAGATTCTGCCCCCATGACCTCCTGCCCTGCACACGTCTCCCACCCCGACGGCAGGGTGGGAGGGCAGCCCCCGTGTCTGTCCCAGGCACCCCCCGCCTTCCCCAGCTGACTCTGCTCACAGAGCTCATCCACCTCCCTGGTCTCCCCAGGCCCCCTGGGAGCTCCTGGGGGGTGGGGCTGGAGGTCCCTGTGGACACACACCAAGACTCTGCAGAGGGACTCGGCGACTTGCCCAGGGTCTCCGTGGGGTTTGCCTTGGTTCTGCTCCTCCAGCCTCAGAGCCAGGCCTCATCCACTTGACATCACACTGGCGGGTCCCCGTGCACCTGGCAATCCCAGTGGGAGTGACAGAGGCTCAGGAACTGTCTCTGCTGCCCTGTGACCTGAGCAATCCACCACCCCCCCGGCTTCAGTTTCGACACCAGTGAAGGGGGTGTTTTCATCAGCTGATCTTCAAAGGCGTACAGCGATCCAAAGTGAATTCAGGTATGAATGGGCTTGGGAGCTTGAAAGCTGTTTTCATGGAAGAGGGGTTCTCTCAAGGCCTCTAACCCCAGTTTGCAAGAATCCCAGAGAGAATCCACAACATCTTAGCAAAGAAGGAAGAAAGACGGGACACGGAGAAGCCCGTCTAAGAGTTTGTTAAGCTTTGACGACTGCAAAGAGCTGTGTGTATCTGAACTGCTGATGAATACTCTCTATTTCTACTCCTTATGTAAGTCCAAAAGGATGGGGCAGAGTCTGCTGAGTATATCAAAGACCCATTTTTAATTCATGGTGGGCTGGAGAAATAAAACTTACTTTTTTGAGAAAGAAATCTACAAGAAGTTTTTGGAAGCCAACCAGCTTAATAAACACAGCCTCTAAGTAAATAGCATAAAGAATTTATGAGAATCGCTTTCTGCATTTATGTATAGCCAGTTGCATGGGGTCCAGCAAATCACAGCTTCCCGTTCTTTCCGGGACGCGTGGTCTGTTTCTCACCCTGCATGGCCCAAAGTGGCCCAACTGTGAGAAGCCATCGTGAGAGATGATGTTTGTTTAATATGGAGGGTGTTGGCATTGCTGTGTCTGTAGGCTGAACCCCAGGGGGAAGAGCAAGGGAAGAATTGCCGATGACTCAGGTTGGGGCTTTAGAACCTGTTCTGGGTGACAGCACATTCGCGGGCTCTGGGCACATGGGAGACGCGGGGTCTGCTTGGGGCTCAGCAATTCTCTGATGGCCTGATTCATCCTCTGCGGTCCCACCGCCCATAGCTGGTTCACAGCCTCACCAGGTGCTGAGATGCTGACCTGACCACCCCCGTCGGACACCCTCCCCAGAGCTGCCTGGACTCCGGGTTTCAAGAGCAGGAACTCCGTGTTCTGGGGGCAAGGGATGGTCCCAGGCACTGCTGAGCATTCCCCCTCCCTGCTAGACTCAGGTAGGGACAAGGTACGAGAGCTTACGGGGCCCCTGCGGCTACTCTCACGGGCCCCATGATCACTCATGGTCTGGTTGGTTTCCCTCGTCCTGCCTGGGAGTCAGGAGGCTGGATGCAGGAGAAGACATTGGAGGTGGCCTTGGGAAGACAGACGGTGGGAGCACCCTGTGAAGGAGGGGGGCGTCCCCCTGTTGAACTGGCTCGTGCTGAGGCCTAGACTTGCCTGGGGGCTGGGGAGGGCTCACGGGCTGCAGGCGGCAAGGGCGCCAGGATGACAACAGTATTTCTTTAAAAGCATTTTTTTTATTGTAGTAAAATACACAGAACAGAAAATTTTCCATCTTAACAATTTTCAAGTGCACAGCTCAGCGGCTCTAAGCACATTCACGTTGTTGTGTGGCCAGCGCCACCATCCATCTCCAGGATGCCTCCATTGTCTCTGATGGAAACTCTGTCCCCGGGAAATACTCACTCCCTGTCCCTCCCCCGAGCAGCGGGGCTGAAGGGGCCAAGTGGCCCTGGTGGGTCTGGGCTCTGGGGTCTGGTCCTGGGCCCTGGGCGGGTTGAGCTGGGCGGGGTCTCCGGCCACCCTGGTCCCCGGGCTGCCAGCACCACGGGTGGTGCCAGGAACCGAAAAAGAAAATAAATAAGCCTGTGTTCACTTCAAGCCCCATTACAAGCACATTAAAAACGAATCGATACCGGCCTTGTCACTTGGAGGGGAGCGAGCTGGGCCCAGGAGTCAGCTCATCCTGGCGCTTCCAGTGTCCAGTAAACAGTGACAAGAGGCCCGAGGCCAGGACTCAGCCCTCTGCTATACGTGCTTTGGGACACCCGCTGCCGGCTCCCGCTCCCTCCCTGCCTTCCCCAGACCCCGGGCCGTGGGCACAGCCAGGGACGCCCCCAGGGAGCAGGGCCAGCCCCCGGCCAGAGTCCACTCAGACTCTCATGCAAAGGGAACGCCCCTCCATCCACAGGTGGGGGAGAGAGGGCATGAGGGGCCCTGCAACCCACTGCTGTCAGCCCCCAAGGCTCCGCCAGGTTCCAGAAAGAGCCCCAGGGAGGGCAGCCACACGGATGCCAGCGGGGCACACTTACCTGCTGTCCTGGGTCCCCAGCAGGGCTCCCCCTGGGTCCCAGTCACTGGTGTGGGAAGCTGGCTATGGGGCCAGCTTCACGGGCTCGGGCCCTGGCCGTGCTCCCCGACGGGTGGGCAGGCTGGCTCTGCTCCAGGGGGCGCTGGTGCTGCCACAGCCCCAGGGGATGCAGGTGAGGTCCCACCGCATCTGCAGCTACTGCACAGACCGCTGGCTGACCCAGGCCTGGGAGAGCGGTAAAGGGGCCCGTGCGCCCAGCTGATGGGGTGACGGCGGCTAAGTGGGGAACACCCAGGACATGACCTCAGAGGGCCCCCAAAAATGAGATCAAATGGGGCCAGGTGGGAAAGGGTCCCCCAGGATGGCAGAGGTGGAAGGGCACTGGTGCCTCCTGGTGCCCTGCAGCTCTCCTCCCTGGGGGCCAGCCTGGGGCTGGGGACCTGGCTTCCTTGAGGGCCCTGTGTGCAGCCCACAGAGGGCAGCCCCTGGCCTGACGGTTCAGGGTGGCTGCAGGGGGACCCACAGGTGGGGTGATGGTAGGGGGGCACCCACTGCACCTCAGGGCCCCATCTAACGCTGGGCTCCGGGCCAGAGCCCGAGGGGAGGGGCGGACAGAAGACCTGGGCCTCCAGCGGGAAGGGTAGATACAGCCAGAAGCTGGGACGGAGCCTGAGACTGTGGCTGGAGGACTGAGCAGGACTAGGGAGGCTGCACTCTGGGCAGTGAGAGCCGGCTCGGGGAGGGGACGCAGGGCTCTCACTGCAGGTGGGAGGCTGCGGTCCAAAGGAGTCCCGGCGTCCAGAAGAACAGGAGGCGCTGGCTGTCCTTCCTCTGCGTCAGCAGGTATGTGTGTGTGTGTGCGCGTGTGTGTGCGCGCACGCGTGTGTATGCCTCTGTGTGTGTGTGTGTGTGTGTGTGTGTGTGTGTGACTCAGCCACACCTCATCTGCAGTGTTTGGATCCAACTCCGCCCCCAGGAGCTTCTTCCCACCGTAATGATGGGCCTCCTCTCACCAGCTGCCCCCGTGTCATCCTGGACCCAAGCTCGCCTGTGCTCCTGTTACAATCGCCAGGACTAACAGAGAGACCGTTTCCTGGGCTCTTACCCTGCGAGCTCAGTACTGCCGACTCCCCTGCCATTTTACAGACCAAAATACCCAACTGACGAGACCCCCGTAAGGCCACACGCGTAGACGGCACAGACTTGACTCCAGGCCTGGTTACTCGGAGCCTGGACGTTGGCCTGGACGCACCACCTCTCATCCCTGACGTGAGGCCCTGGGAACACTGCAAACCAAGGGGCCACGGTGGGAGGGCTTTCTTGCGGGATGGGCCTCGGCAGCGGGCACCCAGCGATGCCAAGGGCTGGGCGTGGACTGCAGAGGGCGCCGGGGCTTGTCCTGGGGCACAGAGAAGGGCTTGGAGGACAGCTGGGGCACGCAGCTCAAGTGAGCTCACGTCAACAGACGCTGGCTGGCTCCAGCTCGTCCCCGGAACCAGGAGCGAGGCCCGGGCTCCTGGACAGTGGAGGTGGGCGCAGAGGCTGGGGGCTCCGAGCTGGACACCTGCCTGGACGGTGACTGGCCTAGGTGACATTGAGGCCCCTTCCAGCCTGGAATGTTCTAGGATGACGCAGAGCTTCCCTGTCTCTTGGAGAGGCCAGAGGGACCATGGGCAGGCTGCTGTTCCCAGAAGCCTGGGGACCAGACCAGTAAGTGCTGGAAGTGGTGGAGCATGGAGCGTGGTGGGTGGGCTGTGGGCGGGGCGCAGAGGGGCCAAGGTGTCCAGCGTCTTCTCCTCTCAGCCATTCGTCCATTGTCCCTCATCTGCTTCCTCTCCTGGACCCGGTGGGGCTCCAGGCACGGACAGCCGTGGCAGCCCTACAAGCAAACGACAACAGCTCAGCACGACCGAGGCAGGAGGCGTTTGGTTAAGCCACAGAGAGAGAAAAATCAATGTTCCAATACTGCCTCTTGAAGTGATCTCTTGAAGCTGATTCAAAAATAATATTTTCTGACATTCAGAGTGGGCAGCTCACATTTCCCGAGCACGTCTCCCGATCACTTTCAAGCCTCAGGACGATCTCGCTGCAAAGTAGCCTCACGTGACGGAGGAAGAAATGAAAACATGAGAGGTTCAGTAGCCCGTTGGGCACCGCAACTCCTCCTGCACCAGTGGTTGGACGCGTGTGTCCCGCTCCCGCCCCCAGAGCCGGCCCAGCCTCTGCCTGCCTGCCTCTGTCCTGGTGCCGGAAGCGGAATGAGGGTCCTGCGCCTGCCACGGGGGGAGGGCTGATGCTTCAGGTGGAGTCCTCAGCCAGGCCGCCCGTTGGATTCCTGTCTGCATGGGGACATCAGGCTTTGTTCTACTCAGGCCTTCAACGGACTGGATGAGGCCTCCCCACATCTGGGAGGGCCTCTGCTTCTGCTTCATGAAAATCCAATTTAAATGTTAGTCTTATCTGAAAAAGCATCCTCCCAGTAACATCCAGAAATGTTTGACCGAACGTCTGGGCGCGGTGGCCCCGGTCCTGTTGATATAAATCTAGCCATCCCCCCTTAACTGACCCAGGCCCCTGTCTCTCGGGGGCCCCGATTCTGTCCTTTTGCCCTAACACCAGCCCTGTTTTGACTTCCATCCACCAAGACGCCCTGGAACAGTGCCGGAGGCAGCACGGAGGTTTCTCCCGGACGGCAGCGCGGCCCCCCGACTTGTGCGGTGCTGGTGCGGTGCTGGGTCCTCACGGAGGCTGGGCTGGGAGGGGCTGTGCACCTACTTACCGTCCATGCACACATGTTGCTTTGTGCTGTGTGCCCCCTTCTCCCCCCCAGCAGAGACTGGGTCATGGCTGTGCCCACCTTAGCCCCTTGCCGTCCCTGCCTCTGCTTCCACTAGAGCCGCCCGCTCCCTCTGCTGGTCCCAGCGGCTCACAGCTCCTCCCACATCAAGACCCCCTTTCCAGCCCCCACCCATCACTGGCCGAGGCCTGATGTGCAGTGGAGAGGCCCACCGTGCCTTCCAAGCCTTTCTGAGTGGCCTTGAGCTGGGGCACCCGTGTCACGCCTGTGGCTGCTACAAGGGCGAGGGCGAAGGGTGGCTGCCGGCCGTCCAGATCCACCCCCAGGAGAGGGAGGGCTTTGTCCCACCGTCGCCAGCGGGGCAGAGTCCTCCTCGCCCTGTGCCTAAGTGACCAGTCGCAGGAGCCTGCTTTGGAGCATCGATGAGTAAAGTTGGATCCAGGCTCCAGGCAGAAGGCAGGCCAGCCTGCAAGCCTGGGCACCTACCCTCCCCGAAACCCGATTCAGCCGGACAAAGTCTGGCCAGTTCACCCACTAAGTGGCTGATCACCGGCCTCCCCTGATGTCCGAGATGGGGGAGGGGCACGGCCCTGCCAAGGCCCTTCCAGGACCGTGTCCCCAGTCCCCCGAGCAGCCTGCCTCCAGTGCCCGGGCCACCTGCTCTCCCTCCACTTCCAAGGGCGGTGTGCCCACCATGTGCCCAGGATGCGTCATCGGGAAACCTTCTGCTCGGTCCAGTGGACCAGGAGCCCAGACAACGTGGGATCTGCCGGAACACCGGGCTCCTCGAGCGTGGCGAAGCGAGCAGAAGGTGGTATTAACTGAGACTGGACCAGACTCTGGTTCCAGCAGCCCCTTCCTGGCCCGTCTCTTCCTGCCAATTAGTCAATGAACTACAACCTGCGGAGCGCCGGGCACGGCTGGCCGCCGACACCAGGGATGGGTGTACCAGAAAAGAGAACATGTTCCCATCAGCCTGGGGGGCATCGCGTCCGCTCCTGCAAGCAGACTGTCTGGATGCCCACGTGGATGCTTCCCATGCCAAGCCTCATGCTGGTGGCTCCACAGGGCCGGGCACGGACAGCTGGACAGCCAGTGGGGCTCGCGTGCACTGTGTCCCTGCTGGTTGAGTTGAGATGACCAGTGATCGCACTGCCGGGGCAGCTCCCCTTCTCTAGCCAGACTCCAGGGCAGGAGGGTGGACCCAGCAAAGGGAGCTGAGGGGTGGAGCAAGGAAGTGGCAGCCAGGAGGGGGTGAGGACACACCAAGGTGGCCTGTGGAGTGAGTGGGCAAGCAGGGCAGGGGGCGTCCTCTTTTGTAGAACAAGGGCTCAGAGCCGGGTCACAGGATGTGGGCTTAGGGGCGTGCAGGATTCAACCTGACGTCCAGTGCTACGCCCACAGTGGACATTGCCCCTGGATGACCCGCAGGCCAGGTCTTGGCTCTCTTCCCTCTGACCCAGTTTCTGGGTACTCTGGTGGCTTTGCAGAGTGACCTCAGGCTCGGCACCTTCCGGTGTGTCCATTCTGGATTCTGCTCTGTTACTGGTTTTTTTTCTCAATTTAATCATAAAGTAAGGCACCCTGGAGAAACTGGAACCCTAGCGCTTTGCTGGCAGAATTACGAAATGGTGCAGCCACTCTGGAAAATGGGATGGTGTTTCCCCAAAAACTTAAAAATAGAATCACCATATTTGATCTGCAGTCTCACTTCTGGGGAGACACCCTAAAGCACTGAAAGCAAGAACGTGAGCTGACATTTGTACACTGATGTTCATTATTCACAATCACCCGAAGATGGAGACACCCAGGGTCCACTGACCGATGGATGGATGGATGGATAAACAGAATGTGGTCCATCCATACGAGCGAATACTATTCAGCCTTCAAAAGGAAGGAAATTCTGACGCAGGCGACGTCATGGATGAACCTTGAGGACATTATGCTCAGTGATATAAGCCAGGTCAAAGGACAAATACTGTATAATTGCACTCATATGAGGGCCCTAGAGGAGTCAAATTCACAGAGACAGAAAGTAGACGGTGGGGGCCGTGGGCTGGTGGAGGGGGATGGGGAGTGAGTGTTTCATGGGAACTGAGTCTCAGTTTGGGAAGATGCAAAGGTTTTGGAGATGATGGTGGGATGGTTGCACGACCATGTGAATGTTCTTACTGCCATTGAACTGTACACTGAAAAGTGGTTGAAATGGTAAATTTTATGTTATGTATATTTTACCAGAATAAAAATGCAGTAACATGACAACAAAATATACCCGGGCTGCCCAGCCCCGAGTTCAGCCTGGGTGGACGCGACTACTTCCTTCGGCCACTTCATTCAGCAGAGCCGGCGTCTGTCTGGAGCTGACCCTGAAGACAAACATTTCGTCCCATTCAGTCTATATGTGTCCCCTGCTCAGATCTGGAACCCCTGACGCATTATAGAAACCACCCAGTGATACGTCTAAACAGTACATCTATTCCTAAAATTATGCCTCTGAGAGAGAGATTTCTTCATGTGTAATCCCCACCGTCTAAAATTATGTTTTCATCTACAATTAAGGACAAGAATTTATTTTTTACACTTAAATAATTTTCTTAAAAATCACACATTTCCTTTCTTTTCTCATGCGAGCCCAATATTTTTGCCTGTGAACAGATGGTTTGGAGAATTTCATAAATGACTTCTCCCCCTTTCTGACACATGTTCTTCTGTTTTTGGAAGCCCCCAGTGAACATGGCCAGCCGACGTCAGGACAAAATTTGTGTCGTTGCCGACAGAGTTCTGAGCCATAAAGCCGGGTATCTGTAAACGAAGAGACAATTTTCCCCACCCAATAAAATCTGAAGTAAAAAAGACAGGGATTAATTTGGCAGAAATACTGTTAAGTGTAGCATGAAAATGGGAGTCTTTTGAAAGTTTTCAGAGTTAAATGAGACAAGCTAGGATCAATGGTGAAAGATGAATCCGGGTGCATCACCAAGGCTGCAGAGCCAGGACAGGAAGGCAGAGCCTGATTAATTAGCCACCTGAATGGAGAGCGAAGCTGGCCAGAGACCTAGAGAACAGAGCCGAGGAGACCCAAGGACACTGCTGAACGATAGGTCCCTCAAGAGAAGAGCCCAGGAGTCCTCCGAGGTCTCACATCCAACCCAGAAATGGTGCGCAGGGATAAATAACACGTCTTTAATGATGCTAGAAAGACAGCAAGAACCTGCCTTCAGATGGGCTATCAATTGTGACCAGATGGTGGTTGGAATCCACAAATATTTCACTCTTCCATCTGCTCCCTTCATAGCATCCTCTTCGACGAGTCCCAGGAAGGTGGGTTTGCCTCCAGATTTTGTCATTAGCTTCAGGTCGAGTTGCTTCATTTGATTCACAGGCCATTACCAGGCAGCCGGCTGTGGATGGCCGTGGTTCCAGGTGGGTCATGGTCAGAGGAGCCCCTTGGGCCAAACTGCCTGTTCTCTGTACCCCACCAGGCCTGCCTCGCTGCTCCAGCGGGGAGGAGAGAGTCCTGCCTGTCTTGTGTCCTTTGCTGTCCTCCACCCAGGACAGAGGGACAGACTCTACTTGCCTTGAGTTTGAGAGGATGTCTTTCTGTGCAGAGCTATGCCCTGGCTGCTGAAGGAACTTATTTTCTCTTGTTTCATCTGCAGAGAAAGCTGGTCTCTTCGTTCACTAGTTCATCCGTTTGCTCACTTGTTCATTCACTGTCCGTCAATATTCACCAAGCCCCCACGATGCTGCGGAGCCCACCAGCCACACGCTACTGATAAAGCAGAGAGCTTCGCGGGACCCCTACTCACACTGAGCCTACAAATTGCCCCGTCATGTTTGTCTAATAACCTCATTAAAAACACCCGGCACCTACTGTGTCCAAGATCGTATGTCAGGAATGGAGGGGATGTTGAGGGGATGAGAGGCAGGAGGGATCCATCCCAAGGCAGATGCAGACTTGAAGAGGGGCTCATGGAGACCATGCTTCTCGGAGTGGGGCGGACCCTCAGGAGTCGCCTCCACATTTCAGAGCCTGGACCCCAGGGGAGGCGAGGGACGTGCTTGAGATTTCTCAGCTAGTGAGCATCGGAGCCGGAGCATGGACCCAGCATTTTTGAGGCTTCTGAGTGTCACCTTCCCCAGGCACAGGCACCTGGGGTCGGGATGACCTCTGCAGAGGCCGCTGGTGGGAGGGTCTGGGGGGTGGAAACTGCAGGACCAGAATCCAGGTGGAGGAGTCTCACAGGTGGGGAGCCTGGACGGGGTGCATGTAGGGCGATGGCAGGTCGGAGAGTGGGCAGGAACGGAGGTCACCTGTCCTGCAGGCCCGACTCCTCTGTAACACCCCCTCCCACCCCACCCCCCACTGAATTTCCAGAGACCTCGGGCCAGCAGAGTCCCAAGAACAAAGCCTTCCGTGCCCAGGCCCTCCGCGGCTCCCTGCACAGAGCACTACCTGCTTTTCTTTCTTTTCTGGATAATTGTCGGGGTCAGCAGGACACTGCTGTGGGGTGAGTGGGCATGCTCCAGTGCAGTCCTTTTGACACACCTTCCTGTCCCCATGTTAGGAAGCAGGAGACCAGGCGAAGGCTCTGAGACATCCCAGTGTAGTTGATGAGCCCAGGTCCCTTCCCATCACCCGTGCTGTGTACCTGTCCTCCTTCCCTCCTGCCTGCTTGGAGCAGCCTGTCCATCAAATCCACCTGCTGCTTCCCTGGAGCTGCCACTGGAGGGAAAGGTCTGGAAGATGCATTAAAGAGCCTGATTCTCCAGCCCCGGTCACCCCGAGGGAACACCCAGCCCTGAAACAGCACTCTGGTCATTGGCCAGTTTGGAACAGTCCCTCTGGGGGTCTGGGAAGAAAGTGCTTGTGTACCTGAAGGCTATGTGCTGGGTGGAGACAGAGACCCTGCTCATTCTGTCCCTTGGGATGTATTTTCTGGCTGGTCCAGGGGGAAGGGTCACCACCTGGATCTTGGCACAATATGCTAATGTGTTATTGACATCGGGAGGAGCTGATTTGCATGTGGCAATGTTTCCATGTTCCACGGAGATCTCCTGTGCCTTCGAGTCCTCTCTTCCCCTCTCTGAGCCTCTCTAATTTCAAGGCTGTTGCTCCTTCTGCAGAATTTATTACCTGCCTCAAGGATGATAAAGAGACCAGTTTATTACACCGTCTTAAATAAGACAAACTTAACCTTGGGGAGCGTGGGGGCAAAAGGGGAGGGGGATGGATGGGCGCTTGTCTCCCAGGAGCTGCTGGCTCCCTCCAGGAGGGCAGCTCCCAGTTCCTTCCCGGGGACCCTGGGTACAGGGCAAGGGGGACACGCAGAGCAAGCACCTGGCTTACTGGTAGGGATGGGGCTGTGGGCCCTCACAAGGCCCTGAGCCTGTGAGATCATTGCTTTCTTGCCTAGAAAGGTCTTTCCGAACGTCAGAGTGGGGGTTCAAGTTCTAAATCGCTGGTTAAAGGACTTAGCCCAGGGCTGGAGACTCCAGGGCTTTCAGGTCTCTCCTGGGCATCCTAAATCAGTGAGGGGGCCCGAAGGGACCTTGGAGAATAGGACACACACGCCTAGCCAGGCAGTGTACCGGGGGCCGTATCAGAATCCAAGGCCACTGGAAGCCAGATGCCAATTTCTGCTGGAAATCGCTTACTCTCAATGCCCTCTGGTTTTCAGGGGCTGGTTTCTGGGTTGGCTGAAGCACGTGGGCCCTTTGCAGCCTGGGGCTGGTGCTCTGGGCTGACCTGGGGGAGGTGGTGGCGCCCATGTCCTTGTAGTGGTTCCATCCGCAGCCTGGCCTGGAGGCCAGTCAGGGAGATGCCTGGACGGGCAGCTGTGCAGCAGCCTTGCACCAGCACCACCCCCTTCCCTTTGGGAAGAGCTTTGCCTTCAGCCTCAGGAGCGTGGTCGTCGACGACGTGGCCTCCTGCTTCAGCACCTTCAGGATGGTCGGCGACGACCTGGCCTCCTGCTTCAGCACCTTCAGGATCCTGTTCAGCCTGGTGCTGAGGCTGTAGGTAACCAGAGCTGAGCGCGTGCGGGGCTCCAGGGCCCCAGAGCTTGGCCTCTGCCCAATGCTGGATGGCCCCAAGGTGTCCCAGCGTTCTTTGCTCTGCAGCTCCCGTGGGTGAGCCAGGACTCCCAGGTCTGCATCACAACCTAAAGCCTTTCCTGCTCAGATCTACCTTCTGCTGCCCATCACTAACCAGCATCTCCCCCCAACCCCCCACAATCAGCCCTTGTACTCCTAAGTCTGCTCTGGCGTCTCCTTTCCAGAGGACCTCCGGGCCCCTCAGGGTCCCCACCTCACCCAACGCTGGAAGCATCACTTGAGAGAAGACCCTGGAGATGTCCCACTCTGTGTTTGTCAGGTGTCTGCCCCCTCCAGGAACAAGATTGGAGCAGTTAACCTTCCCAGCTGAGTTTGCAGCCTGGATGGGAGAGGACATAGAGGACCACCTCACAATGTAGGGTGTCAGGTGGTGTGAAGACCTATGGGGAAAATCCGTATCATAAGGAGGACAGAGAGATGAGATGGAGGGAGTGTCTGTGTTGTATGTGGTGGTGGGGAAAGATTCTTTGGTAAAGTGGATTCTTGAAGTGACTTTAATGTTTGGTTAATAAGGTGTTGGTGGTGGGTTGGGGGAGATGAGTGAGGGAGGAAGGGAACATGGGGCCTCTGTGCCCTGGATGCAGACAGTGACCTAGACCTGAGGATGTCCCCAGACATGGGATGCGATGCAGAGCCCTTGGTGTGACAGCACCATGAAGAGCCCTGGACCAGCCCAGAGGACCAGGATAAGCCAGTTCTTCTAAAAAAGATGAACTAGCTTCATATGAACTGGCCTATGACCCCCTCCCCACAACCCACCCCCAAGAACCACAGCTATAGATGGAATTCAAGGGAAGGCAGACAATTTTTCTTAAGGTGGGCAGAGAAGAACCCAGCCCCCACCTGAGCAAGAAGAAGAAGGGAAACACATGGGAAATGAGCAAACTCATGGAACAGAGTGCAAAAATGGCCATAGAAGACCCTAATCTGCAGCTCAGCTAACCCCGTGAGCCAAAGACAATTCTCCAGAGGTCTTCTGCTCTATAGAAGACCTTATTAAGAGATGGCTAATGATAATTAAAAAACATAACTAAGAGTTGAAAGACCCGATGATGAAACAAGTATGAAGGATGGAAGGAAGAGGGCAGAGCTGAGAAAAAAAAAGAAACCAAAAAACAGAGGCACAATCAACACCAACAGAGAGCCAACAAGTAAATTAGAAGTGACAAGGAACAGAATGAACCCAGCTCCACTGGAATTACTGACATTAGGAAAAGCTTGAGATAATCACAGCAACACGGAAGAAAAATACAGAGAGGACAATTAAGCAGTTGATAATACAAGTGGAGGACAAGTGAGTCATTGTTGCCCCTGTAACAGAGAGAACAACTAATGGGAAGGGGGTGTATTTAAAGGGAATACTAGGGAGGAAAAAAAAAAAATGAAACAAGAAAAACCTTCCCTGTAGTGAATAAACAGAGGATGTTACCAGAAAATCTGATTCAGAAATACCTCAAGATGTATCTTGATTAGATTATTGGATCTTGGAGATAATAAAATAATCCTTTGGATGTGTAAGCTGAAAAAACAAACAAACTCAATCACCCACAAGATGGAAATATCAGGCTGATGTCAGGCTTCTCCTCAACAGTAGGCTCAGGTGTGGTGGGGGAAGCAGTTCAGGATCAGAGAGGCAAATTTTGGGGTCTCTGTGCTTCCAAGGGCTCACCTGTCCCCACCCTGGGCTCAAACCAGAGAACACTGTCTGCAGCATTTTAAGAGGAAATAATTGTGACCTAAGAGTTTTGTCATTTAAATGTAGAATTTTATATCTAACTTTTGTTATTTAAATATAAATGTAGGAGTCAGACATTCTCAAGCATGAAAGATCACCAATGAGCACTTCTTGAAAAAATATGTAAATACATAATCCGGGCAAATTAAGAGACGGAAAACGAAGACAACAAATTCAACACTGAACATCAACTCAGAAGAACAAAGGTCACTTATATCCTGAGGGAGGAAAAAATATATTGACTAAAAATTTTATACCCAGCTAAATTGCCTTTCAGTATCCAATCAACCTGCAGACCTTCTCCAGCCTGAAGGAGCTTAGGAGATAGGCTTTTTGAGCTCTTTTCAAAAATGAAACAGACCAAAATATGAATCAAAATAAATAACTAGGTTGTGAAGACACGGGTTTCTAGGGCCTGGCAGTGAGCATTGAGTCCTTTAAAAACTAGGACAAAATGAAAATTATTGTGTGAGTTATCGTCCCAGAACAAAACTTACCTTTATAAACCTTGATAGTGTAAAAATGAAAGTAACAGGGTTGGAAAAAATCTGGAAAGCCAAAGGTGAGGGGGACTGGGTGTTTGAATGTTTGATTCCTCGTCTTCCACTGGGAGGGGTCACAAAATATAATGAAAACACGTTAAGGAAAAATAATGTCAACCTAAAGTTTTCATGTTATTATTTTCCCTCACCTCAGAGGAAAACTTAGAATAATGATGCTGGAGGTCAAGAAACACACATTATATTTGCAAAGTCTATGATGTCACTCTAAATAGAAATAAAGGAAGGCTGGTTTTGCTGCTCAGGGCAGCTCATCTGGGGAGGGTACCTGGGCCTGGATCTCACAACATCTTCAGCCCATCACTCGGGGTCTGTTGGCACCTGGTAACACCCTCTAAGCCACTATCCTCCTTGTTCAGGTTGTTTTGGACACGGCGTGAAAGACAGCTGGAGCCAAATACATTAGCCCATCTTCAGCTCAGCAAGCTAGGAGGATGAGGGGGCTTCGGCTCAGCCAGGTCCCCTGCTCTCCACCTGCTTGTGCACACCTGGGAGACACAGCACCTGGACCTCCAGGTGGGCGAGAGAGGGACAGAGAGCCAGGAGGCACAATGAAGAGGAGAGTCACACCCCCTTAACTGCAGGGCTCGTCACCTACCATCATCTCCCTGCCTAGACTGCCAGCTTCCCGAGGCCAGGAGCTCCTTTCTCCTCTGACAGCTTCATCCCCCACCCACGGCCAAGTGCAGAGCAAGTGCTCAGGGTCTGGTAGTGGCAGGAATGGATGGATTTAATTTGGTTACGCCTGCTCGGTACAGGCCCCCCAGTTGCCCTCTCCAATAAGCAATCCTCCCGGGTCCTGAGTGCCTGTCGGAAACCTCAGCCCCTCACAATTAAATTGCTTTCATTTCCCTTTATGAACTGAAGCCTGTTTAAATGACCTGAATTTCCATGCGTTCGAGAGGCAGTTTTCTGGGGGGCCTCTTCCCCTCCCATGTTCCTCCCTCTCCTGGGTTAAAGAAGACATCAGGAAAATGACAATGTAAGTGCTATACGCCACTCGGAACAGCTCAGCTTGCCTTGGAAAAGGGGGGAAATGGGAGCTTCCAGAGCATTTGCTCCCAATAAAACTGCTGAAGCAAGGTCAAACATTTCCACGAGGAGATAAAATGTTAATAGATGGTGGCCGTTGTCCCACATTTCTGAATTTATGCAGTACATCTATATGGCAGCATTCTCTACTTGGTTAAATTCAGTGAGTAATTTCTGACTGTATTCATTGCCAGAGGATATATTTCTTTAGAGTTAAATATCACTAGCTGTGCATTTTGATATGAGAAATGCAGTCTGCAATTTATAACCGACGAGATCATCGCTGAATCTCGGGCTGTGCTGAGAAGCAGGGCACAGGAAGCGTACGCAGGCTCCAGAGTGTTTATTTTAGAATTCATTTGGGAGGAAACATCATTTCCAATTCGGCTGTCAAGTCCTAATCCGGGACTGCTCCTTCCATCAGCAGCCGTCCAAGCCTTCAGATGAGGGGTGCGGGGACCTCTGACGGGCCCTGCCCCCATCCAGCTCTCCACTCACCTGACGGGGACCACATGACTCAGCGGCCTTCTGACCAGGTGAGGTGTGATGACCTAAAGCCCCGGAAGTGGACAGGTGAGGAGAGGCAGCGGGGAGCTGGGGGCCGCAGGGGAGCTCTGGAGCCAGGCCCTGAGCTCATGAGGGAACTAAGGTCTACTCCAGGCCCTTCTCAGGAGGGGACCTGAGCCTCAAGGGGAAGGGGGTGATGCCCTGGGTGTGTGAGTTCTGCGCTGTGCTGAGAGCTACAGGGACTGGAGACCAGGGCTCCGGAGAGGCACAGAGAACCAGAGCTGCAGGAACTGGTCCTCTGCACAGCCGAAGGCACCCTTTTTCTGACACCCTGCCTCCCTCCCTTTCCCCCTCCCTCCCCCTTTCTCCCTCCTTCTCTCCTCCCTCCATCCCCCCACATCCTTTCCCTGCAGGCCACACCCGAGACTGGGGGCTGGGACACAGCAGTCCCTGCTGTCTGGTCACAGGTTTGGGGAACCTGACACACCAGCGACCTTCCTTCACTTGTCCTTTGTCCCTTTGCTGTAAGTGTCCATGAGCCAGGATGCTCTGTAGAAGCCTAAGCCAGTCCACGAACTGCAAACCTGCCCTCCTACGAGGCAGGAGCACACGGGGCCCCGGGGAAACAAGCAGACTCTGCAGCTGCATGATGCCACCCAGGCCGGCCCGCTGAAACGCAGTGGCTTTGGAGCCACCGTGCCACCACCTGTGTGACCCTGGGCAGGTGTCCTAACCTCTCTGATCTCCAGCACCCCTCAATGGCAACATGGGGATGATACCTCCAACCTGGGAGACTTGCTGTGGGAGTCGAGCCGATTGTCTGGGACACAGCACGTACCTGGTGGTGGGTGTGGGAAGCTGTCTGGGTGCCGGTGGCCTCTGGCAGTGACCCGGTCTGTGTCTGTCCCCTGATCGTCAGGGATGCTCCCAGCTGCTGCTCTCAGTGGGCCCCAGGCCTGCCTACCAAAGAGGTAAGGATGCCCTCACTGCCCACACCGGGGTGATGGTGTGGTAGCTTCCATCCAGGGACTCACTAATTCTGCACTCATGGTGTGACGTCCGTTTTATTATTTTAAATTTTCCTCCCTGTGAGAAGGCAGGTCACACCCCCAGGGACACTGGGTTGTGCAGTCACAGGTGAGCGTGAGTCCCTCTGAGGGCGGCATCCCTGTGGCTGGGGGAGAGGTCCACCGGCTGCCTACCTTCATGACACCGAGGTACCATCTGTCTCCAAGCTCACCCCAATGCATGCTGTTTGAAAATAGCACAGTTCTAAAGCCTCCTGACAAATTTTATGGGTTTTCCTCTCTTGTTAATTTATGGAAAAATAGCTCTTAACCATTTATCCACAAAAGGGTGGCCTGAGCCATGGCTGTAAAAATCCGCTGGCAGGACAGTTTCTCCCTTTTCAGTAAATGACTGTGTATTAAAGGCAGACACCCTGGTAAGCGGGTTCTTCCCTATTATAACGCATCAGGGAGTTCCCCTCCTTCTTTCCGAGGGAGCCGGGAACATCTCAGAACCTGTGGGCAGAGACCACGCGATGATGCTGTTGCCCTGACCTAGCTGCTCCTCAGTCGGGCTCACGTTGGGCCTGGAATGCAGAGCCCCGAGCTGGGCTGGGACTGGCCACAGTCACCTGTGCCTACATCTCCTCCGTGGGTCCCCCCATCCAGTTCAGCAACGGCCGCTGCCTGGTGCTGGGAGACACCACAGGACACAGAGGCACCTCCAATGCTCTCTCTGTCCACCAGGCTGAGCTGTGGAGGATGCCCTCTGCTACATCACATCCACCCTATAAAGTGAGGGTGAAACAGGCAAAAAGCGAGGGATCTACCTTGTGACGGTCTGGAGCAGGGATGCGGGGACCTTGCTCGGAAAATCACAAGGGTCGCGATGGCTCTCACTCCCATCCTCCTGCGATCCTCACAGGCCGCCTGTGCCTCCCCTTTTCCCCCTCAACCTGAATGATGGGCCTGAATAAAAACTCGGGGTTTACCTAGATACCTGGAGACAGTGCAGGTGGAAACACCTGGAAGTAAGGAACATATACAGGAAACTGGCTTGAGAATGCCCTGGAGAAGGCAGCGTGGGGCTGCGGTCTGCAGCGGAGAAACGTAACTGAGACCCGGGAAGCTGACTGTCTTCCTAAAGTCACCCAGAGGGCAGGTGGCGGAGCTGATCCTGGAGCCCGCTGGCCCCCAGGCTCCCTGGGCAGGTGGACAGAGGGACACAGAGTGAAGGATGTGGGGGGAGAGGGAGGGAGCTGGTACAGCCTCTCTCTCCCGCCCTGCCCTTGGCTAGAGGGACGGGCAGCCCCCGGACTGGGGTGAGAGCTCCCCCTGAGGACGGCCGAATCCGGGTTCCCGGAAGTTCCCAAGGTCAGAGTGCGCTCACCGTGTTCCGGGCCCTTTCCGTGTTTTGTGGGACAGAAAGCCCAGGAGATGGTTCCTGTGATTTCGTCACCTCACGACGGAGCCCAGAGTCCAGAGTAGCCAGGACGCCTGTCCACCGTGGTCCAGCCAGGGGGGCAGGGTGGGGGTCCACCCTGAAGCCCCTCTCATCTCCTGGCCTGGCCCCTCTTCCTTCTTCCTAGGCCAAACTGGCTGAGCCATCAGGGCCCGGGGAGAAAGAGCCAGGGCCCTCCTTCCCGGCCGGGCCTCAGT
Source organism: Lagenorhynchus albirostris (assembly GCF_949774975.1). Classification (NCBI taxonomy): domain Eukaryota; kingdom Metazoa; phylum Chordata; class Mammalia; order Artiodactyla; family Delphinidae; genus Lagenorhynchus; species Lagenorhynchus albirostris. Next base: position 2,360,414 of record NC_083105.1, read on the forward strand.
TTCCCCAACTGTCAGTAGACACAGAGTGCCCTGTCGGCAAAGGGCTGGTTACAACGTGTGAGATCGGGCCCAATTGCACCAGCGTCACTGAAAACCGCTTCCTCTCTGAGTCTCTGCCAGGGCTGCAGAGCTGGCAGGGTGACAGTCCTGAACGGCCGCTGGTCATCCCCGCCGGTCCCGGCTAGCAGCAGACAGGGAAGAGATCCTGCCGAGATACGCAGAGAGACCTGACCCCGAGCGCTGCGGAGCCCGCAGCAGCTGGAGCCCGACTTCCTGGGTGGATGGAGGGGCCGTGCGCAGCCTGCGTGGTCCACAGCCTCTCCGGGCCCTTCTTCAGCAAGAGGAGTCCTGGTTGTGAGAGGCGAGGGACAGGGGGAGTTCTGACCTCGTCCCACATGGACCCAAGTCCCTGCCTGTCCGGATCCTTCCGCTCAAAGGGCGCGGGAGATGGGCTGAGGTGACGATGCTGGGAGACTTTACAAAGATGAAATTCTATTTTAATTTTTGATTCCTCATCAAAACGTCTTCCTGTCAAAATAGCTGTATTAAGAGACACACACAAATCCCAGGGATGCCACGCTGGGGCGTGGCGGGAAGTGGGTGAAGAGAAAAGCCACATGAGCCCCTGGGGTCCCCGCGGGCGTGGCTGGGAGAAGGATGTACAGAAAGCCCGGCGTCCTCTGAGGCTGAAAGTCCACCGAACATCAGAAGACTCGGGGCCTCAGGCCTCCCATCCTCCCTTTATATCCGAGGTGAGGGGTGACCAGGGCCCCTCGGTAAGTCTGCAAAGGTCGCAGGATGTGGGAGGGAAGAGGCTGAACCTCGGGCAACCCCTGGTAAGGTAATTGTTTGCTATACGAATCCCGAGGGGCAGTGATTAGAGGTATGTCTGGGGAAGGCAAGCTTTTTAGGCTTAAACAGACACAGAGAGGGAAATTCAGGGAGTGTGAGGACGGGGCCAGAGGCTCTGTGGTCCCTCCTCCCCCAGGCTGAGCTGGGCTGAGCGGATGCGTCTTCTGCAAATGTGCCCGTGGGTCCTGGCGGGTGCTCAGGGTCGGGTGTCGCCTGCCAGCGGCTCCCGGGATAAAGTGACTTGAAGTGGATTTATGTGGTGGGGAGGGATGCTCACTTGCCCCCCGCCCCCATCTGCCCAGCCCGCTCTCCTCCCCAGTGCCTGGCCCTGGGGCACTCACGTCATTTCTTAGGGGTAATTTTCCCTCCAATCATAAAAGTATTTTGTGCACATTGTAGAAACGAGAAAAGTTAAAACAAAATAATACCTAATCCAGTCACTTAAGAAAACCTACCACGTTTGGGGGGAGTGTATATTCCTTCTAGACCTTTTCTTTGTACCTGAAGAATAAAATGAAGGCGTGGCTGGGCCCTGGGCCAGGGCTTGCTCTGAGCGCTTTGCACGCAGGGCTTTCTTGCTCCCATCAGCAGCCCCAGAAGCAGGTATTGCTATTTTACACATAAGAAAGCGGAGGTGAGGCTGTTACCTGGCTGCCAGGGCTGCTGATTGAGGCATGTGTTGAGACTACAATCCAGGCTCCTAGCTCCAGAGATGCCCCCAAATGATCGCTGGACTGGGCCCCCGCCCCAGAGCCTCCCCGTGACACCTGTGTTCGTCCTTACAAGGAGACCACAGTGAAAGATCTGTGTTCTGCTTTGTCGTTTAACGAGGCCTGGGAACAACACTTGGTAGATGTGTTTATGACGTGGGTGCACACAGTACAGTCTACTCCCTCCCCCTGTGGGGGATTTAGGGTCTTATGATCAGTACATCTACCCTGTGGACTTGGGCTCACACCTTTGTGGGATCTCAGGTTATGTACCAGCCGGGGAGCTCCGTGGTCGGGGGATAGCAGTGCGCTTGTCGATCGAGCCGGGTGTGTTCATCGTGGCTGCATCGCGGGGTCCACGGACTGGTGTGGTCGGCAGCGTCCTTTTCCCTGTTCTGCACACGAATCTCAGGTGACTCCATCACCCCCTCTCGACGCAACTGCCGAGTCAGGGAGCCCTGAGTCAGACCCGGGTCTACCTGGCTGCCACGCCAGACAGAGGTGCCTCCCGCTCATCCACCCATTCATTCATTCATCCACCCATTCATTCATTCACCCATTCATTCATTCACCCACCCATTCATTCATCCACCCATTCATTCATTCATCCATTCGCTGGTACCATGGCAACACCTCCTTTGTCCAGGAGCTGAACTTGGCATGGACTGAATACCAGTGCATGAGATGAGCAACGCTCCGTGTACTCGGGGAGCTTATATTCCTGTGTGTGTGAGCGTGTCTGGTGTGTCTGGTGTGTGGTGTGTGTGTGTAACCACAGACAATAAGCTAGTAAGTAAGTGTATAAACAAGATCGACCCTGAGTACGTGACGTGGGAGCAGAGAAGCGGGGCACTGTGAGGGGACACCTGGAGAGGAAGTTGGGGCCCAGGAAGACCCCTCCCAGAGAGGGTTATGTAAGTTGAAGACCCCTCATTCCAGGAAACACGTTCAAAGGGTGTTGATGCTTTCATGGCCGGTGGCTCCTGTCCAGGAGCAGGGACTGGGGACGGGTGTCTTCTTCCCTGGTACCCAGTGACCCCGGGCAGGTGCGCATGGGCACAGATGGATGGGGGGAGTGAACTCCACAGCAGACTTCTGAGGCTCCGCTGATCACAGAGGCCTGCGTGGGCACTGGTGGAGCCCTGGGCACTTCTGGGGAGCCTCTGGTGAAGGCAGGGGTGCAGGAATCCCAGCCAACCCCCGAGGCGACCGCCAGAGGCCTACCCGCCCTCAGCTGCACGCAGGACAGACAGCTGTTCGGGGCCAGGTCGGCCTCCCGACCCGCCCTCAGCTGCACGCAGGACAGACAGCTGTTCGGGGCCAGGCCGGCCTCCTGACATGCAGGCCACGCAGACAAAGGCCCTGGCGGTCTGCAGCAGACCCCATCTCTGGGTGGCAGCGGGCCCAGACCGAGGTGGGCCACCCGCCCGCTGCTGTGCCAGGGCCGGCAGGTGGGAGCTGGTCGCGCTGCTGTGCTGAGGGTCCTGGCTGGGGGTGGCCGTGGGGCGTGGGGGTCCTTGTCCACAGAGGGCAGGGGGGAAGGGGCCACACCTGGGGCTTGACTCGCCTTCACGTTCCTACCTGAGGGTCAGCAAGCACCGGGCGTGCCCAGGGTCGGCTGGACCCTGTTGCTCCCTCACCATGTGGGGACCAGGGGCCCCTGGAGGGCACATCCGCAGGGTTCAGTACCAGGACACCAGCCTGGGGCACAGACTTCGGGAGAGACCCTCGAACTCCCACCCGTGGATGTCACTTCCACGCAAATCCACAATGGGCCGCATCACGTGAGCCGTGGGTACATTGACGGTGCCCAGAGGCCTCTGCGTCTCCCCACTCGGGGCGTCTCCCTTTCCCAGCGTGGAGCTCCCTTGGACCCTCCTCAGTAGCTCCCCTGGGTGGGCTGCCGTCACCTGAGCGGCTGGTACAGGACTGGCCCAGGCTCTCCAGCGGCCGCAGCTGAGCAAAGATGGGAGAAGATGCTCCTGTGGGCCCCTTGGCCACGTCCATGAAGATCCGCTTCATCTCCCCAAACCTCCACCTCACGAGCTGCCTCCTGAATGTCAGGCGCTCTAGACACAAATCTGGGCATTTTTCTTGGCATGTGCCTCTCTCTCCCTGCTCCCCAGTATCCAGTTAACCAGCCCGGTTTGCTGATGTCCTGACTGTAAATAAAACCCTCATCCCTTCATCCCCAGTTTCACCCCCTCAGTCAGAGCCACCACCGCATCTGCCCGGCACGTCTGCAGGTGAACCCCTGACCACGCTGGTCGCTGCTTGCCTTTCTCCCATGGCCTCTCCTTTGTGGTCAGCTCGGGTACCACAGACTGGGCGGCTTAAACAACACAATTTACTTCTCAAGGTTCTGCAGGCTGGGGTCCAAGATCCCCATCCCCACTCTACCCTTTCTGGACATCTCTCACTTCCTAAACGGGGTGCTCTGTCCTGCCCAGGGCATTGGCACCAGCTGTTTGCTCTGAAACACCTCCTACATCTCCACTATTCAACTTGAAGGGCTCATGGGAACTCAGTGCCTTTTCCCCAGGGATCTTCCCTGACCTCCTCAATTTCCCCTAAATTACAGTCAACTCAGCTCACATCAACTCACTAGTCTCAAAAGCATGCAGTTTGTATAAAGAGAAGACAAACCTTCCTCAACCAGGTTCTCTGCCAGGAGCTCCATCCCAGCCATCCGGACTCAGGACAAAGGTGTGGCTTCGCACCTGCTGGAAGCGGAGTGGGAGGGAGATGGTCCCATGTGTTAGAATAAAGCAGGAAAACTTTTATCTGTGCATCACAATCACTGCAAAAAACAAAGAGCCATGTTCCTTCATTGCCTATTTACTTAATAAATTACTCGTCAGACGTTTAATGAGCACCCACTAAGTACAGAACTCTTTGCTGTGTGCAGCAAACTCGATGCTGCGTGAAGACAGGACCTGGGATTTCCCTTCCGGTAATGGTGGGCTGAGCAACTTGGTGGCACAGCCCTTGAACACAACAAAACAGCTTTTTAAAATAGAAACGC